>NC_060142.1:480658796-480987130 GCF_021461385.2 Schistocerca piceifrons
ACATTTTCTGTATCCAGAAAGGTCCGTACAGGGCCTGCAACATGCAGTCGTGCATTATCCTGCTGAAATGTAGGGTTTCGCAGGGATCGAATGAAGGATAGAGCCACGGGTCGTAACACATCTGAAATGTAACGTCCACTGTTGAACGTGGCGTCAATGCGAACAAGAGGTGATCGAGACGTGTAACCGATGGCACCCCATACCATCACGCCGGGTGATACGCCAGTATGGCGATGACGAATACACGCTTCCAATGTGCGTTCACCGCGATGTCGTCAAACACGGATGCGACCATCATGATGCTATAAACAGAACCTGGATTCATCCGAAAAAATGGCGTTTTGCCATTCGTGCACCCAGGTTCGTCGTTGAGTACACCATCGCAGGCGCTCCTGTCTGTGATTCAGCGTCAAGGTAACCGCAGCCACGGTCTCCGAGCTGATAGTCCATGCTGCTGCAAACGTCGTCGAACTGTTCGTGCAGATGGTTGTTGTCTTGCACACGTCCCTATCTGTTGACTCAGGGATCGAGGCGTGGCTGCACGATCCGTTACAGCCATGCGGATAAGATGCCTCTTATCTTGACTGCTAGTTATACGAGGCATTTGTGATCCAGCACGGCGTTCCTATTACCCTCCTGTACCCACCGATTCCATATTCTGCTAAGTCACTGGATCTCGACCAACGCGAGCAGCAATGTCGCGATACGATAAACCGCAATCGCAATAGGCTACAATCCGACCTTTATCAAAGTCGGAAACGTGATGGTACGCATTTCTCCTCCTTACACGAGGCATCACAAAAACGTTTCACCAGGCAACGCCGGTCAACTGCTGTTTGTGTGTGAGAGATCGGTTGGAAACTTTCCTCATGTCAGCACGTTTCAGGCGTCGCCACCGGCGTGTGAATGCTCTGAAAAGCTAATCATTTGCGTATCACAGCATCTTCTTCCTGTCGGCTAAATTTCGCGTCTGTAGCACGACATCTTCGTGGCGTAGCAATTTTAATGGCCAGTAGTGTAATTGAGAGTGTAGGCCCTTAGGGTACAACTGCTACTCTGAGATGAGAAGCTTGATACAGGAGAGGAGATCGTGGCGGGCCGCATCAAAGCAGACAGAAGACTGAAGACTAAAAAAAAAGAGCTTCTTTTAAACCTTTCGGACTGACAGGCAGTCGTCGAAGTATAAAATTATTCACGGACGTTCTCTTCCTCCCCAAGCATTTGCCGATTTCTCTGAAAAATTATTCCCGCCGATGTAGATGAAATGGCAGTTTTTGTACTTGGATCGCAGCCTCTCGTCGCGGAAGTTTTAACTGAAATGTTTAAACTGTATATTAATTAGAAATTCTGCATGATGATTACAGATTATTGATCGTTTCACAATGGTGTATTTGCACCAGCATCGAACATAAATAGGTGACATTACCATCATCTGACAGAAGGAAATGCAAATTTTCATTGTTAGCATTCGAATGCACATCGTGTACAGAAGGAGACATGTACTTGTTTGCTGTTTGACAAGATAGTGGCACTACCGATCACTCTCAGGAGATGTTTGCTAGAGTACTGTCTTGACGTTAGTCAACTGGTGCAGATAATTTCGCGACGGACGTGTAGCCCATGCAGTCCGGAGAGTTTCATATTAAGGCAGCAAAGTCAGAACGCAGGATCAGCCAACAGTTGCAGTTACCGAAGTCAACAGTGGTGAAGGTTCTACGGAAGGGACTGCAGTGCATCCCGCATACATCTGCTACTGATACATCAACTGTAGCCTAATCCATACATATTATAAAAAGGAATGTATGTGTGTGTGTGTGTGTGTGTGTGTGAGAGAGAGAGAGAGAGAGAGAGAGAGAGAGAGAGAGAGAGAGAGAGGGAGAGAGAGTGAGTGCTTGTGTAGTAAATCCATACATATACAAAATGGTATGTAGGAATGTGCGTGTGTGTGTGTGTGTGTGTGTGTGTGTGTGTGTGTGTGTGTGTGTGGTGTGTGTATGTGTGTGTGTGTGTGTGTGTGTGTGTGTTTCCCGTATCTGCTCCCAAAACCACTGAACTGATTTCAACTAAACGTGGTACGTATATTCCATACTGTCAGGCAACAGTCGCTGTGGAGGTAAGAATTACCTACCAGTCATAGTTCAGGAGATAAAACGTCATAAACAATTAGATGCGTGGAAAACTGCTCAATCATTATTGCTCAGTCATTACTGCTCAAATTATTACTTCTGAGCTACTAACTCCATTCGCAATGAATTTCGCAGACAGTATTCATATATACAACTAAAGGAACCTACAAAATATATCACGGAACCGAAATAGTTCAGAAGATATGACGTCATAAACACTGAAATGCTTGAAAAACTGCCGCATAACGCGTGACGTTTAAATTTATTACTTCTCTACTACAAAATGTATTCGCAGCATTTTTCCTAGACAGTATCCACATTTACCGTTGAATTTTTCTACCAAAGTATATCACGGTAGGACACACAGCTCATAAGATATGACGTCATAAATATGCGTGAAAAATGCCGCATCATGCGTGAAGTTTTAATTCATTTATTCTAAAACTACTGAGACGCTGCTACAGTCTAATCAACTTAAGGAAATACCGGATACGTGGCAGCGCTTTTGACAATACTCAAACGTGCAGTGCAGACGGCTGTAGTGTTATGAAGAGACGTTGCCATAGAGACGTTTACAAAATCGCACTTTAGACACGCAACGTACAGAAACTGTCCGGTGTCATCTCACACCGGGTCGACTGCAGTACATACAAGGTTTCGTTTCTAATTTAAAAAATGGCAGAAATGAATATCCGGGCAATGCCGAATTTGTCAACTAGTTGTCGTATAAAAGAGGGAGGCGTTATGTAAAAATTGCATGGCCATTATCGAACAGGATGAGGGTTTGCTGAAGTATATGATTGTGAGTCACGAGCCGGAATTATATTTACATAAAAAAGTCAGTGTGCAGATATGAGGATACGAAATTGATAGCTGACAACCTAAAGACAACCTGTTTTGTACATTTTCGAAAAGACCTGAGTTTGACCTATTTGTCTTCGCCGAGACTACCCAGCAGATCCCATATAATTACTATTAATTTGAACTTGCTAGACGACTAACGTTCTTGGCTATTGAACGTAAAATCCTTCTTACTCCATAATTTACGTGGTAAAAGAGACGTACACAATAATTAACTTTGGAAAGCAAATTGCGCCATACATTAGGAACAACGTTTAGTATGGTCATTCCACTTAAGGTCGTTCTGGATAATTACGCCTAGATATTTTACTGCAGACGCTGTCTCCAGCTGTTTGTCATAAATAGTGTAGCTGTACGGTAGGGGATTTCTTTTCCTATGTATGCGCAATATGTTACGTTTATTTACGTTCAGGATCAACTGCCAGTCTCTGCAGCATTCATCGATGTTTGTTAGACGATTTTTCTCATGTTTCGCCAGCTCGAATGGTTGGTATTGTCAAAGTTTCATCTTTCAGGGAATTTAGTTGTAGATGTGAATGTGCGAATAACAAGTAAAGAAATACTTTTTTCTGAAATCAACTAGGTTTTATTCAGGATTCCACTACATCATATTACTTCCCACTCTTTTGGCTGCAAAACCCTATATTTTAACACATACTCCTTTCAGTGGAACGACCTTACATAGCCTTACTGGGAAGCCCTGTATGCTTGCATGGTACGTAACACTCTACTGGTCGACGTCAAAACCAAAGTCAGTAGTGGCGCAACCTGCACGTAACCCCACTCTCCATTATTGCCAAATTTATTCAAGATGTCGTCCAATGGATCTGAGCACTATGGGACTTAACAGCTGTGGTCATCAGTCCCCTAGAACTTAGAACTACTTAAACCTAACTAACCTAAGGACATCACACACATCCATGCCCAAGGCAGGATTCGAACCTGCGACCGTAGCAGTCGCGCGGTTCCGGACTGCGCGCCTAGAACCGCGAGACCACCGCGGCCGGCATGGCGTCCAAGATGGCGGCGATGGATATGGCATTGTCGCCATGATGACATGGCCGGAAGTTCAAATTTTGGCAGGAAGATAGGTCAATTAGGCTACCACCACTAACCTAACACCCTCCCCTTCTCCGCTCTCCAAGATAATGGCGGGATGTTCAAATTCCAGGAGGACAATGCAACACACCACAGCTACCTCCACTAACCTAAGAAGTGGCGGAAAAATAGATCACTTGGACTACCTCCACTAACCTAAGCCATCCGACCGCCACCTCTTCCTAGGAATTGGTGGGGAAAGAACTCAGCCTGTGCTGGAATGCTGGATAGGATGAAGGTAAGTTTCTATTTTGCAGGCAGTCTTTATTTAAACAATTTGATGCAGTAGCTCCGATCAGTGTGTCCACCATGACGTCTGGAGTCCTACTGACCTAGCACACAGTACTGCCACCAGAGTGCACATTCATCCCATGACGGTCTGGGGGAAAAATGGCGGGAAAATGCTTCAGCCTCTGTTGGGCTGCTGGAGGGAGGAAGGAGTGTACTTTATTTATTTTGGAACAATTTATTTAGAGACAGATTTCACATAGTTTATTTATTACACTGAACAAAACACTACTCGTAAATCACCGAAATAATGCAGTACACTGATGTACAGACACACTCACTAATTATAAACTATCGAAATAATGCAAACAGTTTATTTAGTGACGGATTTCACGTAGTTTATTTATTACACTGATACTAAACACTCACCCCGGCATGCTTGAAGTCACAGTAAATAGTCTACAGACCTTCAAACTACTTGTAAATCTCGAAATAATGCAATACACTGATGTGCAGAGATGCAAATAACTCATAAATTGTCAAAATAATGCAGGTAAAAGGCTCTGCAAACACGCTTGGTAATCGTCAACTGTCGGAGTCATGCATGGCACAACCTTGACACCTGTTCACAAAATATAGCAACAGACACGAAAACAATTCACAATTGTCAAAAGATAAAGTATGTGTAATGCTATGCAAACACTCTCACAGCGCTTAAACAGGTGAAAGTAACGCAGTGTACAAACACTCACTGCACGTAAAAACCGCTTTCGAACTATCGTCAATCGCGACATATCAGCAAATTGCCCCCCTACAGAACTCCAAGGCGCACACACCGGGCGGCGGGCTCACGCAAGTCCCATACGCGTGCACAGGTGTTTACCATTGCTGGCGTGATACCCCTCTACCGTTGGGTAATGACGTCACAGCTCGCGCTATAGAAATCTGTTCCAACGTGTCCCACAACAGCACAGGCTGCACTGTTCCCAGTGATACTAATGGGACATGCGAGCTGCATCTAACCATGCACGCGTTTAGAGCTAAGTGTGGCTGATTCAGTACTGCAAAATGCTCACGTAGCTACACACCATCGCAAGCGCATCTAAAAGGTTCACATTGTTATACTGATGTCACATGGCTATGTAAATAAGAGCCAAGACGATCTCTCGGAAATTGTATAGTGTCACAAAAGTTAATGGTTGCTTTTGTAGAAGCTTTCATGATGTCTCAGCTTGTATGCATGAAAATTCTTGTCCTAACAGTATTTGTTTACGAAAATAGCCCAGAGTAACGCAGAATGCATCCCCCCTGATGGTCCTAATGTGGCATCCCATCCATTACGTTTTAACCCTCCCTGGAAATGGTTAAGTTCTACTTTCAACAAACATCTCTGAAATGCAACCATTCTCACCACTATGTCGAGGCTCCCATGTCCTGGCACAAAGGATGTCTTGTAAATGAATGGAACAGTCTGATGGGCTCTTACTGAATTTACCCGACAACTTACTGATGCTGCCGGTGTGTAAGCACTGTCCGCATTTTTCTTTCTGCAGACGAGACTTTCAGCGGCAAAAACCTATTTTGTACAGATAGCCTTATTGCACTGACAGTTAAACGCTGCAAAGTGACCTACAGATCATCAAATATGGTAAGACAGTTGCTCAATTACACTGCTCTGCCACTGAGAATGGAAGCTTGAATATTAGAGTGTGAAACCGATATACAACCCGGCAATATATCATCGTTTATCATGTCGATGTAGAAACATACAATTTGTATCCTGAGCCATACAAAATCGCCCCTTTTGCATCATGCATATAGCTATTGGCTGCCAGACACTCGTACACATACCGCGAAGACAGACAGCATAAGCACATGCACCGTAGGTATACTCCTCGCTGCACTAGATATTTCCCTTGACGTCAGGCGGTCATCCACTCCTGACATGTGACCAGAGCGCCCTCAGCAGACCGAAGTCACCCTCAAACTGTTGTACAAAGTTGTGGTCGGCTAATACCAGTGTCCATGATGTAACAGATTCCAAATCATCCCTATAATTTACAAAGTCACCTAAGGTGTTTCTCATGTCTAGAGAACCAGCAAACGTGTCTTCCACCTGTCTTTCTCCTGTTAGATGCACACACCACACTCAATGTTCCCTCAACTAAATAAAGGCACGAAATTTACAGAAGCAGACAACAGGACAATTTACATGGGAGGGAATAATGGATCAGCGTAAACACATGTCCATAATGAATCTTCTCAAATTTCCACGTGATCATGAAAGCTGTCTGACACATACTAAGTATTAGTTAGGACGACACGGTTAAGTCAGCCACATTCCTGCACCCCAGCAGGCCTCTCCATTCTGGCAGTTCCTACCATTAGCCGGAAACGTGAATCATTCCCGCCACAGGTCACCGGCGCTGCGCACCAATAAGGCATAGGCAGAATCATCATCCTAGGAAGCCGGCCACATATATTTTTTATCACTGTACTTACAAATAAATATTACGATCGCGGTCTCAATTTGACGACATTCGACAATGAGCGAAGTATCAGAAATACACCCTGCTGACGGCTGTGGCTCTCGAGATGGAAATATGTGTACCATTCTTATGACTTGACAGTTCAGGCTGCAGTTCTGAATTGATTTGATTTGATTTTTTATTGGTCCAGTTTTATCATATAGCACAAATTGTACAATTGATATTGGACAGGTCAAAGATAAGTTACAATAATACATAGTATTAGCAATTAAAATTAGGTACCTACTACAATTAATTTTGTTACTTATTCAGAAATTCTCTGACAGAATAGAAACAGTGCTTTATTAGAAATGCCTTTAGTTTAGCTTTAAATATTGGATAAGTAGTATTTTTTATTTCCTCTGGTATCTTATTGTGTAGTATTACACCAATGTTAATTATGCTCCTCTGATAGGTGGTTGTTCTGTGATATTTTTGATGTATATTTAATTCCCTTCTGGTACTATAGTTGTGTACACTTTTGTTCTGTAGCAGTTTGCCTATTTTCAGGAGGTAGTCCTTAGTGAACAAGATAGTTTCATAAATGAATAAACTTGGAACATTTAGAACACCAAGCTCAGTAAAATGGGATTTACAGGACTCCATCTTTTTAAGGCCACAAATTATTCTTAAAGCTCTTTTTTGCATTCTAAAAACCTTTACACTGCGAGTTGAGTATCTCCAGAAAATGATCCCATATTGGATTAGTGAGTGGAACTGTGCATAGTATGCCTGCTGTACTGTTGTTTTGCTTGTTGTAGCCTTTAAAATTCTTAGGCCATAGCACACAGAAGATAGTTTTCTACACAAGTTATTTATATGTGTGTCCTACTTTAAGTCTTGCTGAACCCAAAGACAGCGTTAGATCAGAAGTCCGACACAGTTCCATTAGTTCACTTAGTTCAGCTCAGGCTCCAGTTTGAACTGTGTCAGACTGGTAGACCAAATTCGCTCCAGTAGTTCACTTATCTTAGTTCAGGCTCCAATTCCGACCTTCTCCTCCTTAGAGCCCTGTTTACACTTACTACATAGTTTTATTGTTTTTGCACACTTTATTTACTGTACCCTTATCTAAATATTTTTTTCGCATCATAAGAATTCATTTTTGTTAACAGTTAAATGAGTTTTTCCTTTTGCCGGACCCTGTCAGAAAAGAAACGCCAGATAAACACTCTTGGTGACAATGCGAATATTTTAATTTTTAGAGTTTCCCACTACCCAACTTCCCAAGTAAAGGCTTGGGTTATAATTAAATGCATTCAGCCCTTCCTAATTAAAAGATTGCACATGCAAAAAAAAAAAAAAAAAAAAAAAAAAAAAAAAGAACACTTATTACAAATACACACACTGGATCTGTTCCTAAAGTTCATTTAGTTTTTGCAGGCGATAAATTTAGCTGCAAATTTATTAGTTAAAGGGTTTTTCTCAGGACTCTTATTTATTGGTGCTTTAACAGTAAAAATGAACTATGTAGTTTCTTTTTAACTAGTTCGTCGAACTACTTCCGTAAGAAGAATTTGTGGATTTGGCAACTTAAGGGTGTAATTTGTGAGCATTTTGCACTGTTGCTTAAGAGTAAAATGAACAATCTTCACTTTAGCAACAAGAATCACAGCGAATAATCAACTGACATACATTATACCAACTTGAATCATTCATTTTTCAGATGTTGGTAGCTCCCATTTTATCACAAATCTCTGACACGCATCGCTCTCGTAGCGAAGTTGGAGTACAGTTGAGTGCGATACGTGTTAGAGTGAGGATTTTGCGAAGCATTTTGGAAATATGTTGCTAATCGCGATTCGTAAAGTTAGTTCCGATAATTTTCTAGACACATCTCAGTTTGTTTGTAAATAATATTGGGTTTTAATATTAATTATGTCTTATATGGTTTAAGTATTACGTTAGGGAATGTTTTTGTGGGAACTTGTTGAAAGATTTCTTCCATTGTTCAAATCATACTTCAGAGACTGTTGCATATGTTTGTTTTGCCGCAGGTCAAAAAACGCGGATTGAAGAATGGCTAAATGAAGCTAAATTTATGTCTCATCACAGTTTAAATAGTTACCAAAAGAATTTAAATTGAAACAAAATGACTTCCTTCAGGATAACACATCGCTCGACTAGAGTGGCCAGCATGTTCTCTAGACATGAACCCTATAGAACATGCCTGGGATAGATTGAATAGGGCTGTTTATGCACGACGTGGCCCACCAACCACTCTGAGGGATGTAGGCCTAATCGCTCTTGAGGAGTGGGACAATCTGGACCAACAGTGCCTTGATGAAGTATAAGAGGTACCGGTGTGTACAGCAATCTGGACCACCACTTCTGAAGGTCTCGCTGTGTGGTGACACAACATGCAATGTGTGGCTTTCATGAGCAATAAAAAGGGCGGAAATGATGTTTATGTTGATCTCTTTTCCAATTTTCTGTACAGGTTCCGGAACTCTCGGAACCGAGGTGATGCAAAACTTTTTTTGATGTGTGTATGATGTACAGCATTTGCTACGGTTATCGTCAGAGGAGCACATCGAAGACTTTGATGACATGTCGGTAATGACACCTATAAGCATGTCCCCACTGGCTGTAATGCAGTGGAGCCTGGTAATGCACGGAGTATACGAAAGGAGCGGCACTTAGCCCATATTCGACCTACAACGAGTCAGACACACGTTATCGGCAGAATCAAGTGCTGCAATATGTACGACATATCGCGGCGCAGAGGAATTTCAAGACACGAAGATCCACTTCATGTGCCAAAGATGCGACGCATCCGACCAACAAACCACCCCACGCACTACGACAATGTGTAGCAACACCCTGGTAACGACTCGTCGATGCCAGCGTTGCGTCAGTCGGCGTGCACGCTGTCGCCGCCAGACAGCAAAATAACTCGGCGCGAGACGCTACAAATAGGCAACCTAATGGCCTACCGGCAATGAGGCTACAGCCACAGGAGAATTTTATCCACACGCGTCTGTGCCGGAATAGACCACGCTTTGTTGAATGGGGCTGTCCACAAGGACTGACTGCGTTCACGCAACGCGAAGGGCTCCATTGGTTTTGCGTTTTTTGCACGCCACGGGCTAGTTGACGTAGGACACACGTGCGGGAAACTAGTTGCATTTCTGTGATTTTTTCTTTGTTTGAAAGAATACGCCGACATTTGACTGTATATTACTGCATTTTTCTTCTGTACGATCTATGAGTAGATTTCGGCTTTCACGTCATTATCCAGTACAATATTCGCAGCCCATTAACAAGCTTTTATCTTGTTTGTGCAGGATGACAACAAAATTATATTAATGGTGTAAGAACATTGTTCTCGATAATGGCGTGAAAACCGAAATCTACATTGTACAGACGAAAAATACAATAAAATGTAGTCAAATAGTGGTGTATTCTTTCAAAAAATACTGCATGTCTGTGACTCAGCACCATCTAAAACCTTTTCTGATCTGTCTGAGTAGCGAGCAACACTGCGGAAGTGTTCAGAGTACCGACACGATACCTGCACCTGAACCTCCATCCACAGAAAGTACGCTGAGGCCACATTATAAGAAGAAAAAAAAAAGAAAAAACAGGATCCGTTTAGAGAAATGGTACAGGTGTTGAAAGGAGATTTGGCACAATGTATTTCTGATAAGGTTCATGCGGATGAGACCTGATTAGGAAATGGAAACAACAGGACAAATTTCCTCTTCAATTAAAAGTCATTCAGCTTTTACAGCCATACACAATACCCACATCTTCCTCTCCTCCGTCTTCTCCAAGTGGCAGCATTTTCAGAGTTAATCAGCCTTCTGCACAACACTATCAAAGCAGTGTCTCACAGGGCACCGAACAAAGCGAGACAGCCAATGAATAATCTTTCGTCACACTTTTGATCAGTGCTTCTACGAGGGGCATTCAATAAGTAATGCAACAAATTTTTTCTCGGCCAATTTCGATTGAAAAATGCAGAATTTGTTGTGGGACTTTGGAATGTGCGGAGACTCTCATTCGCGGTTCAAAATGGTTCAAATGGCTCTGAGCACTATGGGACTTAACATATGAGGTCATCAGTCCCCTAGAACTTGGAACTACTTAAACCTAACTAACCTAAGGACATCACACATATCCATGCCCGATGCAAGATTTGAACCTGCGACCGTAGCAGCAGCGCAGTTCCGGACTGAAGCCCCTAGAACCGCTCGACCACAGCGGCCGGCTCATTCGAGGTGATCAACAGATTACAATCAGACACCTTGCTACTCAACTGGACGTCCGACAAGTCTGCCCATCCGAGAGGAGCTCAGAAGAATTCGTTGGACTGTTCTTCCTCATCTGCCCGGATCTCGCGCCTTTCGGCTTCCATCTGTTTGACCCAATGAAGGATGCACTCAGTGGCAAGCCATACGTGAATAATGGGGAGATTATCGATGCAACAAGACGTTGGCTCCGACGTCGACAAATAGAGCGGTACCATGTGAACTTACATGCCCTCTCAATAACGTGGCGTAAGGCCGTCGCATCGAAAGAAGATTGTGTTAAAAAGTAGGTTTTTGTAGCCAATAGAGTGGGGAATAAAATGGTGTACTTGTATACTGAATAAAAACAACCTGCTTTCAGAAAAAAAGTGTTGCATTACTTATTGAACATCCTCCTAAATTTTCTGAATTATTTGAGCGGAAAGAATTTCAACATTGGCGAAAACTAATTAAATTAATATTTCTGCATAAACTGTCACAAAGGACCAAAAAAAATACAAGTACCTTAAAGTTAACTGCGAGATTTTCCTCTGCACTGGTACACTCCCTCATTGTTGTTTCCTTACAGAGATTCCGTCCCTGACCGTGATGAAAAAGATTTCAAATGAGTTATCCGACGTCCTGTAGTATTCGAAAAACTTGTCTGGGGTTGTCTTTAGCTTGTTGTGTAGAATGACAAACTTTCCCTCTCTTGATCTCTTGCTTAATATCGGTTGAATCCAGCATTTTTTTTATTTTGTTCTCATGCCATCGTTTCCGACGCCTATAGACAACTGTCTCAGTACATAAAGCAAGGATCTCTTTCCTATTTAATGAAATTCCACTCAAAGTTGATACTAACTGCGCACAGTAAATTTGTCGTAGCTTGCACAACGCACTACTGATGCCGCTTGTGTTGCGTGGAACACGGATCACTCGCTGGGTGAAAAGCACGCTCGTGTGTCCGTAGCCCACGTTGCATCCAGTTTTCTCCGCAGTACCGTTCGTAGGTCTCTCAGTTCTTGGTGTCCGTGGTGATAAAGAGCCAACGGGTGGCAGAAAAAGGATAGCCGTAATTTGTTGCATGGCTGCAGCCGTGTTGCTTCTTCACTTATTTCTATTAATGCAGTTGCAGTTGCTCTTCTATACAGTTGTACACTGAGGTGACAAGGTCATTGGCTAGCGAAAAGCACTTATACAGATGGCGCTGGTATCGCGTACAGAAAGTATAAAAGGGCATTCCATTAGCAGAGCTGTCGTTTGTATTCAGGTGATGCCTGTGAAAAGGTTTCCCATGTGGTTATGGCCGCACGACGGGAAGTAACAGACTTTGAAAGCAGTGTAAGTAGTCAGAACTACACGTATGGGGCCTTCCATTTCGCAAATTGTTAAGGAATTTAATATTCAAGATCCACAGTGTCAAGAGCGTGTCCGAGAACACCAAATTTCAAGCATTACCTCTCACCACGGACAACGCAGTGGCCGACGGCCTTCAATTAATGACCGAGAGCAACGGGGCTTGCGTAGAGTTCTCAGTGTTAACAGACAAGCAACACTGCTTGAAATAACCCCACAAATCAATGTAGGACATATGACGAACGTATCCGGTGGGATAATGTGGGGCAGTTTGGCGTTAATGGTCTGTGGCAACAGGCGACTGACGCGGTCTTTGCTAACAGCACATCACCTGCAGCGCCTCTCCTGGGCCCCTTGAACTTCTCGGCTGGACACTGGACGACTGGAAATCCGTGGGCTGGTCAGACGAGTCCTGAATGCAGTTGGTAAGAGCTGATGGTAGGGTTCTAGTGCGGCGCTGATTCCACGAAGCCATCGAACCAAGTCGTCAACAAGGCACTGTGCAAGCTGGTGGTGGCTCCATAATGGTGTGGCCTGTGTTTACATGGAATGGACTTTGTCCTCTGGTCCAACTGTAAATGTTCGGCTGCTTGGAAACCATTTGAAGCAGTTCGTGGACTTCACGTCGCAAACAACGATGGAAATTTTACGGATGACAGTGCGCCAAGTCACCGGGCCACAATTGTTCTTGAGTGGTGAAGAACATTTTGGTCAATTCGAGCGAGTGATTTTGGCACGCAGATCTTCCGGCAAGAATCCCATCGAACCTTTATGGGACATAACTGACAGGTCAGCTCGCGTATAAAACCCTGCTCCGGCAGCACTTTCGCAGTCATGGACGGCTACAGAGGCAACGTGGGTCAATATTTCTGCAGGGGACTTCCAATGACTTGAGTCCATGCCACGTCGACTTGCTGCACCACAGAAGTGCTTTATTTTTAATGGAGATTGTGATGACAAAAGCTGCTTGAGGTTCACTTGACTGGTGACAAGACTGCGAACTGTACTATCACAGGAGAGAACTGCACAGTTAATCGTTTCAAAAGACGTCTCTCACGCAGGCGTACGGCCTGCGTGAATTGCTCAGTTCCTTCCGTTAGTCGTACAGTTTGTCACTCGGATATGACGTCACATTTGATAAACAGCACAGCTAAACCGAAGATGTGTAAAGCCCTTTAAGAACCGCAGTTCCGTTACATAACTACTACACAAGTACAGTGTTAAGTTGGTAATATCGTGACGAGTGAGAATTAGTGTCGTACTGTCCTGCAACGGCTGTTAATGTAGCAGATCTTGTAGTCCTTGAGGATTAATTCTCTAAATATGAGCATGACCCCACAACTACCGTGATGGCAGGTAAATACGAAGTGCTGTCCTCGTATGTTACATATCTCTGCTTGACTCAATATTGCAGTAATTAAGAGGAATGAATAACATTCCACTGACCAAAATACCTAGGTAGTACATCTGCTTAGTTTCCTGACTGGTTCATCACCCAGCTCCTAGGTTGGGTAGTGTTTACTTTAACACCATCTACATTTCATGGCTGGTATTTACTTCTTCAGGGTGAAAGGATATCAATCATAAGGTTTGCTTTTGACATTACTATCCTGCGTGAAAGTGAAGAAGAATTACAGCATCTGCTGAAAGGAATGAATAGTTTAATGAGTACGAAATATGGATTGCGAGTGAATAGAAAAAAGACCAAAGTGATGAGAAGTAGCAGAAATGAGAATAGCGAGAAACTTTGGGGGCCACAAAGTAGATGAAACTAAGGAATTCTGCTACCTAGCCAGCAAACTAAACTATGACGGACGGAGCAAGGAGGACATAAAAAGCGGACAAGCAGACTGTCACTGGCGAAAAAAGGATTCCTGGCCAGGAGAAGTATCAAAAATAAGTCTTAACTTGAGGAAGAAATTTCTGAGAATGTACGTTGAGAGCACAGCATTGTATGATAGTGAGACATGGACTCTGGGGAAATCAGAACAGAAGAGAATCGAACCCTTTGAGATGTGGTGCTACAGAAGAATGTTTAAAATTAAGTGAACTGATAAGGTAAGGAGTGAGGAGGTTCTCCACAGAATCGTTGAGGAAGGGAACACATGAGAAACGCTGACAAGAAGAAGGGACAGGATGGTAGGACATTTGCTAAGGCATCAGGGGGTAACGTCCATCGTACTAGCGGGAGCTGTAGACGGTAAAAAATGTAGAGATAGGCAGAGATTCGAATACATCAAGCAAATATAAATACACTACTGGCCATTAAAATTGCTACACTAAGAAGAAATGCAGATGATAAACGGGTATTCATTGAAGAAATATATTATACTAGAACTGACATGTGTTTACATTTTCACGCAATTTGGGTGCATAGATCCTGAGAAATCAGTACCCAGAACAACCACCTCTGACTGTAATAACGGCCTTGATACGCCTGGGCATTGTGTCAAACAAAGCTTGGATGGCTGCCCATGCAGCTTCAACACGATACCACAGTTCATCGAGAGTAGTGACTGGCGTATTGTGACGAGCCAGTTGCTCGGCCACCATTGACCAGACGTTTTCAATTGGTGAGAGATCTGGTGAATGTGCTGGCCAGGACAGCAGTCGAACATTTTCTGTATCCAGAAAGGTCCGTACAGGGCCTGCAACATGCAGTCGTGCATTATCCTGCTGAAATGTAGGGTTTCGCAGGGATCGAATGAAGGATAGAGCCACGGGTCGTAACACATCTGAAATGTAACGTCCACTGTTGAACGTGGCGTCAATGCGAACAAGAGGTGATCGAGACGTGTAACCGATGGCACCCCATACCATCACGCCGGGTGATACGCCAGTATGGCGATGACGAATACACGCTTCCAATGTGCGTTCACCGCGATGTCGCCAAACACGGATGCGACCATCATGATGCTATAAACAGAACCTGGATTCATCCGAAAAAATGGCGTTTTGCCATTCGTGCACCCAGGTTCGTCGTTGAGTACACCATCGCAGGCGCTCCTGTCTGTGATTCAGCGTCAAGGTAACCGCAGCCACGGTCTCCGAGCTGATAGTCCATGCTGCTGCAAACGTCGTCGAACTGTTCGTGCAGATGGTTGTTGTCTTGCACACGTCCCTATCTGTTGACTCAGGGATCGAGGCGTGGCTGCACGATCCGTTACAGCCATGCGGATAAGATGCCTCTTATCTTGACTGCTAGTTATACGAGGCATTTGTGATCCAGCACGGCGTTCCTATTACCCTCCTGTACCCACCGATTCCATATTCTGCTAAGTCACTGGATCTCGACCAACGCGAGCAGCAATGTCGCGATACGATAAACCGCAATCGCAATAGGCTACAATCCGACCTTTATCAAAGTCGGAAACGTGATGGTACGCATTTCTCCTCCTTACACGAGGCATCACAAAAACGTTTCACCAGGCAACGCCGGTCAACTGCTGTTTGTGTGTGAGAGATCGGTTGGAAACTTTCCTCATGTCAGCACGTTTCAGGCGTCGCCACCGGCGTGTGAATGCTCTGAAAAGCTAATCATTTGCGTATCACAGCATCTTCTTCCTGTCGGCTAAATTTCGCGTCTGTAGCACGACATCTTCGTGGCGTAGCAATTTTAATGGCCAGTAGTGTAATTGAGAGTGTAGGCCCTTAGGGTACAACTGCTACTCTGAGATGAGAAGCTTGGTACAGGAGAGGAGATCGTGGCGGGCCGCATCAAAGCAGACAGAAGACTGAAGACTAAAAAAAAAGAGCTTCTTTTAAACCTTTCGGACTGACAGGCAGTCGTCGAAGTATAAAATTATTCACGGACGTTCTCTTCCTCCCCAAGCATTTGCCGATTTCTCTGAAAAATTATTCCCGCCGATGTAGATGAAATGGCAGTTTTTGTACTTGGATCGCAGCCTCTCGTCGCGGAAGTTTTAACTGAAATGTTTAAACTGTATATTAATTAGAAATTCTGCATGATGATTACAGATTATTGATCGTTTCACAATGGTGTATTTGCACCAGCATCGAACATAAATAGGTGACATTACCATCATCTGACAGAAGGAAATGCAAATTTTCATTGTTAGCATTCGAATGCACATCGTGTACAGAAGGAGACATGTACTTGTTTGCTGTTTGACAAGATAGTGGCACTACCGATCACTCTCAGGAGATGTTTGCTAGAGTACTGTCTTGACGTTAGTCAACTGGTGCAGATAATTTCGCGACGGACGTGTAGCCCATGCAGTCCGGAGAGTTTCATATTAAGGCAGCAAAGTCAGAACGCAGGATCAGCCAACAGTTGCAGTTACCGAAGTCAACAGTGGTGAAGGTTCTACGGAAGGGACTGCAGTGCATCCCGCATACATCTGCTACTGATACATCAACTGTAGCCTAATCCATACATATTATAAAAAGGAATGTATGTGTGTGTGTGTGTGTGTGTGTGTGTGTGTGTGTGTGTGAGAGAGAGAGAGAGAGAGAGAGAGAGAGGGAGAGAGAGTGAGTGCTTGTGTAGTAAATCCATACATATACAAAATGGTATGTAGGAATGTGCGTGTGTGTGTGTGTGTGTGTGTGTGTGTGTGTGTGTGTGTGGTGTGTGTATGTGTGTGTGTGTGTGTGTGTGTGTTTTTCCCGTATCTGCTCCCAAAACCACTGAACTGATTTCAACTAAACGTGGTACGTATATTCCATACTGTCAGGCAACAGTCGCTGTGGAGGTAAGAATTACCTACCAGTCATAGTTCAGGAGATAAAACGTCATAAACAATTAGATGCGTGGAAAACTGCTCAATCATTATTGCTCAGTCATTACTGCTCAAATTATTACTTCTGAGCTACTAACTCCATTCGCAATGAATTTCGCAGACAGTATTCATATATACAACTAAAGGAACCTACAAAATATATCACGGAACCGAAATAGTTCAGAAGATATGACGTCATAAACACTGAAATGCTTGAAAAACTGCCGCATAACGCGTGACGTTTAAATTTATTACTTCTCTACTACAAAATGTATTCGCAGCATTTTTCCTAGACAGTATCCACATTTACCGTTGAATTTTTCTACCAAAGTATATCACGGTAGGACACACAGCTCATAAGATATGACGTCATAAATATGCGTGAAAAATGCCGCATCATGCGTGAAGTTTTAATTCATTTATTCTAAAACTACTGAGACGCTGCTACAGTCTAATCAACTTAAGGAAATACCGGATACGTGGCAGCGCTTTTGACAATACTCAAACGTGCAGTGCAGACGGCTGTAGTGTTATGAAGAGACGTTGCCATAGAGACGTTTACAAAATCGCACTTTAGACACGCAACGTACAGAAACTGTCCGGTGTCATCTCACACCGGGTCGACTGCAGTACATACAAGGTTTCGTTTCTAATTTAAAAAATGGCAGAAATGAATATCCGGGCAATGCCGAATTTGTCAACTAGTTGTCGTATAAAAGAGGGAGGCGTTATGTAAAAATTGCATGGCCATTATCGAACAGGATGAGGGTTTGCTGAAGTATATGATTGTGAGTCACGAGCCGGAATTATATTTACATAAAAAAGTCAGTGTGCAGATATGAGGATACGAAATTGATAGCTGACAACCTAAAGACAACCTGTTTTGTACATTTTCGAAAAGACCTGAGTTTGACCTATTTGTCTTCGCCGAGACTACCCAGCAGATCCCATATAATTACTATTAATTTGAACTTGCTAGACGACTAACGTTCTTGGCTATTGAACGTAAAATCCTTCTTACTCCATAATTTACGTGGTAAAAGAGACGTACACAATAATTAACTTTGGAAAGCAAATTGCGCCATACATTAGGAACAACGTTTAGTATGGTCATTCCACTTAAGGTCGTTCTGGATAATTACGCCTAGATATTTTACTGCAGACGCTGTCTCCAGCTGTTTGTCATAAATAGTGTAGCTGTACGGTAGGGGATTTCTTTTCCTATGTATGCGCAATATGTTACGTTTATTTACGTTCAGGATCAACTGCCAGTCTCTGCAGCATTCATCGATGTTTGTTAGACGATTTTTCTCATGTTTCGCCAGCTCGAATGGTTGGTATTGTCAAAGTTTCATCTTTCAGGGAATTTAGTTGTAGATGTGAATGTGCGAATAACAAGTAAAGAAATACTTTTTTCTGAAATCAACTAGGTTTTATTCAGGATTCCACTACATCATATTACTTCCCACTCTTTTGGCTGCAAAACCCTATATTTTAACACATACTCCTTTCAGTGGAACGACCTTACATAGCCTTACTGGGAAGCCCTGTATGCTTGCATGGTACGTAACACTCTACTGGTCGACGTCAAAACCAAAGTCAGTAGTGGCGCAACCTGCACGTAACCCCACTCTCCATTATTGCCAAATTTATTCAAGATGTCGTCCAATGGATCTGAGCACTATGGGACTTAACAGCTGTGGTCATCAGTCCCCTAGAACTTAGAACTACTTAAACCTAACTAACCTAAGGACATCACACACATCCATGCCCAAGGCAGGATTCGAACCTGCGACCGTAGCAGTCGCGCGGTTCCGGACTGCGCGCCTAGAACCGCGAGACCACCGCGGCCGGCATGGCGTCCAAGATGGCGGCGATGGATATGGCATTGTCGCCATGATGACATGGCCGGAAGTTCAAATTTTGGCAGGAAGATAGGTCAATTAGGCTACCACCACTAACCTAACACCCTCCCCTTCTCCGCTCTCCAAGATAATGGCGGGATGTTCAAATTCCAGGAGGACAATGCAACACACCACAGCTACCTCCACTAACCTAAGAAGTGGCGGAAAAATAGATCACTTGGACTACCTCCACTAACCTAAGCCATCCGACCGCCACCTCTTCCTAGGAATTGGTGGGGAAAGAACTCAGCCTGTGCTGGAATGCTGGATAGGATGAAGGTAAGTTTCTATTTTGCAGGCAGTCTTTATTTAAACAATTTGATGCAGTAGCTCCGATCAGTGTGTCCACCATGACGTCTGGAGTCCTACTGACCTAGCACACAGTACTGCCACCAGAGTGCACATTCATCCCATGACGGTCTGGGGGAAAAATGGCGGGAAAATGCTTCAGCCTCTGTTGGGCTGCTGGAGGGAGGAAGGAGTGTACTTTATTTATTTTGGAACAATTTATTTAGAGACAGATTTCACATAGTTTATTTATTACACTGAACAAAACACTACTCGTAAATCACCGAAATAATGCAGTACACTGATGTACAGACACACTCACTAATTATAAACTATCGAAATAATGCAAACAGTTTATTTAGTGACGGATTTCACGTAGTTTATTTATTACACTGATACTAAACACTCACCCCGGCATGCTTGAAGTCACAGTAAATAGTCTACAGACCTTCAAACTACTTGTAAATCTCGAAATAATGCAATACACTGATGTGCAGAGATGCAAATAACTCATAAATTGTCAAAATAATGCAGGTAAAAGGCTCTGCAAACACGCTTGGTAATCGTCAACTGTCGGAGTCATGCATGGCACAACCTTGACACCTGTTCACAAAATATAGCAACAGACACGAAAACAATTCACAATTGTCAAAAGATAAAGTATGTGTAATGCTATGCAAACACTCTCACAGCGCTTAAACAGGTGAAAGTAACGCAGTGTACAAACACTCACTGCACGTAAAAACCGCTTTCGAACTATCGTCAATCGCGACATATCAGCAAATTGCCCCCCTACAGAACTCCAAGGCGCACACACCGGGCGGCGGGCTCACGCAAGTCCCATACGCGTGCACAGGTGTTTACCATTGCTGGCGTGATACCCCTCTACCGTTGGGTAATGACGTCACAGCTCGCGCTATAGAAATCTGTTCCAACGTGTCCCACAACAGCACAGGCTGCACTGTTCCCAGTGATACTAATGGGACATGCGAGCTGCATCTAACCATGCACGCGTTTAGAGCTAAGTGTGGCTGATTCAGTACTGCAAAATGCTCACGTAGCTACACACCATCGCAAGCGCATCTAAAAGGTTCACATTGTTATACTGATGTCACATGGCTATGTAAATAAGAGCCAAGACGATCTCTCGGAAATTGTATAGTGTCACAAAAGTTAATGGTTGCTTTTGTAGAAGCTTTCATGATGTCTCAGCTTGTATGCATGAAAATTCTTGTCCTAACAGTATTTGTTTACGAAAATAGCCCAGAGTAACGCAGAATGCATCCCCCCTGATGGTCCTAATGTGGCATCCCATCCATTACGTTTTAACCCTCCCTGGAAATGGTTAAGTTCTACTTTCAACAAACATCTCTGAAATGCAACCATTCTCACCACTATGTCGAGGCTCCCATGTCCTGGCACAAAGGATGTCTTGTAAATGAATGGAACAGTCTGATGGGCTCTTACTGAATTTACCCGACAACTTACTGATGCTGCCGGTGTGTAAGCACTGTCCGCATTTTTCTTTCTGCAGACGAGACTTTCAGCGGCAAAAACCTATTTTGTACAGATAGCCTTATTGCACTGACAGTTAAACGCTGCAAAGTGACCTACAGATCATCAAATATGGTAAGACAGTTGCTCAATTACACTGCTCTGCCACTGAGAATGGAAGCTTGAATATTAGAGTGTGAAACCGATATACAACCCGGCAATATATCATCGTTTATCATGTCGATGTAGAAACATACAATTTGTATCCTGAGCCATACAAAATCGCCCCTTTTGCATCATGCATATAGCTATTGGCTGCCAGACACTCGTACACATACCGCGAAGACAGACAGCATAAGCACATGCACCGTAGGTATACTCCTCGCTGCACTAGATATTTCCCTTGACGTCAGGCGGTCATCCACTCCTGACATGTGACCAGAGCGCCCTCAGCAGACCGAAGTCACCCTCAAACTGTTGTACAAAGTTGTGGTCGGCTAATACCAGTGTCCATGATGTAACAGATTCCAAATCATCCCTATAATTTACAAAGTCACCTAAGGTGTTTCTCATGTCTAGAGAACCAGCAAACGTGTCTTCCACCTGTCTTTCTCCTGTTAGATGCACACACCACACTCAATGTTCCCTCAACTAAATAAAGGCACGAAATTTACAGAAGCAGACAACAGGACAATTTACATGGGAGGGAATAATGGATCAGCGTAAACACATGTCCATAATGAATCTTCTCAAATTTCCACGTGATCATGAAAGCTGTCTGACACATACTAAGTATTAGTTAGGACGACACGGTTAAGTCAGCCACATTCCTGCACCCCAACAGGCCTCTCCATTCTGGCAGTTCCTACCATTAGCCGGAAACGTGAATCATTCCCGCCACAGGTCACCGGCGCTGCGCACCAATAAGGCATAGGCAGAATCATCATCCTAGGAAGCCGGCCACATATATTTTTTATCACTGTACTTACAAATAAATATTACGATCGCGGTCTCAATTTGACGACATTCGACAATGAGCGAAGTATCAGAAATACACCCTGCTGACGGCTGTGGCTCTCGAGATGGAAATATGTGTACCATTCTTATGACTTGACAGTTCAGGCTGCAGTTCTGAATTGATTTGATTTGATTTTTTATTGGTCCAGTTTTATCATATAGCACAAATTGTACAATTGATATTGGACAGGTCAAAGATAAGTTACAATAATACATAGTATTAGCAATTAAAATTAGGTACCTACTACAATTAATTTTGTTACTTATTCAGAAATTCTCTGACAGAATAGAAACAGTGCTTTATTAGAAATGCCTTTAGTTTAGCTTTAAATATTGGATGAGTAGTATTTTTTATTTCCTCTGGTATCTTATTGTGTAGTATTACACCAATGTTAATTATGCTCCTCTGATAGGTGGTTGTTCTGTGATATTTTTGATGTATATTTAATTCCCTTCTGGTACTATAGTTGTGTACACTTTTGTTCTGTAGCAGTTTGCCTATTTTCAGGAGGTAGTCCCTAGTGAACAAGATAGTTTCATAAATGAATAAACTTGGAACATTTAGAACACCAAGCTCAGTAAAATGGGATTTACAGGACTCCATCTTTTTAAGGCCACAAATTATTCTTAAAGCTCTTTTTTGCATTCTAAAAACCTTTACACTGCGAGTTGAGTATCTCCAGAAAATGATCCCATATTGGATTAGTGAGTGGAACTGTGCATAGTATGCCTGCTGTACTGTTGTTTTGCTTGTTGTAGCCTTTAAAATTCTTAGGCCATAGCACACAGAAGATAGTTTTCTACACAAGTTATTTATATGTGTGTCCTACTTTAAGTCTTGCTGAACCCAAAGACAGCGTTAGATCAGAAGTCCGACACAGTTCCGTTAGTTCACTTAGTTCAGCTCAGGCTCCAGTTTGAACTGTGTCAGACTGGTAGACCAAATTCGCTCCAGTAGTTCACTTATCTTAGTTCAGGCTCCAATTCCGACCTTCTCCTCCTTAGAGCCCTGTTTACACTTACTACATAGTTTTATTGTTTTTGCACACTTTATTTACTGTACCCTTATCTAAATATTTTTTTCGCATCATAAGAATTCATTTTTGTTAACAGTTAAATGAGTTTTTCCTTTTGCCGGACCCTGTCAGAAAAGAAACGCCAGATAAACACTCTTGGTGACAATGCGAATATTTTAATTTTTAGAGTTTCCCACTACCCAACTTCCCAAGTAAAGGCTTGGGTTATAATTAAATGCATTCAGCCCTTCCTAATTAAAAGATTGCACGTGCAAAAAAAAAAAAAAAAAAAAAAAAAAAAAGAACACTTATTACAAATACACACACTGGATCTGTTCCTAAAGTTCATTTAGTTTTTGCAGGCGATAAATTTAGCTGCAAATTTATTAGTTAAAGGGTTTTTCTCAGGACTCTTATTTATTGGTGCTTTAACAGTAAAAATGAACTATGTAGTTTCTTTTTAACTAGTTCGTCGAACTACTTCCGTAAGAAGAATTTGTGGATTTGGCAACTTAAGGGTGTAATTTGTGAGCATTTTGCACTGTTGCTTAAGAGTAAAATGAACAATCTTCACTTTAGCAACAAGAATCACAGCGAATAATCAACTGACATACATTATACCAACTTGAATCATTCATTTTTCAGATGTTGGTAGCTCCCATTTTATCACAAATCTCTGACACGCATCGCTCTCGTAGCGAAGTTGGAGTACAGTTGAGTGCGATACGTGTTAGAGTGAGGATTTTGCGAAGCATTTTGGAAATATGTTGCTAATCGCGATTCGTAAAGTTAGTTCCGATAATTTTCTAGACACATCTCAGTTTGTTTGTAAATAATATTGGGTTTTAATATTAATTATGTCTTATATGGTTTAAGTATTACGTTAGGGAATGTTTTTGTGGGAACTTGTTGAAAGATTTCTTCCATTGTTCAAATCATACTTCAGAGACTGTTGCATATGTTTGTTTTGCCGCAGGTCAAAAAACGCGGATTGAAGAATGGCTAAATGAAGCTAAATTTATGTCTCATCACAGTTTAAATAGTTACCAAAAGAATTTAAATTGAAACAAAATGACTTCCTTCAGGATAACACATCGCTCGACTAGAGTGGCCAGCATGTTCTCTAGACATGAACCCTATAGAACATGCCTGGGATAGATTGAATAGGGCTGTTTATGCACGACGTGGCCCACCAACCACTCTGAGGGATGTAGGCCTAATCGCTCTTGAGGAGTGGGACAATCTGGACCAACAGTGCCTTGATGAAGTATAAGAGGTACCGGTGTGTACAGCAATCTGGACCACCACTTCTGAAGGTCTCGCTGTGTGGTGACACAACATGCAATGTGTGGCTTTCATGAGCAATAAAAAGGGCGGAAATGATGTTTATGTTGATCTCTTTTCCAATTTTCTGTACAGGTTCCGGAACTCTCGGAACCGAGGTGATGCAAAACTTTTTTTGATGTGTGTATGATGTACAGCATTTGCTACGGTTATCGTCAGAGGAGCACATCGAAGACTTTGATGACATGTCAGTAATGACACCTATAAGCATGTCCCCACTGGCTGTAATGCAGTGGAGCCTGGTAATGCACGGAGTATACGAAAGGAGCGGCACTTAGCCCATATTCGACCTACAACGAGTCAGACACACGTTATCGGCAGAATCAAGTGCTGCAATATGTACGACATATCGCGGCGCAGAGGAATTTCAAGACACGAAGATCCACTTCATGTGCCAAAGATGCGACGCATCCGACCAACAAACCACCCCACGCACTACGACAATGTGTAGCAACACCCTGGTAACGACTCGTCGATGCCAGCGTTGCGTCAGTCGGCGTGCACGCTGTCGCCGCCAGACAGCAAAATAACTCGGCGCGAGACGCTACAAATAGGCAACCTAATGGCCTACCGGCAATGAGGCTACAGCCACAGGAGAATTTTATCCACGCGCGTCTGTGCCGGAATAGACCACGCTTTGTTGAATGGGGCTGTCCACAAGGACTGACTGCGTTCACGCAACGCGAAGGGCTCCATTGGTTTTGCGTTTTTTGCACGCCACGGGCTAGTTGACGTAGGACACACGTGCGGGAAACTAGTTGCATTTCTGTGATTTTTTCTTTGTTTGAAAGAATACGCCGACATTTGACTGTATATTACTGCATTTTTCTTCTGTACGATCTATGAGTAGATTTCGGCTTTCACGTCATTATCCAGTACAATATTCGCAGCCCATTAACAAGCTTTTATCTTGTTTGTGCAGGATGACAACAAAATTATATTAATGGTGTAAGAACATTGTTCTCGATAATGGCGTGAAAACCGAAATCTACATTGTACAGACGAAAAATACAATAAAATGTAGTCAAATAGTGGTGTATTCTTTCAAAAAATACTGCATGTCTGTGACTCAGCACCATCTAAAACCTTTTCTGTTCTGTCTGAGTAGCGAGCAACACTGCGGAAGTGTTCAGAGTACCGACACGATACCTGCACCTGAACCTCCATCCACAGAAAGTACGCTGAGGCCACATTATAAGAAGAAAAAAAAAGAAAAAACAGGATCCGTTTAGAGAAATGGTACAGGTGTTGAAAGGAGATTTGGCACAATGTATTTCTGATAAGGTTCATGCGGATGAGACCTGATTAGGAAATGGAAACAACAGGACAAATTTCCTCTTCAATTAAAAGTCATTCAGCTTTTACAGCCATACACAATACCCACATCTTCCTCTCCTCCGTCTTCTCCAAGTGGCAGCATTTTCAGAGTTAATCAGCCTTCTGCACAAGACTATCAAAGCAGTGTCTCACAGGGCACCGAACAAAGCGAGACAGCCAATGAATAATCTTTCGTCACACTTTTGATCAGTGCTTCTACGAGGGGCATTCAATAAGTAATGCAACAAATTTTTTCTCGGCCAATTTCGATTGAAAAATGCAGAATTTGTTGTGGGACTTTGGAATGTGCGGAGACTCTCATTCGCGGTTCAAAATGGTTCAAATGGCTCTGAGCACTATGGGACTTAACATATGAGGTCATCAGTCCCCTAGAACTTGGAACTACTTAAACCTAACTAACCTAAGGACATCACACATATCCATGCCCGATGCAAGATTTGAACCTGCGACCGTAGCAGCAGCGCAGTTCCGGACTGAAGCCCCTAGAACCGCTCGACCACAGCGGCCGGCTCATTCGAGGTGATCAACAGATTACAATCAGACACCTTGCTACTCAACTGGACGTCCGACAAGTCTGCCCATCCGAGAGGAGCTCAGAAGAATTCGTTGGACTGTTCTTCCTCATCTGCCCGGATCTCGCGCCTTTCGGCTTCCATCTGTTTGACCCAATGAAGGATGCACTCAGTGGCAAGCCATACGTGAATAATGGGGAGATTATCGATGCAACAAGACGTTGGCTCCGACGTCGACAAATAGAGCGGTACCATGTGAACTTACATGCCCTCTCAATAACGTGGCGTAAGGCCGTCGCATCGAAAGAAGATTGTGTTAAAAAGTAGGTTTTTGTAGCCAATAGAGTGGGGAATAAAATGGTGTACTTGTATACTGAATAAAAACAACCTGCTTTCAGAAAAAAAGTGTTGCATTACTTATTGAACATCCTCCTAAATTTTCTGAATTATTTGAGCGGAAAGAATTTCAACATTGGCGAAAACTAATTAAATTAATATTTCTGCATAAACTGTCACAAAGGACCAAAAAAAATACAAGTACCTTAAAGTTAACTGCGAGATTTTCCTCTGCACTGGTACACTCCCTCATTGTTGTTTCCTTACAGAGATTCCGTCCCTGACCGTGATGAAAAAGATTTCAAATGAGTTATCCGACGTCCTGTAGTATTCGAAAAACTTGTCTGGGGTTGTCTTTAGCTTGTTGTGTAGAATGACAAACTTTCCCTCTCTTGATCTCTTGCTTAATATCGGTTGAATCCAGCATTTTTTTATTTTGTTCTCATGCCATCGTTTCCGACGCCTATAGACAACTGTCTCAGTACATAAAGCAAGGATCTCTTTCCTATTTAATGAAATTCCACTCAAAGTTGATACTAACTGCGCACAGTAAATTTGTCGTAGCTTGCACAACGCACTACTGATGCCGCTTGTGTTGCGTGGAACACGGATCACTCGCTGGGTGAAAAGCACGCTCGTGTGTCCGTAGCCCACGTTGCATCCAGTTTTCTCCGCAGTACCGTTCGTAGGTCTCTCAGTTCTTGGTGTCCGTGGTGATAAAGAGCCAACGGGTGGCAGAAAAAGGATAGCCGTAATTTGTTGCATGGCTGCAGCCGTGTTGCTTCTTCACTTATTTCTATTAATGCAGTTGCAGTTGCTCTTCTATACAGTTGTACACTGAGGTGACAAGGTCATTGGCTAGCGAAAAGCACTTATACAGATGGCGCTGGTATCGCGTACAGAAAGTATAAAAGGGCATTCCATTAGCAGAGCTGTCGTTTGTATTCAGGTGATGCCTGTGAAAAGGTTTCCCATGTGGTTATGGCCGCACGACGGGAAGTAACAGACTTTGAAAGCAGTGTAAGTAGTCAGAACTACACGTATGGGGCCTTCCATTTCGCAAATTGTTAAGGAATTTAATATTCAAGATCCACAGTGTCAAGAGCGTGTCCGAGAACACCAAATTTCAAGCATTACCTCTCACCACGGACAACGCAGTGGCCGACGGCCTTCAATTAATGACCGAGAGCAACGGGGCTTGCGTAGAGTTCTCAGTGTTAACAGACAAGCAACACTGCTTGAAATAACCCCACAAATCAATGTAGGACATATGACGAACGTATCCGGTGGGATAATGTGGGGCAGTTTGGCGTTAATGGTCTGTGGCAACAGGCGACTGACGCGGTCTTTGCTAACAGCACATCACCTGCAGCGCCTCTCCTGGGCCCCTTGAACTTCTCGGCTGGACACTGGACGACTGGAAATCCGTGGGCTGGTCAGACGAGTCCTGAATGCAGTTGGTAAGAGCTGATGGTAGGGTTCTAGTGCGGCGCTGATTCCACGAAGCCATCGAACCAAGTCGTCAACAAGGCACTGTGCAAGCTGGTGGTGGCTCCATAATGGTGTGGCCTGTGTTTACATGGAATGGACTTTGTCCTCTGGTCCAACTGTAAATGTTCGGCTGCTTGGAAACCATTTGAAGCAGTTCGTGGACTTCACGTCGCAAACAACGATGGAAATTTTACGGATGACAGTGCGCCAAGTCACCGGGCCACAATTGTTCTTGAGTGGTGAAGAACATTTTGGTCAATTCGAGCGAGTGATTTTGGCACGCAGATCTTCCGGCAAGAATCCCATCGAACCTTTATGGGACATAACTGACAGGTCAGCTCGCGTATAAAACCCTGCTCCGGCAGCACTTTCGCAGTCATGGACGGCTACAGAGGCAACGTGGGTCAATATTTCTGCAGGGGACTTCCAATGACTTGAGTCCATGCCACGTCGACTTGCTGCACCACAGAAGTGCTTTATTTTTAATGGAGATTGTGATGACAAAAGCTGCTTGAGGTTCACTTGACTGGTGACAAGACTGCGAACTGTACTATCACAGGAGAGAACTGCACAGTTAATCGTTTCAAAAGACGTCTCTCACGCAGGCGTACGGCCTGCGTGAATTGCTCAGTTCCTTCCGTTAGTCGTACAGTTTGTCACTCGGATATGACGTCACATTTGATAAACAGCACAGCTAAACCGAAGATGTGTAAAGCCCTTTAAGAACCGCAGTTCCGTTACATAACTACTACACAAGTACAGTGTTAAGTTGGTAATATCGTGACGAGTGAGAATTAGTGTCGTACTGTCCTGCAACGGCTGTTAATGTAGCAGATCTTGTAGTCCTTGAGGATTAATTCTCTAAATATGAGCATGACCCCACAACTACCGTGATGGCAGGTAAATACGAAGTGCTGTCCTCGTATGTTACATATCTCTGCTTGACTCAATATTGCAGTAATTAAGAGGAATGAATAACATTCCACTGACCAAAATACCTAGGTAGTACATCTGCTTAGTTTCCTGACTGGTTCATCACCCAGCTCCTAGGTTGGGTAGTGTTTACTTTAACACCATCTACATTTCATGGCTGGTATTTACTTCTTCAGGGTGAAAGGATATCAATCATAAGGTTTGCTTTTGACATTGCTATCCTGCGTGAAAGTGAAGAAGAATTACAGCATCTGCTGAAAGGAATGAATAGTTTAATGAGTACGAAATATGGATTGCGAGTGAATAGAAAAAAGACCAAAGTGATGAGAAGTAGCAGAAATGAGAATAGCGAGAAACTTTGGGGGCCACAAAGTAGATGAAACTAAGGAATTCTGCTACCTAGCCAGCAAACTAAACTATGACGGACGGAGCAAGGAGGACATAAAAAGCGGACAAGCAGACTGTCACTGGCGAAAAAAGGATTCCTGGCCAGGAGAAGTATCAAAAATAAGTCTTAACTTGAGGAAGAAATTTCTGAGAATGTACGTTGAGAGCACAGCATTGTATGATAGTGAGACATGGACTCTGGGGAAATCAGAACAGAAGAGAATCGAACCCTTTGAGATGTGGTGCTACAGAAGAATGTTTAAAATTAAGTGAACTGATAAGGTAAGGAGTGAGGAGGTTCTCCACAGAATCGTTGAGGAAGGGAACACATGAGAAACGCTGACAAGAAGAAGGGACAAGATGGTAGGACATTTGCTAAGGCATCAGGGGGTAACGTCCATCGTACTAGCGGGAGCTGTAGACGGTAAAAAATGTAGAGATAGGCAGAGATTCGAATACATCAAGCAAATATAAATACACTACTGGCCATTAAAATTGCTACACTAAGAAGAAATGCAGATGATAAACGGGTATTCATTGAAGAAATATATTATACTAGAACTGACATGTGTTTACATTTTCACGCAATTTGGGTGCATAGATCCTGAGAAATCAGTACCCAGAACAACCACCTCTGACCGTAATAACGGCCTTGATACGCCTGGGCATTGTGTCAAACAAAGCTTGGATGGCTGCCCATGCAGCTTCAACACGATACCACAGTTCATCGAGAGTAGTGACTGGCGTATTGTGACGAGCCAGTTGCTCGGCCACCATTGACCAGACGTTTTCAATTGGTGAGAGATCTGGTGAATGTGCTGGCCAGGACAGCAGTCGAACATTTTCTGTATCCAGAAAGGTCCGTACAGGGCCTGCAACATGCAGTCGTGCATTATCCTGCTGAAATGTAGGGTTTCGCAGGGATCGAATGAAGGATAGAGCCACGGGTCGTAACACATCTGAAATGTAACGTCCACTGTTGAACGTGGCGTCAATGCGAACAAGAGGTGATCGAGACGTGTAACCGATGGCACCCCATACCATCACGCCGGGTGATACGCCAGTATGGCGATGACGAATACACGCTTCCAATGTGCGTTCACCGCGATGTCGCCAAACACGGATGCGACCATCATGATGCTATAAACAGAACCTGGATTCATCCGAAAAAATGGCGTTTTGCCATTCGTGCACCCAGGTTCGTCGTTGAGTACGCAGGCGCTCCTGTCTGTGATTCAGCGTCAAGGTAACCGCAGCCACGGTCTCCGAGCTGATAGTCCATGCTGCTGCAAACGTCGTCGAACTGTTCGTGCAGACGGTTGTTGTCTTGCACACGTCCCTATCTGTTGACTCAGGGATCGAGGCGTGGCTGCACGATCCGTTACAGCCATGCGGATAAGATGCCTCTTATCTTGACTGCTAGTTATACGAGGCATTTGTGATCCAGCACGGCGTTCCTATTACCCTCCTGTACCCACCGATTCCATATTCTGCTAAGTCACTGGATCTCGACCAACGCGAGCAGCAATGTCGCGATACGATAAACCGCAATCGCAATAGGCTACAATCCGACCTTTATCAAAGTCGGAAACGTGATGGTACGCATTTCTCCTCCTTACACGAGGCATCACAAAAACGTTTCACCAGGCAACGCCGGTCAACTGCTGTTTGTGTGTGAGAGATCGGTTGGAAACTTTCCTCATGTCAGCACGTTTCAGGCGTCGCCACCGGCGTGTGAATGCTCTGAAAAGCTAATCATTTGCGTATCACAGCATCTTCTTCCTGTCGGCTAAATTTCGCGTCTGTAGCACGACATCTTCGTGGCGTAGCAATTTTAATGGCCAGTAGTGTAATTGAGAGTGTAGGCCCTTAGGGTACAACTGCTACTCTGAGATGAGAAGCTTGATACAGGAGAGGAGATCGTGGCGGGCCGCATCAAAGCAGACAGAAGACTGAAGACTAAAAAAAAAGAGCTTCTTTTAAACCTTTCGGACTGACAGGCAGTCGTCGAAGTATAAAATTATTCACGGACGTTCTCTTCCTCCCCAAGCATTTGCCGATTTCTCTGAAAAATTATTCCCGCCGATGTAGATGAAATGGCAGTTTTTGTACTTGGATCGCAGCCTCTCGTCGCGGAAGTTTTAACTGAAATGTTTAAACTGTATATTAATTAGAAATTCTGCATGATGATTACAGATTATTGATCGTTTCACAATGGTGTATTTGCACCAGCATCGAACATAAATAGGTGACATTACCATCATCTGACAGAAGGAAATGCAAATTTTCATTGTTAGCATTCGAATGCACATCGTGTACAGAAGGAGACATGTACTTGTTTGCTGTTTGACAAGATAGTGGCACTACCGATCACTCTCAGGAGATGTTTGCTAGAGTACTGTCTTGACGTTAGTCAACTGGTGCAGATAATTTCGCGACGGACGTGTAGCCCATGCAGTCCGGAGAGTTTCATATTAAGGCAGCAAAGTCAGAACGCAGGATCAGCCAACAGTTGCAGTTACCGAAGTCAACAGTGGTGAAGGTTCTACGGAAGGGACTGCAGTGCATCCCGCATACATCTGCTACTGATACATCAACTGTAGCCTAATCCATACATATTATAAAAAGGAATGTATGTGTGTGTGTGTGTGTGTGTGTGTGTGTGTGTGTGTGAGAGAGAGAGAGAGAGAGAGAGAGAGAGAGAGGGAGAGAGAGTGAGTGCTTGTGTAGTAAATCCATACATATACAAAATGGTATGTAGGAATGTGCGTGTGTGTGTGTGTGTGTGTGTGTGTGTGTGTGTGTGTGTGTGTGTGTGGTGTGTGTATGTGTGTGTGTGTGTGTGTGTGTGTGTTTTTCCCGTATCTGCTCCCAAAACCACTGAACTGATTTCAACTAAACGTGGTACGTATATTCCATACTGTCAGGCAACAGTCGCTGTGGAGGTAAGAATTACCTACCAGTCATAGTTCAGGAGATAAAACGTCATAAACAATTAGATGCGTGGAAAACTGCTCAATCATTATTGCTCAGTCATTACTGCTCAAATTATTACTTCTGAGCTACTAACTCCATTCGCAATGAATTTCGCAGACAGTATTCATATATACAACTAAAGGAACCTACAAAATATATCACGGAACCGAAATAGTTCAGAAGATATGACGTCATAAACACTGAAATGCTTGAAAAACTGCCGCATAACGCGTGACGTTTAAATTTATTACTTCTCTACTACAAAATGTATTCGCAGCATTTTTCCTAGACAGTATCCACATTTACCGTTGAATTTTTCTACCAAAGTATATCACGGTAGGACACACAGCTCATAAGATATGACGTCATAAATATGCGTGAAAAATGCCGCATCATGCGTGAAGTTTTAATTCATTTATTCTAAAACTACTGAGACGCTGCTACAGTCTAATCAACTTAAGGAAATACCGGATACGTGGCAGCGCTTTTGACAATACTCAAACGTGCAGTGCAGACGGCTGTAGTGTTATGAAGAGACGTTGCCATAGAGACGTTTACAAAATCGCACTTTAGACACGCAACGTACAGAAACTGTCCGGTGTCATCTCACACCGGGTCGACTGCAGTACATACAAGGTTTCGTTTCTAATTTAAAAAATGGCAGAAATGAATATCCGGGCAATGCCGAATTTGTCAACTAGTTGTCGTATAAAAGAGGGAGGCGTTATGTAAAAATTGCATGGCCATTATCGAACAGGATGAGGGTTTGCTGAAGTATATGATTGTGAGTCACGAGCCGGAATTATATTTACATAAAAAAGTCAGTGTGCAGATATGAGGATACGAAATTGATAGCTGACAACCTAAAGACAACCTGTTTTGTACATTTTCGAAAAGACCTGAGTTTGACCTATTTGTCTTCGCCGAGACTACCCAGCAGATCCCATATAATTACTATTAATTTGAACTTGCTAGACGACTAACGTTCTTGGCTATTGAACGTAAAATCCTTCTTACTCCATAATTTACGTGGTAAAAGAGACGTACACAATAATTAACTTTGGAAAGCAAATTGCGCCATACATTAGGAACAACGTTTAGTATGGTCATTCCACTTAAGGTCGTTCTGGATAATTACGCCTAGATATTTTACTGCAGACGCTGTCTCCAGCTGTTTGTCATAAATAGTGTAGCTGTACGGTAGGGGATTTCTTTTCCTATGTATGCGCAATATGTTACGTTTATTTACGTTCAGGATCAACTGCCAGTCTCTGCAGCATTCATCGATGTTTGTTAGACGATTTTTCTCATGTTTCGCCAGCTCGAATGGTTGGTATTGTCAAAGTTTCATCTTTCAGGGAATTTAGTTGTAGATGTGAATGTGCGAATAACAAGTAAAGAAATACTTTTTTCTGAAATCAACTAGGTTTTATTCAGGATTCCACTACATCATATTACTTCCCACTCTTTTGGCTGCAAAACCCTATATTTTAACACATACTCCTTTCAGTGGAACGACCTTACATAGCCTTACTGGGAAGCCCTGTATGCTTGCATGGTACGTAACACTCTACTGGTCGACGTCAAAACCAAAGTCAGTAGTGGCGCAACCTGCACGTAACCCCACTCTCCATTATTGCCAAATTTATTCAAGATGTCGTCCAATGGATCTGAGCACTATGGGACTTAACAGCTGTGGTCATCAGTCCCCTAGAACTTAGAACTACTTAAACCTAACTAACCTAAGGACATCACACACATCCATGCCCAAGGCAGGATTCGAACCTGCGACCGTAGCAGTCGCGCGGTTCCGGACTGCGCGCCTAGAACCGCGAGACCACCGCGGCCGGCATGGCGTCCAAGATGGCGGCGATGGATATGGCATTGTCGCCATGATGACATGGCCGGAAGTTCAAATTTTGGCAGGAAGATAGGTCAATTAGGCTACCACCACTAACCTAACACCCTCCCCTTCTCCGCTCTCCAAGATAATGGCGGGATGTTCAAATTCCAGGAGGACAATGCAACACACCACAGCTACCTCCACTAACCTAAGAAGTGGCGGAAAAATAGATCACTTGGACTACCTCCACTAACCTAAGCCATCCGACCGCCACCTCTTCCTAGGAATTGGTGGGGAAAGAACTCAGCCTGTGCTGGAATGCTGGATAGGATGAAGGTAAGTTTCTATTTTGCAGGCAGTCTTTATTTAAACAATTTGATGCAGTAGCTCCGATCAGTGTGTCCACCATGACGTCTGGAGTCCTACTGACCTAGCACACAGTACTGCCACCAGAGTGCACATTCATCCCATGACGGTCTGGGGGAAAAATGGCGGGAAAATGCTTCAGCCTCTGTTGGGCTGCTGGAGGGAGGAAGGAGTGTACTTTATTTATTTTGGAACAATTTATTTAGAGACAGATTTCACATAGTTTATTTATTACACTGAACAAAACACTACTCGTAAATCACCGAAATAATGCAGTACACTGATGTACAGACACACTCACTAATTATAAACTATCGAAATAATGCAAACAGTTTATTTAGTGACGGATTTCACGTAGTTTATTTATTACACTGATACTAAACACTCACCCCGGCATGCTTGAAGTCACAGTAAATAGTCTACAGACCTTCAAACTACTTGTAAATCTCGAAATAATGCAATACACTGATGTGCAGAGATGCAAATAACTCATAAATTGTCAAAATAATGCAGGTAAAAGGCTCTGCAAACACGCTTGGTAATCGTCAACTGTCGGAGTCATGCATGGCACAACCTTGACACCTGTTCACAAAATATAGCAACAGACACGAAAACAATTCACAATTGTCAAAAGATAAAGTATGTGTAATGCTATGCAAACACTCTCACAGCGCTTAAACAGGTGAAAGTAACGCAGTGTACAAACACTCACTGCACGTAAAAACCGCTTTCGAACTATCGTCAATCGCGACATATCAGCAAATTGCCCCCCTACAGAACTCCAAGGCGCACACACCGGGCGGCGGGCTCACGCAAGTCCCATACGCGTGCACAGGTGTTTACCATTGCTGGCGTGATACCCCTCTACCGTTGGGTAATGACGTCACAGCTCGCGCTATAGAAATCTGTTCCAACGTGTCCCACAACAGCACAGGCTGCACTGTTCCCAGTGATACTAATGGGACATGCGAGCTGCATCTAACCATGCACGCGTTTAGAGCTAAGTGTGGCTGATTCAGTACTGCAAAATGCTCACGTAGCTACACACCATCGCAAGCGCATCTAAAAGGTTCACATTGTTATACTGATGTCACATGGCTATGTAAATAAGAGCCAAGACGATCTCTCGGAAATTGTATAGTGTCACAAAAGTTAATGGTTGCTTTTGTAGAAGCTTTCATGATGTCTCAGCTTGTATGCATGAAAATTCTTGTCCTAACAGTATTTGTTTACGAAAATAGCCCAGAGTAACGCAGAATGCATCCCCCCTGATGGTCCTAATGTGGCATCCCATCCATTACGTTTTAACCCTCCCTGGAAATGGTTAAGTTCTACTTTCAACAAACATCTCTGAAATGCAACCATTCTCACCACTATGTCGAGGCTCCCATGTCCTGGCACAAAGGATGTCTTGTAAATGAATGGAACAGTCTGATGGGCTCTTACTGAATTTACCCGACAACTTACTGATGCTGCCGGTGTGTAAGCACTGTCCGCATTTTTCTTTCTGCAGACGAGACTTTCAGCGGCAAAAACCTATTTTGTACAGGTAGCCTTATTGCACTGACAGTTAAACGCTGCAAAGTGACCTACAGATCATCAAATATGGTAAGACAGTTGCTCAATTACACTGCTCTGCCACTGAGAATGGAAGCTTGAATATTAGAGTGTGAAACCGATATACAACCCGGCAATATATCATCGTTTATCATGTCGATGTAGAAACATACAATTCGTATCCTGAGCCATACAAAATCGCCCCTTTTGCATCATGCATATAGCTATTGGCTGCCAGACACTCGTACACATACCGCGAAGACAGACAGCATAAGCACATGCACCGTAGGTATACTCCTCGCTGCACTAGATATTTCCCTTGACGTCAGGCGGTCATCCACTCCTGACATGTGACCAGAGCGCCCTCAGCAGACCGAAGTCACCCTCAAACTGTTGTACAAAGTTGTGGTCGGCTAATACCAGTGTCCATGATGTAACAGATTCCAAATCATCCCTATAATTTACAAAGTCACCTAAGGTGTTTCTCATGTCTAGAGAACCAGCAAACGTGTCTTCCACCTGTCTTTCTCCTGTTAGATGCACACACCACACTCAATGTTCCCTCAACTAAATAAAGGCACGAAATTTACAGAAGCAGACAACAGGACAATTTACATGGGAGGGAATAATGGATCAGCGTAAACACATGTCCATAATGAATCTTCTCAAATTTCCACGTGATCATGAAAGCTGTCTGACACATACTAAGTATTAGTTAGGACGACACGGTTAAGTCAGCCACATTCCTGCACCCCTTCAGGCCTCTCCATTCTGGCAGTTCCTACCATTAGCCGGAAATGTGAATCATTCCCGCCACAGGTCACCGGCGCTGCGCACCAATAAGGCATAGGCAGAATCATCATCCTAGGAAGCCGGCCACATATATTTTTTATCACTGTACTTACAAATAAATATTACGATCGCGGTCTCAATTTGACGACATTCGACAATGAGCGAAGTATCAGAAATACACCCTGCTGACGGCTGTGGCTCTCGAGATGGAAATATGTGTACCATTCTTATGACTTGACAGTTCAGGCTGCAGTTCTGAATTGATTTGATTTGATTTTTTATTGGTCCAGTTTTATCATATAGCACAAATTGTACAATTGATATTGGACAGGTCAAAGATAAGTTACAATAATACATAGTATTAGCAATTAAAATTAGGTACCTACTACAATTAATTTTGTTACTTATTCAGAAATTCTCTGACAGAATAGAAACAGTGCTTTATTAGAAATGCCTTTAGTTTAGCTTTAAATATTGGATGAGTAGTATTTTTTATTTCCTCTGGTATCTTATTGTGTAGTATTACACCAATGTTAATTATGCTCCTCTGATAGGTGGTTGTTCTGTGATATTTTTGATGTATATTTAATTCCCTTCTGGTACTATAGTTGTGTACACTTTTGTTCTGTAGCAGTTTGCCTATTTTCAGGAGGTAGTCCCTAGTGAACAAGATAGTTTCATAAATGAATAAACTTGGAACATTTAGAACACCAAGCTCAGTAAAATGGGATTTACAGGACTCCATCTTTTTAAGGCCACAAATTATTCTTAAAGCTCTTTTTTGCATTCTAAAAACCTTTACACTGCGAGTTGAGTATCTCCAGAAAATGATCCCATATTGGATTAGTGAGTGGAACTGTGCATAGTATGCCTGCTGTACTGTTGTTTTGCTTGTTGTAGCCTTTAAAATTCTTAGGCCATAGCACACAGAAGATAGTTTTCTACACAAGTTATTTATATGTGTGTCCTACTTTAAGTCTTGCTGAACCCAAAGACAGCGTTAGATCAGAAGTCCGACACAGTTCCGTTAGTTCACTTAGTTCAGCTCAGGCTCCAGTTTGAACTGTGTCAGACTGGTAGACCAAATTCGCTCCAGTAGTTCACTTATCTTAGTTCAGGCTCCAATTCCGACCTTCTCCTCCTTAGAGCCCTGTTTACACTTACTACATAGTTTTATTGTTTTTGCACACTTTATTTACTGTACCCTTATCTAAATATTTTTTTCGCATCATAAGAATTCATTTTTGTTAACAGTTAAATGAGTTTTTCCTTTTGCCGGACCCTGTCAGAAAAGAAACGCCAGATAAACACTCTTGGTGACAATGCGAATATTTTAATTTTTAGAGTTTCCCACTACCCAACTTCCCAAGTAAAGGCTTGGGTTATAATTAAATGCATTCAGCCCTTCCTAATTAAAAGATTGCACGTGCAAAAAAAAAAAAAAAAAAAAAAAAAAAAAAAGAACACTTATTACAAATACACACACTGGATCTGTTCCTAAAGTTCATTTAGTTTTTGCAGGCGATAAATTTAGCTGCAAATTTATTAGTTAAAGGGTTTTTCTCAGGACTCTTATTTATTGGTGCTTTAACAGTAAAAATGAACTATGTAGTTTCTTTTTAACTAGTTCGTCGAACTACTTCCGTAAGAAGAATTTGTGGATTTGGCAACTTAAGGGTGTAATTTGTGAGCATTTTGCACTGTTGCTTAAGAGTAAAATGAACAATCTTCACTTTAGCAACAAGAATCACAGCGAATAATCAACTGACATACATTATACCAACTTGAATCATTCATTTTTCAGATGTTGGTAGCTCCCATTTTATCACAAATCTCTGACACGCATCGCTCTCGTAGCGAAGTTGGAGTACAGTTGAGTGCGATACGTGTTAGAGTGAGGATATTGCGAAGCATTTTGGAAATATGTTGCTAATCGCGATTCGTAAAGTTAGTTCCGATAATTTTCTAGACACATCTCAGTTTGTTTGTAAATAATATTGGGTTTTAATATTAATTATGTCTTATATGGTTTAAGTATTACGTTAGGGAATGTTTTTGTGGGAACTTGTTGAAAGATTTCTTCCATTGTTCAAATCATACTTCAGAGACTGTTGCATATGTTTGTTTTGCCGCAGGTCAAAAAACGCGGATTGAAGAATGGCTAAATGAAGCTAAATTTATGTCTCATCACAGTTTAAATAGTTACCAAAAGAATTTAAATTGAAACAAAATGACAAAACAAGAGGCTGATCTTACGACAAATATGACAGAACTTGCGCGACAGTGGAATTTTCGCGTCAAGGCAGATACATTGCCCGGAGAATCAGTTTGTGTGGTTGGAAATTGTGAACAGTTGGGCAATTGGAAAAGCAGCCAAGCTGTCCAGCTTACTAAAGTATTGGATTCGGGGGACGGGTAAGTATTAATGTATTTTGCTAAGTTCTGTTTACTGTGTTATTTTGTCTGAGTCTGCACCAAATTAAGAAAGTATTTCATCAAACCCCTTTCTCTTTTTTGGTAAAGAATAAATTAGTAGTGATGCTAGTTTCTTGCTGATTATCACATACTGTGTTGATAACTTGGAATCCTCACTGTGTCATACCAGTAATTATATTTTTTTCACTTGTGTGTTTTGCCAACAAGGATCGTACAGTTTACTAAATAAGCTGTGGTTATTGATGCAAAAAGTAAAAATGGTCTTCTGAAAAACATACAAAATCGTAGCTTGGTACAGGAGGGAGTTTAAGCATACAGGTGTACAGTATACTTTCATTTCATTTCATGTCCAGTCAGTCATAGGGGATTTGACTAAATATAAAAAACAACCAAATCTGTGGATAGCTTTTTCTACCCTGCAAAGGATTTCTTTTTTATTGTATAATCGTTTGTGAACTCAAACTGATGTTTACTGTGTAGATTTTTTGGCATTTTGTTGTTGCTTAATGACGTTTATGTGCAATTGTGGTATGCCTTTATGACAGTCAGGGCAGGCTAATAAATAAATATTGATTGTCCTAGTATGAAACATCAGTGAGGACATGAAGTGTAAAGTTAGAGCCTGGATACATCATCTAAATCCTGAAGACTTAGACCTGTTTGTGTTTGGTCTCTTTGTGTTCAGCCTTAATGATCCAGTAATGTGGTATAAAATGATTGATGAATGCTGCCTTACCTTTTTGTGCCATATTTGTATTGTTTCAAGAGTGGTGCAGTTTCTGGACCATCTAATGCACTATGTCACTAGTCATTTTCATTTAGTACACGGACCTATTGTTCTGAATCAGTAAGTCTGAAGACATCAGATCGCTAACATTTCCCATTCAGCCATGGCAAACTTTGCCGATTAAACAGTTTCTGTGGAAGCACTTCAGTAGATGTTTAAGAACTGCACAGCATTGGCAAGGAAAAGTTTGTTTCCTCTGCAACACTGCTCTCTCATTGTGGTAGATTGTGTTCAAAGCAGAAGTTTGCTCCTCCTCTAGAATATCTAAACAATTGTAAGTTTAGTATTTATTTCAGTAATAGAGAAGGGTGATGTCCGTTATGGTGAATGACTACAAAAATAGCAAATTTTAATTTGAATTTCTCATTCATAAATACCAACCCATTCAATTTAATCCATTGTGTTGTCACATTTCTATAATTCATTTTCTCATGGTTTAACTATTCTCTGGGCCTTATCATTCATTTTTGTACCATATTTCTTTCACATTGATATGGGCATAGGAGTTCCACAGGTATTTGTCGAGCAGGTGTGTGGCAATGATAAACTTTTAAGGGCCTTTGTGTATTGGAAAACAGCATTTGTTTCCTAAGGTAAAATATTCAGCCATTTTATTGCCTTTGTAAGTCAAACTGCCTTTGGAATCCCATAACAAAATGTTTCTTGCTTTTGGGGAGTTTCTGATCCTGAACACAACTGTATTTGCTTTCTCCCATAGAAATGTATAGGCGTAGTCCATATCAATTCAGGCAGGCTAGGAAAAAAATCTTACCTTCATAGTCTCGGATGTTATTGAATTTAGCATTTGTTAAAATGAAGTTAACTAAGTGTGGAACACATAATTTTTTTTGTTTTCTACAAAAAAAAAAAAAGTCTTCTCTGAGATACAGCCCTCCAAGGATGACACTGTGCGTACCATTTTGAAGATGCAAATTTTGGTAAAAATTTTAAAATGCTGTATCTCCGGAACAGTTCTAGATATTAAGTTTTTTTTGAAAGATAATTGCTTTATGATTACGAATAAGTCAGTTTGGAAGGTAGGAGATGAGGTACTGGCAGAAGTAAAGCTGTGAGGACGGGGCGTGAGTCATGCTTGGGTAGCTCAGTGGTAGAGCACTTGCCCGCGAAAGGCAAAGGTCCCAAGTTCGAGTCTCGGTCCGGCACACAGTTTTAATCTGCCAGGAAGTTTCATTTCAACTAAAATTATGTTCCACTGCTTCAGTATCTTCCTTCAATATATAGTGATGCCTTCCTGTTGAACCAATAGGAACTGGAGCACTTACAGTCTTCAAAACATTGTGAACAGGAAGTGAGCACTGATGGTGTTGATGCTGTCCTTCAGCTGGAAACCTATGTGCAGCTACCATGTGGTAGCATGAAGTTCGCTACAATTTTGTTTAACTCATAAGTGGTGTCTATAATCTCTGCAATCCACACAAGCCACAAACATCCCCCTTCTATGTCTTCCAGAGCAAGGGTCTATAAAGACAGTCCTCCGTTTCCAGGGCAGTCACCACATTCTTGAAACAAACAAATCTCTTTCTTTACGTCACAGACTATCAATGACTTCACACACCCAACCAAGGTGTCACATGTCCAGTAAGTTCTTCAAAGTTATCATACAAAGTTCAAACACATAAACAGACATCTCTAGGTGGGTGTGGAACTACTGACTTTGGTTGCAGTGCATAAAATTTTGATCTTCCAATATGTGAAGTTGTAGAGTTGCTCTTATAAATTGCAAAAGTTTCTTTAATACTGCAAGTCCTGTACCTCTTCACTTTCACAACTTTTTGACCTTCAGCTGTTACAGTTATAGTGTCTTTTTGTTGGCACTCTGGCAAGAACAGTCCCATTTATCTTCCAGATAAAATGACTGCACTATGTGAACTTGAGCTGCTTGACTGGCACTTCTGTAAATTATATATTGTCACAGGTTTGAATCCTGCCTTTGGCATGGATGTATGTGATGTCCTTTGGTTAGTTAGGTTTAAGTAGTTCTAGGGGACTGATGACCTCAGATGTTAAGTCCCATCGTGCTCAGAGCCATTTGAACCATCTGTAAATTATAAAAAAATTCAAAAGGTGACAGTAAAAGAGCTTCGACAGGCCTGTCCAAATGGAGGATACTATTGTAATCATAAAGCAATTATCTTTCAAATAAAAAACTCTAAATAAATATCTAGAACTGTTACAGAGATACAGCATTTTAAAAATTTTTCTGAAATCCGCATCTTTAAAATGGTGTTTGCAGTGTCATCTTTGGAGGCCTGTAATTCCCCCCTCCCCCCCTTACTTACATCAACTAAATTCAATAACATCTGGCACTGTGGAGGTAACCTCCCTGCCTGAAGTGATAAATGTTGTGCCTATGCCAGTATGTGTATATCATCAATGTATTGGATAACTAACTGTTTGAGCTATAAAATGTGGCGTGTTATAAATTTGTTACAGGTGCACGTGGTCTGGTGTTGTCGATATACCATTGCAAGCAGTTGAATACCGTTATTTTATATGTGTTGTAATTGAGCCAGATGTGGCAATCTCTCATGAGAAAAGAGTAATAATTCGACGCTGGGAGACTCATTGGCAACCTCGCATTATTCCAAAGAATGGTAATTTTTTCTTGTTGAGTAGAAGTAAATTCTTATGAAACTTCCTGGCAGATTAAAATTGTGTGCCGGACCCAGACTCGACCTCGGGACATTTGCCTTTTACGGGCAAGTGCTCTATCGTCTGAGTGAGGTACTGGTGGAAATAAAGCTGTGAGGATGGGGCATGAATTGTACTTGGGTAGCTCAGATGGTAGAGTACTTGCCCGCAAAAGGCAAAGGTTCCAAGTTCGAGTTTGTCTGGTACACAGTTTTAATCTGCCAGGAAGTTTCATATCAGTGCACACTCCACTGCAGATTGAATATTTCATTCTGAAAGTAAAGTCTTAGATTCTAATAAATGTTTTGGAGCTTGTGAAATGAGGTTTTGATAGTTTACTGGTAATATTACTGATATGGTATTGTGGTCACCTAGGAATGTTTAGATAGTTTGTGGTTTGTGCATTGTATATAATTTAAAGGCAACAGTTTGGAATTGAATTAATACTTCCAACTCATGTTTGTTTGTTCAGCTAACTGAAAGATTATCTTACCATACTAGCGTCTTTATCATGAGAATTTTCTCATAGTGTATGTTATTTAACAAGGATAATGGAAAATAGTTCAGAGGAGTGTGTTGGTTTTTCCATTTGTTCTACTTCTGGTACTGTTTTCACTTATGAAACCAGTGAATTTGTTCTGATTTTATTTTAGTGACTTCAAATGTTGAGACACAAGTGGAGGATGAAACTTTTGGTTTCCATGATGATTATTCAATGGTTGATAGAGGTTGGCTGACAAGCGAAACTGTGATTCAGTTTAAAATCTTCAACAGTGCATTACAGTTCTGCAGAAGGAAATATCTAGATAAAAAGGTACCTTCTTTGCTTACTTTTTGTCAGATGTGAGATAATATTGAGTTATTATTCCAAGTATGTAGTAGATCAAGCATTAAGAGGTTTCATTATGTAGATTCTTGTTTTTATTTACATGAAATGAATTTGTAAACTGCATTCCGTGCCCCTCCCCCCCCCCCCCCCCTCCTCTCTCTCTCTCTCTCTCTCTCTCTCTCTCTCTCTCTCTCTCTCTCACTCTCACTCACTCACTCACACACACACACACACACACACACACACACACACACACACACACACACACACACATTTTGCATGGTGTATTGGGATTTGTTATTGTTATAGTTTCAATAAACATCACTACTGAGAAGCTTACGGTTATCATTTTATAACCTTTTTTTTTTTTTTTTTTTTTTAAACATATCTCCCTGGATGTAACAAAGGTATTTATTTTCACTAGTTTATTTTAAAAAATTTGAAAGTTGCTCTTGTGCAACACTCAAGACATTAACTGAAAAGAAGAAAGAATTCACTCTGAAAACAGATATGGTATTTATTAATTTTAAGAATTCTTACAATGCAATTGATAGAGGATAACTTTGAAAAATCCTGGATAAATGTAATATCCATCACATATCTATAGAAACAATTCAGAACATGTACAGCCAAAATGTGATTGCGGTCACATCTGAATGACAGCTGTCGGAATCGTTCACCAAGCAGTTGGACTGGGATGTTGCCTCTGACCACTTCTATTTGACACACAAAATCAGTGGATGAAGACTGAATCCCAACAGCAAAATAAAGATATGCAGACAAACTGACCTAAGCACGATACTGTTTGCAAACAACCAGGTACCTATCAACCTCAGCTATATTTTAGAAAATGACATGCAACACAAAAGCATAAACTTCACGAAAGTCACAGGAAAAATAAATAGCACCTTCAGACAATCTCTCATTCAGTGGCACACCATACTAAAGCTGTAAAACACCATGGCCAAACCTACCCTCTTTCATGGCAGTGGAGTTTTGACACTCCATAGAAATGACAAATGGAATCCCAAGATGTGGTTAATGAGGAGAACAGCTGGCTTCGCACAATGGGACAAGAAAAGATGTGATGACGTCTTTTAGGATCTTGAAGTGAAACCAAGTCTCAGCACTGTACTGGACTACAGAATACCTTGGAAAAAAAAATGCAACAGATGAAGACCAACTAAATCCCTTGAAAATTACCAACACAGAGACAGAAGAGTTGTAGGAGGTGGATTGAGGCCATAATGGGCCACTAGACCTACTACTGGATAGAAAGGAAAGATGATTTGCTTATTTTTATATAAGCCACTGTAAGCATACTTTCATATGTTTTATAAAAGTAAACTGTCAGATCCTACATGGAAGTCTTTGTTCACTAGCAAACAAACTGAAAGGAAAATATGTACTGTACAGCAGCTAATAGGCCTCGTGCAACTCACTGTATATCCGTCATTTGGTGACCAATTGCTGTGCGATAGAGATAAGAGCTGGCAACTGTACACAAACAATGGGATAAACTTGAACATTTGATACCATGCGTTGGCTTTGAGCTGTAACTTCATTTGGTTAAGATGTTAAATCCGTAAGCATCCTGAGATTAAGTATTATCTATAGTTGTCTGAGTATCTGGAGAAAACTGTGACCGACTTTTACATGAAATGTGAATTATACGTGCAATTTATATTTTAATGAAATTGTAGGTAACTAATTACTATGTTATGTTTTGTAATTGTGTGACGTCCTTTCATCTGTTTCTGTGGTGTACTCCTTTTTTTTATATTGTATATAACAGGGTTGCCACAGGTTCTGGAAATCAGGTAGTTTCGAACACGTCTGGGAAATTTGGAGGGGGCAAAAAAACACTGGGAAGATCTCATTTTTGTTTAAGTAGATGAAATGGTTTGTTTACTGAGGTGTCATCCATGATCACTGGCTGGGTGCTGCTGACAAGGGGCAGGGAGGCGTGAGTAGTGGTTTCTTTGGCTCTGATTCTCCGTGACTGTAGACGCAGTGGCAGTGGACAGTTGCCATGTATGCACGAGTTGCGTCAGAGTGATTTTTGTGTATGTGTGTGTGCGTGCATGCGCAGCGGCGGGGGGGGGGGGGGGGGTAATGCAGCGGATTTTTGTGGTTTATCCATGAACCCAGGACTGCAGTGCTCCTCAGCAGGCCAGAGACCATGGGCGATGGATTTCAGGAATTGTGACTATCTCACCACAATATGTTGTACAGTGCAGCATTTTATAGACATTTTATTTGTTGTAATACATTTTGGCGCTTAAGTAGGAGTTCATACCTTAGGAAGTATGCATGATAAGAAGAAGAAAATTGTGTCAGTCGCTGGCAGTTAGTACACTATGTACTCATATATTTCTCAAAAGAAAAATCACACAATACCTGTAAAAAAATTGGTGTAACAAATGGATAATAACCAATAATAATGAACGTAGTACAACCAACATTTTATTGGCGGTCACCTACAATGTTGGTTTACACAATTCTTCGTGTTATACACTCCTGTCAAGAGGCCAACTTTTTTTCTGAAATCAGTGAAGGTACTTTAAATCCATCTCGCCACTTCCAAGGAAATGCGTATTTTTGTCATAAGATGTGATTTGTTATTGAAGTAAAATAACATCCATGGTCTTAATGAAACACACATACCATTTGGATTACTTTCTCTATCTAAAAACACTTCATCACAAAAGATGTTAATGTTGGTACTTAATATTTTTATTCACACCAGGAACACCATTTGCTTGCAAGTTTTTTAGATGTTTCCTGTTTCCACTATTGTTTATTGTACCACAACTGCAAAGACAGATTGTCAACATACATCTTCACTTACCCTTGAGATCTCAACATTTGTCAGGGAAAAATGCTAAAAGTTGTCCGGAAATCAGGGAAATATCAGGAAATTTCACTTGGTGAAACTTGTGGCAACCCTGTAATATCTGTGGTATACAGTTTCTTTGGTTACTTGTTTTGATTTGTGATCTTGATGTATTATTTTTTACAACATGAATCCAAAATTGAATATTCAGTGTTGTGGAATGAGAGGGGGGATGTGGAATCAGCTGTTAAATTAATGCAAATGCTAGGTGTCATTGGAGAGGATTGTAAATGTAACCTGTGACAATAATATGTGATTGACAAAGGTGTCGTGTCAACATTTTTCTGATGGCTACATTTAGAGATGTTTCTGGAATAATTAGTGGTGGTCCATCAAGTGGGGTCATGGTTTGAAAGGTCAAGATTCAGTGTTTATGTAATAGTTATGGTGTTGCACAGTGCACTAATTTATTTATCAGTCCTCTGTTAAAAATGCCTTGCACGTAACGGGCGTTTCTTAAAGCACAGTAATTGATTGGTTTCATTCTTAGTGTTTAAGTTGATTGGTGAATTGTGTTATTTAATTATTGTTCACCATATTTTTTATGTATTTGAATCTCTCTCTCTCATTCATGGGAAATTTGGTGTTGGTAAGTTTAATTCTTTGTTTTGATGAAGTTGTTTTTGTTATGAAAGTTTTGGCCTCACTATATTGGTATCAATGTTTTCTTTGGAGCTATACAGGTCAACTGATGTTATTGATGCTGTTTCGTTAGTTTTCACGATTCTTAGCTGTGTGTATTTGTGTTGCCTTTTGGCTTTTTGTAGTGTTATCTGTTTTAGTATATTTTTTTATATGTATCAGTCTTTCAGGTTGAGCTGTATGGGTTAACTGATGTTGTCAGTACCAGTTAGTTTATTCATCCTAATTGTGCTTTTTTTGCTTTGCTGCAACTTCAGTTTGCCGTGGTTCTGTTGTTGCATTTTGTAGATGTTACTTTTGTTGTGATTTTCAGTTATGTCTGATTTTTAGTTTATTTGGCACAGAGACAGCAGGCCTTGAGAGTATCAGCTCTGTGGGGTTTATAACTTCCTAACTCCAATAGGAGTGGAGATATAGCAGAAATATGTTTTTTTCCAGCCCCTGCTATATAGATTGCCATGCATGACAGCATGATGTGTGGGAACAGTATCGGTCTGCCAAATCAGCCTGCGTTGCAGGGCAGCATACATATTGGGCAAGAAACAGTTTTCACGGCCCTGTTGGGTAGGCTGCTCTGCATGATAGGTTGTGTTGTGCTGCAGTAGTATTGGCCTGCTTTGTCTGGATATATGAATGATACATCTTGGGTATCTTGTGTGGCATCTTGGGACTTGATATTATATTCAGAGATGAGGGATGGGTGATATTGAATGCCCTGAATTAGCCAAGCAGTATTGAATTTTAAATTGCTGTTAAGCCACTTGGAAATGTTGCAGTGGCCATTAGAGATCAGTGTTCCTTTTTTAAAAAAAAAAAATTGTGATAAACAATGGGTAATCATGTAGTTTTAATTATCACCTCCAAAAAATCAAGCTGCAATGATGAAACTTAGTGATACTGTTAGTCCTTCTTTTCTCTGCATACACATGCTACAGTGCAACACATTTTTCCCAGTAACGGCTGACTTGGCCAAGACTTTTCTTATAAAATCTGAGGTAAGAGGAAGAATTCACTAGGTGCCATGTCAGAATAATATGAGGGGTGAGGCAAAATTTATAACACTTCCTCTTGACAGCCTCCTATAACATCTTCAGGAGATGTTGGTAATATGCTTCACTGATGGTATGCTCCTTAAGAGCCTAATCTGTTAGAGCTATATCATGATAGTCCCATAACACTCATCATCTTCATTGCCCATTTTCCTCCTATGTCTTGGAACTGCAGTGATTCCTGCAGCACTCATCCATAGTGAATAGTTTGCTGAAGAATTCATTTGGATTGGCCTGATACCAGTGCAACATTTTCAATGCTGCCTTAGTTTGACAGGCTTTTTACGTATGTGTGTAAGCAGTCACAGAACTCGGCAAGCAACCTATCTCATATTAAAAATGTTGTGCAAGATGTTGAAACCTGATCTGCAACTGGTTTTGACTTTTTCCACTATTATCTTAATTCTGATATCAATCGCAGCACACTGCACTTGCATTTCTTAGACAATGGTTCAAATCCACATCTGACCTTCCTGATTTAGGTTTCCCCTGGTTTCTCTAAATTGCTCCAGGCAAGTGCCAGAATGGTTCTTTTGAAAGGGTATGGTCAATTTCCTTTCCTGACCTTTAAACAATCTGAGCTTGTGCTCTTTGTATAATGACCTTGTTGTTGATGCGACATTAAGCCATAATCTTTGTACCTGCCCCTTCTCATGCAGTTTCTGTTTCTTCACAGATAGATGTTATGCCGCTTTGTTCATCATTTGTGCTTGTTTGAGCACACTGGATGCACCTGTGCCACCTGACCGCTGTGTCAAGTGATGATGCCATACACTTCCACCACTTGAGTGTGGATTATTGCTGCAGTGTTCCACTTCAAATGTAGGAAACAAATTACTACATAAGACGCCACTTCATCAATGTTGTGTGTGTGGTTTTGTTTTGGGTCTTGCAACAATGTGGGATTACGGTGTGTACCTGGACTGCAAACTAGCAAACTATGAATTACGTAACTTCAGTTTTTTGGGATGATGATTAAAACTTTCTGACTGCCAATAGGCAATATGCATAAATAAATTTTTTATATTTTTGTACAGTTTTTGTTCTTTTGATGCAGTAGTATGTGAAATGGAAAATGTGGCCTTCTTATCTCAAACTGACATTCTAGATCTGAAAATAATACAACCCAATGCTTGTCTTATGGCAGCTTTGATGTTTACTGATTAATTCTAGCCACAAAGTGTGTTTTGTAATAAAACTTTGCTGACCTCAATCCATACATTGGGTTTCGAGGAAGAAGCCACGAAGTGTAGACTACATGATGAGGAGGATGAAACTGCACAACATCCAATTTTCCAATGTAAAGTTCTGGAGGGCAAAAAGACACAGAATATTCAGGTCAGTAGAGCCTGAAGAAATCGTATCTAATAAGGAAATATTTTTTAGAGGGTCTTCTGCTAGTCTTAAGGCTACTGGTTGGTTTTATTAGAATCACAGGGGGTGAAACAGCACAGTAAACTCAGTTTCGGTGTGGGCAACAGTGGGCGAAGACCACTGTTGTTTTTGTCTCCTTGCATTAATAAAATGAAATCTGAGAAAGAGCCAACAAGATTGCAGCAATAATGTGGTTGTTTTTTCATACATTCAACATAATTATCAGAAGCCTAAGTTTGGAAGCTAAAGAAATTCTCATCTTAAGACAGGACTGTGTGAATGTAAAAGAACATGAAATTTACTCGTAAACACAATTCAGATAGTAGATTTCTGCTTGACAGATGTATGTTCAAAAATTCCATTGAGCAATTTGTGGTAGGTACTGGCTTGTGGATTTTACCCTATTATGAGAAGATTATAACATGTAGTAATGACCTATACCATGCACTTCATTCCATAATCAGTATAGAACAAATACACATAAAGCACACTGATAATAGTTCCTTTGATATTCCACACCAGGTCGCTGTCACTAGTCGGAGTATCATTAGTATCTCTGGCAGTCACTGTCACTGTCAACAGAGCCTCTCCCCAAGTATGGAGCACTGGAGGAAGGGGTAGCTCAAGAGAATCGCTGTTCCGATCATCTTCATTCCCACACGCGTGACCAGCCGTGCTATGGCTGCTGCAAAGGAGGGTGCGGTTGGACTATTTCTCGTTGAACACACAGAAAGGATACAATGACTTCAATTGTATTCTGTTGCTTATACATGGATTTGTTAAGGTGAGGTGGAGGTCAGCTATAATGAAAATAATCAACTATCATTGTCAACGGTGTGCGGCTAGAGTGTGGGCATGGCAAAGCAGCGGTGGTGGTGACGTCAGGATCCACAAGATTGGTTGCAGGTCATCGTGATGTACTGGGGGTCCCAATGGCAAGGAAGCCTTAAAGTGAGAGTCATGATGTGATTGTAGCTGTGTCCATGTCTCTTGGCTTTTTGTAACTACAAAAGAAATTTCGGATGACAAATCTGTTCTCAATTTGATGTACCTCATGCCGCTACTCAGTCACGAGGAAATTGTTGACTATTTTGACCTGGATGTCATCCAGCAGAAAGTGCTGCACTTCTAGTTGAAACTCGAAAGTGTTTTCAGTGTTTGAGCGAGGTGACGTGTTATCGGGCTATTAAGGGCTTAGACAAAGTGCATCAGTCAGGCTAGTTTGTGTGTCATCGGTTTGGGTGATGTCGCATAAGGTCCAAGTTAGTTTTAAGCAGTCGACCACCACAGTGGTAGGCTTACGATGAAGCAATATGTTGAAAATTTTGGTACCTCATCTGATAACTTTGGAGGCTGGTGTAAGGTGTTTGTAGTGTGGGGAAGATAGTGTCATCCTGGAGCATGACGTAGTCACAGTCTGCTCATTTGCTACCAACAGAGATTTTTGGAGAACTGTGCACCTGTCAAGGTGTTCTCCTGAGCTGTGTGATGTGTTGTCTGGCTCGTGTGACAAGAGTGAGGAGTTCTGAAGTCTTTGTCGTGGTACTAGGAGAATGAAGCCTACAGGCAGTGTGAGTGACTCAGTGTAGAGGATATCTGTGAGGGAGGCATGGAGATTGTCTTTGTGGGATGTGCATGGACCTAATAGCACCAAGGTCTGTCCACAAACTGCCAAGACAGATGAGGGCAGCTTTAAGTGTACAGAGCCTTTGTTCCACAAGGCTGTTGCTTTAGGGACAAAAGACTGTTTTGCAGTAACATCATATACCACAGAGATAGTTCATTAATGGGACCAATTCAGACTGTCATTCTTGGACAGTGATTGTAGAGATTGGGCAGATGAAACATGATATCCTTGTGTTGACAAATGTTCTTGCTGTCACCTCTGTCATAATGTTCTTGAGGGGAACGGCTTCCTCCCAGCGCATCAGAGAGATGATGACGGACGGAGAGTATTTAACGATTGTCTTCATACTTAAGAAGAGGTCCTACCAGGCCAATATGGAGATGTTGAAATGGAACTTTTGGAATATCAGAATTATTGAGTGGCAATTGTGCAGGATGACCCACTTTTCTGTGCTGGCAGGCTGTACACGTACATGTCCAATCTCGGCGATTCTTTTCGATGTTAGACCGTATGAACCAGACAATGATGAGTTGTGTTGATGGATGTATGCCAGGGTGTAACAAATTGGGAATTTGGTCAACAACTTTGCTGCTCTGGCAGGCTGTGCATGTATGTGCCCAGTCTCGGCAATTCTTTTCGTCATTAGGCCATACAAATTGGCCTGTGACAAGTCGCATCAGCTGGTGTGTGCCAAGATGTGACGATTGTGAAGTTGGTCGATTATGATCTTCCTCATTGATGTGGGCACGAGAGGTCAATTTTCATTTTGCGAAACATCCTATGGTACTTGCATGGTGGATCCAGGGATAGGACTTCCTTCTATATGTAAGTTGGTTGTAGAGTCACGAAGGAGCTCCGTAATTTGTCAGTCTCGCAGCTTTGCCTCTGCTAATTTGTTATTGTCTGCCTGTGGAGAGGGCATTTATTCTCAACAGATACTCTGCAAAGACATTGTCCACTCTGTGGAGATGTCTGACATCAGTTGTGAATTACACTGATAATCTAGGTGACAGAATCATTGAGGGCGGGAATCTTTCGAAGGGTTTTGTATCAAGTCCACCTAATGTTTGTTGTCTGTGTAAATGATGACAGGTCTGCCCTCAACATCATCTTTAAACGGACAGACTGCCTCATACACCTCCAACAATTCACAACTGTGAATGGACCACTTGTGCTGAGAATCTATCAGTTTACAAGAAAAAATGAAGTAGCTTCTTTTATGCCTACTACTTTTTCCTGCAGAATTGCTCTGAGGGGAAAGTCACGTGTATCCATTGCAATTGTTAATGAGCATTAGGTAGTGGGTACTAAAGTCGTGGCATGTGTGGGACAGTGTTTAATCTTGTCAAAGCTATGTTACATATGTGAGATACACTCCAGTTTGTGCTTACTGATCATGTTCTTGCCAGATATAAATTCTGTGAAAGGTGTCTGTATGGCAACACCGTTAGGGAGGTGTCAGTGATAAAAGTTAATCATGCCGAGAAAATGATGTAGTTTGTGGAAGTCTTATTGTCAGTGTAGTTGCTTAATAAACTCAGTACATTGTGGTGTAGGATGGAATCCAGCAGTGTTGACCAGGTGGTTGAGGAAGACTAATTCGGGCTGACAAAGTTGTCACTTGTCGTCGTTGACGATAACCAGTTGTCAGTAAGTACATTGAGAAATGTTTGACATGCAGCTTGTGCTCTTCTCGTGAAGGGGAGAAAATTAGAATGTTGATCAAATTTGCATAGCAGAAAGGCAGCTTAAACAGGGTATTATGATATAAATCATTGCCAGGTCTGGACTGCATTCTTGATGTCGTAAGGCATGTACAAAAATTCATATAAACTGAAGGGCATGATGATTGACATCCTTTGAATGCCCTCCTCACCCATCAGTATCTGCAGGTATGCTTTTTTTGTAACTGAGGCACAGAAAATGAAGTCTTGAATGTTTGGATAGTGGGTAGCTATCAAAGATTGTGTGGGGATTCAAGGCTATGCAGTCTCCACATATCCTAATTGTACCATCTTTCCTATACACCTATTTGATAGGGGACACCCATGAACTATCAGGTCACATAATTCTAGCTTTTAGTAGTTAGCGGCCATTTTGGTTGTATAGAGCTTGTCTGTTAGTAATCCAGTAACTGACGCAGTCTGTGGTGAGTGGGAGGACGCTGGGCGATGGCAATGTTGTGGACCGTCCTGTTGTCTACAGCGCTGTGTAAAATGTTGTAGCAGCTGTGTATTGGGCATAGTAACACACTGAATCAATGCAGACAGAACATAAACAGGAATGAACATTACTAATCTGGGTTATATGTAAAAGGATTGTTGTCATGTTTGCTGCACTGGTAGGTGTCCCTGTTGAACAGTGTTCAAGTTGAGATGCTACATTGGAGTCTGTAGGAGCAGACAGGTGGATTGTTGTTTCAGGGTGAAGGCCAGATGGTGGTGTGTTACCAAGTTGTGATGTGTGGTAGTGTGTTCATCCTACACCACCCAATGACTCATTGTATGTTTCCAATTTCATCCTGCAGGCATAACGACTCTAACCTTGTCCCGAAGTAACATTATTGGAGTTGGCCAGTCATGTGACACTTTACATGCAGTTATCATTGATGTTGGTCACTCATGGCATTATACTGCATGCCTTTCAAGAGAGAGGTAGTAGAAGGCTGACATGGTGGCGGTGGCCTGTATCTGATGACACCTGGAATGGAGCAACCACTGTCTTGATGTTGTAGTGCGCCACAAGCTAAATATGGTGATAGAGGGAATTGTTGGAGGAAGTCAGCCCTGAGAACCAGTTCATTGATGCCTGCAATGAGAAAGTTCCATGGAAACAACACCCTGAAACCGAGATCTTTGGTACAAGATTCGCATCTGTAGACAGTAATAGAGGAGTCATTTGTGGCACAGAGCTGGATGACAGGTATGTTGCTTGTCAGTGGAGATAGTGCAGAGAGAGAGGAGTTATTCGCATCCGAACCCATGTCAGTGAGAAAATATTGTCTATGTAAGTTGTCAAAGATGCAGGGTCAGCCGCTCTGTTGAAGAGGTGGTGTGCAAGATGTTTCGTTGATACATTGCAAGGTGGGGTGACATGAATTCTCGCTGTGTCTGGTGTGCTTATTGCGGATCACACTTAGCTTTTGGGTAATCACACAGTGGCCTGACAGTGGTCGAGCTGCATATGAAACCAGCAAAGGCATCCCTGTACAAGAATATCAATTCGTAAGATGTAGTTGACGGTTGGTATGTTGTGTTTGGCTGAAGGTCACCTTCCCCTCGAGCAGAGTTGATGCCGTGCTCAGTGTTGGTAGAGTGTGGTCCATTTGGTTTGCCTGCACCCAAGCGATTGGCGTGACATAGCTGCTGTGAGTCCTGGTCAGAGACATTATTATCTGTGGCATTAATGCATTGACGATATTACAAAACATTGAAAATCCTGTCTGCCAGTATTAATTTGCCTTTCAGTGATTCATGTTCATGTGAAACAGTGACCAATTGCACGTGAGGCGGAAGCTGGACAATCCACAGAGTCCAAAGTGTGTGATCAGCTGTGAATTCAATGTCCACCAGTGTATATAATTGACCCCAAAGTTGAGAAGGCATCTTGTTCTCCAGGCGTCCATCATAGATGACTAGTTTTAATTGTTCCTCCAGAGTCTGTAAAAGGCGTTGAAATAGTGCGTACTTCACGGCGTTGTATTTATTACTGTCTGGGGATGCCAGAATAATATCACAGATTGTGTCAGCTTGTTCACTGAAGTGGCTGAGCAGACCGACAAATTTTGCAGTGATAACACACCTGCACTTTCATCCCCAGTACTGCACGACATTGCACAAAAAATGAAATCTCCGTGCTGCATCATCCTCCGTACTCTCCATAGCTGGCCTCTGCGGACTCCCTCCCCCCATTCCAAAGTTGGAATCCCCGTTGAAAGAACAAATATTTGCAACGATAGACTAGATAAAAGAAAATTTACTGACAGCTCTCTGTGTGGTCCAGGGAGAGGCACGTCAAGACTGCTTCCGAAAGTTGAAGCAGTGTTGGGAGTGGTGCATCAATTGTGGAGGAGAGTATTTTGAAGGAGACCACGCACTGTATGTAAAAGGTAGGCATAGAAAAATTTTGTGGATAAAGTTCCGGAATCTTTTTTTACATACCTCATATTTTGCTGTGAAGCATTAAATGCCTCCGTCTGAAACTCACTGTCTTTTCGTTGGAATTTGGTGCTCGACAATGGCAAGATGGCTCCATTGTCAACACACAGCATTCAAACTAGTAACATAGAAGCTTTCAAGTAACCCATACACAGTCATAGCAGGTCACCAGTGTGGATTTCGCCTGGGAATAGGATAATGGTAATATGTAGTAACAACACAATTAACGTGTAGTGTGCATTTTGTTCCATAATTGACATAGGATGAATACATGTCCAATTTCACGGCAGTCATAAAGGACACTGAATCATAGTTCCTCAGACATTCCAGACCAGGCCACTGTCGATAGCCAGTCTGTTTCCTCTCTGTGGCAGCTGCTGTCACTGACAGAGTCCCCACAAGTTTATGGCGAGCGAGAATGAGGTAGATAGTTACAGTTCATAGTGCAACAATTACATTTGTTGAAATGGGATGCATTAAAATATTGATAATTAACTTACAAAAAAGATGGTACACTAAAAGTGTATTCTGCCTCTAGGACAATAAACTCGCTCAGTTCCTATTTGGTGTCAGGGTCAGCTCTCCATACATGCAACACTTGTCTTTGACGACGTGTTATGTAATATTATGTTCCTGTGGCCATTATCTTGTGAGCTACAGTATATAAACTTCAAAGATTGCAGCTGCAGTCATCAAACTGTACTTACTTTTCTCAACTTAGGTTGCTGTGGTCTTTTTACTATATATTATTTCAAAATGGTTGAGGAAGTAATGCCAATAGTCACTCTTGATATTACTTTTCTTGATTCTTTTATTGGTTCGTCTTATGTTAATTACCGTGTTTTACTTTACAGTCATAGTTTTTATATTATTCTAAGTGCTAGTTTGGCCTCAAAGTTGCATGAATTTTGTTACTTTGACATTTGAAATGATTCAGTTGAGAGAAACCTTTTTACATTGGTGTGTCTCTCATGTATTGCTTATTACATCCATTCTTGAGATTTCCTAATGAAGATCTCATTGGTCCTTACCTGCTTGCTCTGCTGCACAAGATCGTTGTGCTTTCTTTTGTGACTGTGCCATAATTACTGTATTGTTTCTCTCTCTCTTGCTTAACCACACAATTTTAAACTGTCATTTGTGTTTTTAATGTCGTCATGTCTTGATTAAAAAAAAAAAAAAAACCACACGAGGGCTACAGGAAGCCATAAGACTAGGAAGGCAAACACACTTATTTCACATATTGTATTCATTAATTATTTTAATTCTGTTGTAAAGCTGTGGTGTTCTCCTGCTGTAAGACACTTATTTAAGTTGTATACATAGCTCTGATTAATGTTATTTGTGTAGTTTTTATGAAACCATTAATATGATTGTTAAATTTTATCCTCATATGTCGGTTTCTTCGTCTGAATAATTATTACAGATAAAATTAATTTTATGGTCTTTATCAAGAATAGCAATTGCCAGAAAATATACCCACTTCTCATTGTCTTTGCAGACATCTCACTGTTTATCACCTGCATCAACTGGGTATTTCTTCTTGATTTCCCTGTGGTGAGAGTGTTCCTGACTTTCTGGGTGATAGATGGACTAGTTACTCAAAGTGTTTGTTTAAATTAACATTGCATTCATGGATGTCAGATTACTGTTATGTAAGTGTTTTTCTCCATGTGGCAGTGGTGTACTCCTAAATGCATGTAATATGTTGATGATATTACAGCACATGGGCATGTGTGTTGTGTTTTTTCCATACTTTCATGAAAATGTATTTTGTTTCAGGCTTACATCAAAATCACACCTGTAATCATTTCAATGCCACCAGTCGCAAATTCCGCATCATTCAGTGACAGTCTTGATGAGAGTATGGATACACATGAGAATGGCCAGGATAACATATGGCCAATTACAGAAGTTGCTGTTAGTAGCAGTCGCTTATAAGTTACATAATGGAAATGATTTGTCTCTCTCAAGTCCAATTTTACAACGGTGCGACCGATAATTTAACCTGATGTATTTTTGTTGTTTTGCAGGTTATGAATGAAACTGAATATGAATTCAAGCTCCAGGAGCAGTTTGGACGAGCATACAATCCTGAAGAATTTGTAGTTTTTAGCATAAACGTTCACAATCCAAAAGATGTGGTAAATATCAGTTACCTAATGTTATTTGTGTATGACATTTGTTTGCACTAATACTAGACATTGGATCTCTTGCTCTTGCTATAATCTCACCTTGAACCCCTTCTGACGTGGCCACATGGTGTTGTACCTCTGTTGGTTCAATCCTGTGGTCTGCATTTTTCTATGAATATCATGAAATTTTTCTGTGTATCATTTTTACTGTAAGTTATTGTGGCTTTTCATCCAGTTTAAAGTTTGAGGGACTTTAGGTTGTTGTAACAGATGTAGGTAGCATATTTGCACATATTACAACTTAACGTGTAGTGTTAATGTGTGGTGAAATTATTCACTCATAAAGTAATTAAATTCTGATCTGAAATATACCTACGCAATTTACAGTTGATCTGACAAGGAAAAAGTTCAGTCAGTTTGCAATACACATTTGCTGTGGTCATGCATTTTTTTGAGGTGTTAGCTGTTTCACAGTATTTCGAGTTTTGTTCCATTATGATCTGTTCATTTTTCTGTTGCCATGTCCTTATGAATGAGCATGTAAATTATTTTCAGGCATACTTGGTAGATGTTTTTGCTCACATGTCATTGTCCGTCGATGGAGAACCACCAATGCATATAGGATTTGGTTACATTCTGCCAAATGTTTTGTTGAGAAGCGAAGGGCGTGCTGTTGTTCCACTAACTGATGCTAATCGGCGCCCAGTTGGTGAATTAAAAGGTTTGTGTTATCATTAATGTAAAATTGTTGTTGCTGACAACATGAAAGTAGAACATATTGACTAATAGTTAAAGTGGTGGATAACAGATAGTACATTCACCAATGGTAAGCTACTGCAGTAGTATGGCTATCTTGTACACTTATTGTAATTTTTTAAACCCTTACTAATGTATAAGCAACTGTTTCTTCCCACAAATGAAAGTGTTACTGTCAACATCAGATCTGTACATAGATTAGTGGCACTTATTTTCGGTCTGCAACTTTTGTTAAATGGCAGACTCAAGAGTCTTCAGATTTCATAAACAAATTTGAATTATTCGGCCCTGTAGCTTAGCCTGATACCATATCTGTGAGAAATTAGAAAATCAGTTTCACATTGTATATCTGTGACTATTTTGCCAGCTTATCAAGATGAAAAGCTCGGAATATGTTGAGCTTGTTGTGTCCCTTTATAGTTTGGTGTCCTAGACCTGTCTTTCTAATCAGTTTTGTTACTCCCTCACCCCTATCCCATCCCCCCCTCCCGTGAACCATGGACCTTGCTGTTGGTGGGGAGGCTTGCGTGCCTTAGCGATACAGATGGCTGTACCGTAGGTGCAACCGCAATAATGAATAAAAAAAATAGGAGTGCGGGTAAGCTACTACAAACAGCGTAGTGAACGCATTATTGTGGCCAAGATAGAAACGAAGCCCACACCTACTACAGTAGTACAAGTTTATATGCCAACTAGCTCTGCAGATGATGAAGAAATTGATGAAATGTATGATGAGATAAAAGAAATTATTCAGTTAGTGAAGGGAGACGAAAATTTAAGTCATGGGTGACTGGAATTCAAGAGTAGGAAAAGGGAGAGAAGGAAACATAGTAGGTATATAATGGTAAGACAGAGATTTAGGAACCAGGTTTTAAATTGTAAGACGTTTCCAGGGGCAGATGTGGACTCTGACCACAATCTATTGGTTATGAACTGTAGATTAAAACTGAAGAAACTGCAAAAAGGTGGGAATTTAAGGAGATGGGACCTGGATAAACTGACTAAACCAGAGGTTGTAGAGAGTTTCAGGGAGAGCATAAGGGAACAATTGACAGGAATGGGGGAAAGAAATACAGTAGAAGAAGAATGGGTAGCTCTGAGGGATGAAGTAGTGAAGGCAGCAGAGGATCAAGTAGGTAAAAAGATGAGGGCTAGTAGAAATCCATGGGTAACAGAAGAAATATTGAATTTAATTGATGAAAGGAGAAAATATAAAAATGCAGTAAATGAAGCAGGCAAAAAGGAATACAAATGTCTCAAAAATGAGATCAACAGGAAGTGCAAAAATTATATGCCCGCGAATCGTATACAAAAAAGTGCAGCTTAAGAGTTGCAGTTTCAACGGTTTTTGGATGAAAGAAGTAAACTTCAAGTATTCTTGTTAAATTTTATTGGCAGAGCTAGATTTCAGCTAGAAACCAGCCATTCTCAATGCACTATCATTGTTGATCAATGCATGTTATACCTGTTGGTCAGGCTTCATCCACAGTTCATTGAATACTACCAATACCAACCAGTATTCAATGAACTGTGGATGAAGCCCGACCAACAGGTATTACATGCATTGATCAAAAATGATAGTGCATTGAGAATGGCTAGTTTCTAGGTGAATTCTAGATCTGCCAATAAAATTTAAAAGGACAACTGATAGCTGAAATCTATTATTTACAAGTGAATATAACAGTTGCTGCCTGCAACAGCCTTCTGATTAAAAGGTAACATGAAACTTCAAGTATGTTAATTTACAAGTGTTTATATTTTCACTAAGACATCTTATTGTCTCTTTTTTATTTTTGGCATAGAACATATGTGGAAGATTCAAAATTACGCAATGTAGGATGATATTAGCAAGAAGATAAGTGTTACATTAAAAGTAACTTTTTATATTTTTCATTTAGCAGAATTGTTCTGACACATTGTTTGGATCCATATTATGATCTAAAGTGCAGAGCTCAATATTACTTACTTGATAGCAATTTGCTTTGTTGCCATTTTAAAGACATTTACCTAAGTTGATAATTGAATGATATGGGCAGCTTTATAGTTCTAATTGTTTAGAGCCTGTTGTCCACCTGATGTAGCCTTAGAATGAATAGATGTTGTGTGATAATATATTTATATCCATAGTTGATAGTTTTAAAAGCATTAGTGAAACCTTTTTGAGTATTTTATCAATGGTAAACTCATGCCACTCCTGTACTGTATTGTACTGTACTAATACAACACCATAAATCATAGCACTACTTCACATAGCTTTCGTTTGTTCAGGTAGCTTAAGAAAACAACGTTTATGGGCAAAGACAATCTCTCTATTACATTTTCTCCTAAAAACTTTCACAAATCGTGTGGTATGCAATAACTGCCCACTGCTTTCCTTTCCTGAGATCTGCTATGGATTTCTCAGCTTCTGCTTTTGTGATGTTTGGGGTACACCCGGCCCTGTCACATTCTTCTTTTTCCACTTCATTATACTTGTCTATACAAGTTCGATTCATATAGGTCTTGTACATAATAATGAAGAAGAAGCTTTTTTTAGTTGTTGGATCTGAAGTTCCCCCTCAAATGATTATCGTTCATACATGTGTATTATTTGACATTGGTTCCATCTTATCCTTGTGATCCCTTCCTTCTTAACTATCTCACACTCTACTTTCCCAGCAGACTCTTTTAAAGTTCTTAAGGCTGCTTCCTTGATTTTTATTGATATTCATACTATGACATTATTGTGTTTTGAAAGTACCTTCACTTTCTTTGTAGTTTTCCTTGTAGTTGTGAACCATGCTGATGGAAAAAAAAAATCACAACACCAAGGAGGAGTTTTGCAACATAAACGGAAGTTGGTAGGTTTGTTTCTACCTCTGAAAGATTGTCTGTTCAAACTTTGCACCAGTCACATAAGAGTGGCGCTGGTTGTGCCACTATGAGGATGCAAATCAGGTTGTGAGTGTGAGTTACCATTGAGATTGGATATAGTGAAATGATGTTAGCCGAGAATACACTCAATGCCTCGCTGAGTTTGAGTGAGACCGTGTAATAGGCATACAAGAAGCTGGATGTTCCTTCTGCAATGTTGCAGAAGGGCTTGGCGGGGAAGTGGCCACTATACGTGATTGCGGCAGCGATGGTCATGATAATGTACAGTAGACGGCCACGTGGCACTATCAGAGGGAAAACCATTATGTTCGGCATATGGCTGTGTCACATCGTACTGCATCTGCAGTAGCAATTCAAGAAGCAGTTGGCACCACAGTGACACAGCGAACTGTTACAAATTGGTTAGTTCAAGGACAGCTCTGAGCCAGGCGGCCTGTAGTGTGCATTTAGCATGCATTCCACTGATCCTAAACCTCCACCATTTGCGACTTCAGTGGTGTCAAGCGAGAGCGCATTAGAGGGCAGGGTGGGTGTCTGTTGCTTTCAGTGGTGAAAGATGGCTCCGTCTCGATGCCAGTGATGGCTGTGTTTCATTTAGGAGGCGGCCAGTTGAGGACCTGCACCCAATCTGTGTGTGTGCGCTATACATAAGACCTATTCCTGGAGTTATGGTCTGGGGTGTGATTTCACATGACAGCAGGAGCACCCTGACTGCAAATGTGTACGTCAGTCTGGTGATTCAATCTGTTGTGGTGCTATTAATGAACAGCACTACAGAAGGTGTTTTCCAGCATGATAACACTCACCCACATACTGCTGTTGTAACCCAACATGCTGTACAGTGTGTTGACATGTTTCCTTGGACTGCTCGATCACCGGATGTCTCCACTTCAACACGTAGGACATCATCAGATGGCAACTCCAGTGTCATCCACAAACAGCATTACCCGTCCCTGTTTTGACTGACCAAATGCAACAGGCTTGGAATTCCATCCTAAAAACTGTCACCCAGCACTTGTACAACACAATTCATACAGGTTTGTATCCTTGCATCCAACATTTTGGCAGTTTCACCGGTTATTACTGTAACAGCATTTCACATTTTCAATGACTTATCTCACACTTACATTAACCTGTGGTCTTGCTATGTGAATCACTTACATGTGTTACGTAGACAAATGTATTCCTGAAATTTCATTACTCTACATTAATTAATTTAGGTGTTGAGATTTTTTTGTCAGTGTATTTCAATTTTTACTTTGCAAGTAACAACTTTGTCTTGTCCACACCAATCAAAAATAGGTTGTGGTTTGAATTGACATCTGCTCATAATAATCACGTAAGTTGTTTTTTTTTTTTTTTTTGCCTGGGAAAGGGGTAATTTATAAATCTGTGGGTAGGGGAGGGGGTAAGGGAAACATCTGTTGCATATTGGCTATTGTTCTGTGGGACTTTCTGTATGTGCTATCTTCTTTTGGATCTTTGATACCAAGCATTCATTATCCGTAGGTCTGACGACTGTCCTCACCTACACTCCACCCTTCCCCCAAAACTTCAGTCTAACTGCCACCTTTCTTTTATCATATCACAGCTACCCCCCCCCCCCCCCCCACACACACACACACACACACACACACACACACACACACACACACACACACACACACACTCACCCACCCACCCACCCACCCACCCACACATCAGTGTATCCTTATTTTGATAAGCCAGTAGGATTGTTGTGCTCACCAGTTTTAACAGTAATCACAGTATTCCCCTAATTAGTTTGTAAATCTCATCCACATATTCATCATCACATCATCATCATCACCTACAGTTGCAATTGCTTCCTGGTGAGATGAAAAACTGTGGCTAACAAGGAAGATTTTCAGTTTTTGTAAGATATAGTAGTCTGAGGGAGACATCTGGGGAATAGGGCCTATGTTCTAACACTTTATAGCTCAGGCTGCCCATTGTTCTCACTGCGAAGACTTTTTGTGGGCTGGTGTGTTGTCTTGGCAAAAGCTGATTTTCTGATTTTCTTTCTTCTGTAAACCAGAACTGCCTTCTAAAGTCAGAATAATATTCCCAGCCGTTGTTGTACCTTTTTGAAGATAGCCAATTAACAGACTTCACTTTCTCATTCCAAACATCAGTAGCTTGATCATCCTCGCTAATGACATCACTGCTTAGATTTTTGTATTGATAATGGCGAGCTGCTGTTTACCTGCTTGTGATCATATTTTAGACATATACTGGGGGGAAACATCTTAAAAGTTCTGAACTGTGCATAGTGTGTCTTTTCAAAGTTAGGTAACAAAGAAGAGTGTAGGAACCATTTAACAGTGTCCATGAAAGTTTCATTATTTGATCTTTCTAAACTACACTTGATTTGTTATTTATTGCAATGTTTGTAACATCTGCAAACAAAAGAAATGTGGCATTTGGTAATGTTAGTAATGAAAGGTAATTAACACATAACAAGAAAAAGTAAAGGTCCTACGATGAAACATTGTGAGACACCACATTTCATTAGTTCACAGTTGCATGATGATTAATAGCTTAATACAAGTCTCTTTCCTATTGACAGCTCTTCGTTCCTACCAAAGAGATGAGATTAGAACCATTACACAACATTTCCTGTTACACTATAATATTCAAATTTACTTGAAAGGATATTACAATTTAACCAGTTAATGCCTTTGATATATCACAGACTATACCAGTAGCTTCCAGTTTCTTGTCTTAATAAATCAAGCGTAGTCTGCTTCTGTGTGTAAATAACCTTTTCAATATAGGAGCATTTTGGGAATCCAAATTGTGATTGTGGCAATATATTTGTAGCCAGATGGTTAAGAAGCTGCTTGTATATAACATTTCATAAAATTTTCATGAAATGCTGGCAACAGTGAAATTGGACAGAAGTTTGATGGTATTTTTGTAAACTCTGTAAGAAAAGAACTTTAACTGCCTGTATTGGTCTGAGAGTCCATTGACTATTGGTTTGTAATATAATTTTGTTCATCGATACACCTGTATTGCCCAAAGCTTTTGTGTGCAATTCTTCGTGCAAAATGTAACTGATGTGTTCTTTTGAAATCCCTACATTCTTGGCATTTCACATACATTCGCACACCAAGCTTCCAAGATCATAATCATGCATTTTTTCTACAGGAGTAAGTATCATTTAGCAATGGTATTAACAAAGAGGAAAATATATGGCAGGTATGAAGATGACAAAAGAAAAGAAAATCTCAAATAAAAGCCAGTAACTATAAAGAGAAGGCAAGAGTTTCTACATGTACATCCATACTTCGCAAGCCACCTGACGGTGTGTGGCGGAGGGTACCTTGAGTACCTCTATTGGTTCTCCCTTCTATTCCAGTCTCGTATTGTTCGTGGAAAGAAGGATTATCAGTATGCTTCTGTGTGGGCTCTAATCTCTCTGATTTTATCCTCATGGTCTCTTCGTGAGATATACGTAGGAGGGAGCAATATACTGCTTGACTCTTCGGTGAAGGTATGTTCTCGAAACTTCAACAAAAGCCCGTACCGAGCTACTGAGCGTCTCTCCTGCAGAGTCTTCCACAGGAGTTTATCTATCATCTCCGTAACGCTTCGCGATTACTAAATGATCCTGTAACGAAACGCGCTGCTCTCTGTTGGATCTTCTCTATCTCTTCTATCAACCCTATCTGGTACGGATCCCACACTGCTGAGCAGTATTCAAGCAGTGGGCGAACAAGTATACTGTAACCTACTTCCTTTGTTTTCAGATTGCATTTCTTTAGGACTCTTCCAATGAATCTCAGTCTGGCATCTGCTTTACTGACGATCAACTTTATATGATCATTCCATTTTAAATCACTCCTAATGCCTACTCCCAGACAATGTATGGAATTAACTGCTTCCAGTTGCTGACCTGCTATTTTGTAGCTATCTTTCTATGTATTCGCAGCACATTACACTTGTCTACATTGAGATTCAATTGCCATTCCCTGCACCATGCGTCAATTCGCTGCAGATCCTCCTGCATTTCAGAACAATTTTCCATTGTTACAACCTCTCGATACACCACAGCATCATCTGCAAAAAGCCTCAGTGAACTTCCGATGTCATCCACCAGGTCATTTATGTATATTGTGAATAGCAACGGTCCTATGACACTCCCCTGCGGCACACCTGAAATCACTCTTACTTCGGAAGACTTCTCTCCATTGAGAATGACATGCTGCGTTCTGTTATCTAGGAATTCCTCAATCCAATCACACAATTGGTCTGATAGTCCATATGCTCTTACTTTGTTCATTAAACGACTGTGGGGAACTGTATTGAACGCCTTGCGGAATTCAAGAAACACGGCTTCTACCTGTGAACCCGTGTCTATGGCCCTCTGAGTCTCGTGAATGAATAGTGCGAGCTGGGTTTCACACGACCGTCTTTTTCGAAACCCATGCTGATTCCTACAGAGTAGATTTCTAGTCTCCAGAAAAGTCGTTATACTCGAACATAATACGTGTTCCAATTCTACAACTAATCGACGTTAGAGATATAGGTCTATAGTTCTGCACATCTGTTCGACGTCCGTTCTTGAAAACGGGGATGACCTGTGCCCTTTTCCAATCCTTTGGAACGCTACGCTCTTCTAGAGACCTACGGTACATCACTGCAAGAAGGGGGGCAAGTTCCTTCGGGTACTCTGTGTAAAATCGAACTGGTATCCCATCAGGTCCAGCGGCCTTTCCTCTTTTGAGTGATTTTAATTGTTTCTCTGTCCCTCTGTCGTCTATTTCGATATCTACCATTTTGTCATCTGTGCGACAATCTAGAGAAGGAACTACAGTGCAGTCTTCCTCTGTGAAACAGCTTTGGTAAAAGACATTTATTATTTCGGCCTTTAGTCTGTCATCCTCTGTTTCAGTACCATTTTGGTCACAGAGTGTCTGGACATTTTGTTTTGATCCACCTACCGCTTTGACATAAGACCAAAATTTCTTAGGATTTTCTGCCAAGTCAGTACATAGAACTTTACTTTCGAATTCATTGAACGCAAATTATAGGAAAAGGGTAGGATATGCTGAAGTAAACAAAACTCAGGAATGTCTTCAAGAGAGTGGGAGAAAAACAGTGAAAATTTGGCAAAAGAAACAAATTAAAACAATACATGTGTGAAGGAAATAAACACAGAATGCATGGAGATAATATTTCATATGTTAAGATGACAGACCTCACATTAATTAACACCAGAGGGAACTCTCTATGCGAACTTTAAAGTTCTTTTAAGGAATTGTATATTTCAGGACATGACTAGAACACACAGTTAATAATGAAAGTAATGACATTCTGGAAGTAGTTCCAGATGAGGTGATAAAACCATTTGAGGCATGAAGAGAGGGCATTCATCTGGAAATGGTGCAACAGCAGAAATGATTAAAACTAGAGGAAAAGTAATACAAAAGGCACTTGCAAAAATCTTTTAGAGAATGACTGTGTTGGAAGATAATTCCCCAAAACTGGAACAATATTGTAATTGTTCTGCTTCTCAAGGAAGGAGAGAGAGACAAGATGTACTTGTCTCCTCCTATAATATAAAAGATATTCACTAACCTTACTACCAATGCCATAGAAAAAACACTGAATTTTAATCAGGCAGAGGACCATGCTGGCCTAGAAGTTGACATAGCACAGTTAATTATTTGCAAGTTGTGAGCAAAATCATATAATGAAATGATTAGCATGAATTACCACTTTGTCTGGGATTCATTGATTTTGAGAGCGCTTATGATTCAGTTGCAACAAAATCTGCACAGAGGAACTCTTTAGAAAGAAGGTATTGAGTCATCTTGTTATTACCTTCAAGAATGTATATGTCAATGGTACTGCTTCTAGTAGACTTCATCAAGGTAGAAGGAAATTCCGCATTGATAGGAAAGTTGGACAAGAACAGTGTTAGAGGACCTTTTAAGAGCCCTTAACTCAGAAAATAAAGCTGGAACATGACAGCTTTTGAAATGGAGATTCCCCTCTCTGAAGCACAAATATTACAATCATTGTATATTACGTGGTATGATTTAATGATACACAGGGACTGTGCATGCAAAATGTGTTTATAAACAGAAGACTATTCAGTGTTGCATGTTCATGATTACCAGGAGAGACAACTTTTTAAGCCAGAGATCAGTTCACTAGATGTAATTCTGTAGTCAGCATTTGTGTTACAGTAAATACCCATCCATTTGAAATTTTTGTCTGTGGTTTCTTAAACTGCTTTGATGGATTCTTGAAGGTGACGGTGGCATATTTGCTTCCCCATACAACTCCGTTTGCGCTTGTGGCTGATTGCTTGAAACTTCCTTGTCATTGAGACATTATCCTGTAAACTTTGCCTGGCAGTTGTATTTATGGAGATAGTGTAAAGTATTCAGGGGACATTGCCGTTTGCTTTCAGTATGGAATAATGTACTATTTACCAAAAATGTGTTGTTGTTATTATTATTAGATTATAGTCAAGAACATTGTTTAGGCTCCTTATAAAGAGTAACATATTATGTTCCTTTTTTTTTCCAGTTGACTTCCTCGTTGTAGAACCAATCAAGCAGTATGACTGTAACATGAGTGTTTCATACTCTCGTTTCTGGAAGAAGTCGTGGTTAGGCTTGGATGTTGGTCATCGAGGACTTGGAACATCATTTAAATTAGAAATGCAGACGTAAGTCATTGGTAATAGTCCTTCACACTGTGTGTGTGTGTGTGTGTGTGTGTGTGTGTGTGTGTGTGTGTGTGAGAGAGAGAGAGAGAGAGAGAGAGAGAGAGAGAGAGATATGGAGATGACACAATCATATCATTTGTATTGCCTTTTTGCTACAGCTGTGCTGATATCCGTGAGAATACAATAGCATCACTGAAGACTGCTGCATCACATGGAGCTGATTTTGTTGAATTTGATGTCCAGTTAACAAAAGATGGTGTTCCAGTAATCTACCATGACTTCCATGTCTGTATTGCAATGAAAAAGAAGAAGCATTTGGAACAGCATGATATGCTTCAGTTACCAGTCAAAGATCTTACATTGGAGCAGCTCCGTATGCTAAAGGTAGACGAAATTTAATCGACATTCGAGGATCATGTAGTTCAGGCAGTTTGATGTTATCAGAGTTATACCTTATGTAACTAAGGTGTTCTGAATTTTTATTATTTAACCATACATTTATATTTGGTTAAGTTAGTGTAATGTAATGAAAGAGCTGTTTAGTAGATTCTTTGCATGTACTGTGAGATTCAGTAATCAGTTCCAGAAAATTTTTATTTCATTTTTGTAAATACAACTCTAGTATGTTTAAAACAGCCTCCTTCCTCTGTCTGCATGTACTTTATTCCATGCTTACTAACAGCACCTCATTTTATACAGTTAATTATTTTCATCAAGCTACCAATACACTTAGGATTAATAATGATGGAGTTGTTTGTGAAAATACAGCTACTGTCAAATATAGATTGAAATGTGAGTTACTGGTTACATCTGCATTGTGAACCTGTCCTGTTTAAGCATAGAAGGATTTTTTGAAAATATATTCACCCTGACAGTGAAGACACAAAAGTATTATTTTGAGTACTTGTAATTCTGGCATAATTTCCTTTTATAGTGTTGAATTTTTCACAGCAAGTCTTTGCACTATTAATACCATTTTAGAAATGACTTAGTACCATTCTACAACTGTGTTTTCCTCCTAGTATGAAGCACTGAACAGTATAGTGCAATGGTTAAGATGTTTTCCTTAAATTAGGAAGAAAATGGGTTAAAAGTCAATTAGTTGCCATATTCCTGCCTGTCGTAAGAGGCGACTAAAAGGAGTCTCAAATGTTTTGGCCTTATGTGATGGTCCCCTCTCGGGTTTGACCTCCATCTTTCTAAATTATTCCGAAGAGCGAGCCACTTGGGGAAGGGCGCCTTACATGGTGCATTGTATCCGTCGTGCAATTAGACCTTTAGCCGTCTTTCTCGTCGTTGCAATGGTGTCCCGCTCGTTTTCGATCTCTTGGGCGATTACCATGCTGCACTCTGCAGTGTTTCTTTTAACTGCGACGACGACCTTGGCCATTTTTGCACCTAAGATCCAGCACGGTAGCCAGTCCGTTGTGGTGGGGCCGCCATGTACCCTCTTGGTTGTAGCCCCCTGACAACACAGGGATCGCTCTACTGATGCCTGCGCCGTTAACTCCCCACGTATGCCAAGGAGTAGATGCCCATCGCCCTGGGGCATCGGGACTCCCGGCAATGGCCATCCTGCCAGGTGGCCTTTGTTGTGGCTGGGTGGCGCCCGTGGGGAGGGCCCTTGGTCGGAGTAGGTGGCATCAGGGCGGATGACCCACAATGAAGCGTGGTACATCATCTCTCGCTGGCGGCCAGCCGTCAGCAGTCTCTAAGCGTTCCAAAGCTCACTTTAAGGCTAATGTGTATGACCCCAAATCGTTCCCCTCCCTGGCCACACCATGGGAGGAACGAAAGGCTGTGAATGAGAGCGAAAGATACTCGCCCCGGTATCTCGTCTGTACCAGAGCTGACGGGGACTCATTTGTGTCTGTGAAGCCTCAGTTCTTTGTCGAACATTTAGAGGACAAGTTCGGGGAGGTGGAGGGCCTGTCCAAGATGCGGTCTGGATCGGTGTTGATAAAAACGGCATCCTCTGCCTAGTCACGAGCCTTGCTGGCTTGTACGAAGTTGGGGGATGTGTCTGTTACTATCACCCCACATAACAGCTTAAATATGGTCCAGGGAATTATTTTTCACCGCGATCTCCTTTTACAGTCCGATGACGAGCTGCACGCCAACTTGGAGCGCCGAGGTGTCCATTTCGTCCAGCGCGTCCACCGGGGTCCGAGGGATCGTCAAGTTGCCACCGGTGCCTTCATCTTGGCCTTCGAGGGTGACACGTTACCTGAGAAGGTCAAGGTGATGGTGTACCGTTGTGATGTCAAGCCGTATATCCCTCCCCCGATGCGGTGCTTCAAGTGTTGGAAGTTCGGCCACATGTCTTCACGCTGTGCTTCCGACCTCGTCTGTCGCGATTGCGGTCGACCTTCCCATCCTGATCATCCCTGTGCGCCGCCTCCAATCTGTGTGAACTGTGGTGCGCACCATCCGCCTTGCTCGCCAGACTGTCCGATTCTGCAGAAGGAGCGGAAGATCATGGAAATCAAGACTCTCGACCGCCTGACGTACACTGAGGCGAAGCGGAAATATGATCGGCTTCATCCAGTGCGCATGACAGCTTCTTATGCCGCAACTGTCACTCCTTCTACAATTCCATCCACTCCAGTCAGCTCTCAGAGTCGAATTCCCACACCTGCCCCCTTGATGGCGGGGGGCACTAAACCTCCTGTTGCTCCTGCTCCATCTACTTCAGGAGCAACACCCCCCCAACCATCGGGGACATCAGTCCCCCCTTCCCAGCTGGAGAAGCGTAAGACTTCTTCGGCTACTCTCGTAAGGAAGGGGTCCCTTGGGGACCTCCCTTCGCACGTTCCGACCGGTTCCAAAGCCGACAGCCACAAGTGGCTCAAACAACCGCCAGTCCCTGGTCGTCGGGACACACGGTCATCGTCTGTCCCTGAGACTGACCCAGTGACGCCCTCCCAGCCTGAACCACCCAAGGCGCAGTGTGAGAAGCAGAAGAAGAAGAAACTCCCCAAGGCTACCGACATTGCGGTGGCACCCATTCCACCGCTTCCTACAAGCTCTGCGTCTGAGGATGAGGTGGAGATTCTGGCGTCCACTGAGGACATGGATCTCGCCAGTCCCTCGGATGCAATAGATAGCTGTTGTCCAGGTGGTGACTCAGTAGCAGCAGGGGCCCCGGAGGCGTAATCTGCCTCCCCAATCCCTTCACGCCTTTCCCATCCATGGCTAATACCATCCTCCAGTGGAACTGCAGCGGTTTCTTCCACCATCTAGCTGAGCTCCGCCAACTTATCAGCCGTCATCCTTTCCTTTGCATTGCTCTGCAGGAAACTTGGTTTCCAGCAATGCGAACACCCGCCCTCCGTGGCTATCGGGGTTATTTTAAGAACCGGGCAGCTTATGAAAGGGTGTCTGGTGGCGTCTGCATATATGTCCTTAACTCTCTTCACAGCGAGTTTGTACCTCTACAAACAGCTTTAGAGGCTGTCGCTGTTCGGGTGTGGACGCCACAGGCTATTACCGTCTGCAGTATTTACCTTCCACCTGATGGTGCTGTCGCGCAGCATGTCCTGGCTGCTCTGATAGCCCAACTGCCGCCACCTTTTTTGCTGCTGGGCGATTTCAATGCCCACAACCCTCTATGGGGTGGGACTGTCTCCGATGACGGCGGTCGGGCCGTGGAGCATGTGTTGGCTCAGCTCGACCTTAGCCTCTTGAACACCGGTGCTCCCACGCATTTCAGTGTGGCCCATGGCTCGTTCTCGGTCATCGATCTCTCTATTTGCAGCCCTGGACTTGTCCCATCCCTCCACTGGAGAGTGCATCCTGACCTGTGTGGTAGTGACCATTTTCCCATCTATTTGTCACTGCCCCAGTGTCATTCTTCTGGGCGCTTGCCCCGCTGGGCTCTCCACAGGGCTGACTGGCCAGCTTTTACTTCCGCTGCAACCATTGAGTCTCCCCACAGGGTGACATTGACGAGGTGGTGCGTGTTTTAACCACGTCCATCATTTCAGCGGCCGAGGCTGCCATACCCCGTTCTTCTGGCCACCCTCGGAGGAGGGCTGTACCCTGGTGGTCGCCGGAGGTTGCTGAGGCTATTCGCGACCGTCGGCGGGCTCTCCAGCGTCATAGGTGGCACCCGTCTCTTGAGACCCTCATCACCTTTAAGAGGCTCGTGCCTTCGCCCGTCGTCTTATTGCACGGCGTAAGCAGGAGTGCTGGGAGAGGTATGTCTCATCCTTGGGCTCCCATGTCTCCCCCTCGCTCGTGTGGTCCCAGATCCGGCGGATTTACGGATACCAGACCCCTATGGGTGTCCCTGGGCTCTCCTTGGACGGCGCTGTCTGCACGGACGCTGCCGCCATTGCTGAACGGCTTGCCGCGCACTTTGCTCAGAGCTCTGCGACTGCATCCTATCCCCCCGCCTTTCGCTCTCTAAAGGAGCGAGCCGAGCGGACGCCGTTCTCATTCCACACGCGTCGTTCTGAAACATACAATGCTCCTTTCAGCGAGAGGGAATTCCTCGCTGCCCTCGCCGATTGCCCTGATACAGCACCAGGCCCAGACTGCATCCACGCGCAGATGCTGAAGCATCTCTCCAGGGACTGCCAGAGACACATTCTCGCGATATTTAATCGCATTTGGAGCGAAGGCGTGTTCCCGTCGCAATGGCGAGAGGGTGTTATTGTCCCCATCTTGAAGCCCGGTGCGGACCCACTGGCTGTGGACAGCTATCGTCCCATTACCCTCACCAACGTTTTGTGCAAATTGCTCGAACGTATGGTGGGGCGGCGTTTGTGTTGGGTCCTTGAGTCGCGCGGTCTCCTCGCTCCATCCCAGGGTGGCTTCCGTCGGGGCCGGTCTGCCACGGACAATTTGGTGCGGCTGGAATCTGCAGTCCGTACGGCCTTTGCCCAATGTCAGCATCTCGTTGCTGTATTTTTCGATCTGCAGAAGGCGTATGACACCACATGGCGGCATCACATCCTCGCCACGTTGCATGAGTGGGGTCTTCGTGGTCGGCTCCCGGCTTTTCTTTAAACCTTTTTATTGCGCCGCTCTTTCCGGGTGCAAGTCGGTGCCACCTCTAGTTCATCTTATATACAGGAAAATGGGGTCCCGCAGGGCTCAGTGTTGAGCGTCTCGTTATTTCTAGTGGCCATTAATGGTCTGGCTGCAGCAGTGGGGTCGTCGGTGTCTCCTTCTTTGTATGCCGACGACTTCTGCATCTCATTTAGCTCCACAACTACGGGAGTCGCCGACCGCAGGCTGCAAGTCGCTGTTCACAAGGCAGCATCATGGGCTCTGACTCATGGTTTTCAGTTCTCTGCAGTCAAGACTCGAGTTATGCACTTCTGCAGGCGTCGAACGGTCCACCCTCATCCTGAACTTTACCTCGACGGCCACCTGCTTGAAGTGGTGGACACTTGCCGCTTCTTGGGACTCGTGTTTGATGCCCGGCTCACATGGGTTCCTCATGTTACTCAGCTGAAGCAAAAATGCTGGCGGCACCTCAACGCCCTCCGCTGCCTTAGCCACACGTCTTGGGGTGCAGATCGCTGCACGCTGCTGCGATTGTACAGAGCCCTTGTGCAGTCCCGGCTTGATTATGGGTGCCTGGCCTATGGGTCTGCATCACCCTCAGTGTTGAAGTTGTTAGACCCCATACACCACTGTGGGGTTCGGCTTGCAACTGGCGCTTTTCGTACCAGCCCCGTAGATAGTCTACTGGTGGAGGCCGGGGTTCCCCCGCTGCGGATTCGCCACCATCGACTGCTCGCCGACTATGCTGTCCACGTGCATTGCTCGCCAGACCATCCCAATCGTCGCCTGCTTTTCCCTGCCATGGTTCTCCATCTGCCCGAACGGCGACCTAGGTCTGGGCTTTCCGTAGCTGTCCGTGTCCAGTCCCTGCTGTCAGAACTGGGGTCATTCCCTCTTCTGCCTCCCTTCCAGGTCCGTACACCTACGCCTCCCTGGTGTTTGTCCCGGTCGTCCGTCCGTCTGGATTTGGCACAGGGACCTAAGGACTCGGTTCCGCCTGTGGCCCTCCATCGCCGTTTTCTTGCGCTCCTCGAATCATTTCCGGGCTGTGAGCCTGTCTACACTGATGGTTCCCTGGTTGATGGTCGCACTGCCTACGCTTTTGCTCACGCTGCCCATGTTGAGCAACGCTCCTTGCCGGCTGGCTGCAGTATCTTTACTGCAGAGCTGGTGGCCATCTTGCGCGCTCTTGAGCATATGCGTTTCTGCTCAGGTAGGTCCATCGTCATTTGCAGTGACTCCCTGAGCAGCCTTCAGGCCATCGACCGCTGCTATCCCTCTTCTCCTCTGGTGTCCTCTATTCAGGAGTCTGTTTCCGCCATTGCCCATTCTGGACGTTCGGTGGTCTTGGTTTGGACGCCAGGTCATGTTGGCATCCCGGGGAACGAACGTGTTGACAGGCTGGCCAAAGGGGCGCTCGACGCCCCAGCTTTGGAGATCGGCCTCACGGCTCCCGATCAGCAGCTGGTGTTGCGCCGTAAGGTGCTTAGGATGTGGTCTGCTGAGTGGCGAGGCTTGACAATGCCTAATAAACTGCGGGCTGTCAAGGAGACGACCGATGTGTGGTGCTCCTCCCTGCGGTCTTCTCGCAGGGACTCTGTTATCCTGTGTCGGCTCCGCATCGGCCATACATACCTGACGCACGGCCATCTTTTGCGTCAGGAGGATCCCCCCCTGTGTCGGTGTGGGTCCCGGCTGACGGTCGCCCACATTTTATTGGAGTGTCCCCGACTGCGCACCCTTCGGCAGTCTTTTAATTTCCCGGGCACGTTGCCTTTGATTTTATGCGACGATGCCTCCATGGCTGACAATGTTTTACATTTTATCCGTGCTAGTCCTTTTTATGGATCCATTTAGGGGGTCCTGCACTTTTCCGTTTCTGTGTCTTTTGTCCTCGCGTCTCTCCATATTTGTTGCTGTTTTGGTGTCTCATCACATGGTTGACTCTTTCCCTTTTTTGTTGTCGTGGTCAGACAACCGGTCTCCGGCCATCTTCTTTTCTTCTATATCTTTCGGTCTGGTGTTCGTCTGTACTCTTCTTTTCTGTAGTGTTCGTTGCCTAATTTGTGTTCTTTAGCACCTGGGAGGGGGGGGGGGGGGAGTCTCCTTCCCCTTGGGGTTTTACTGCTCTGCGACTTTGTCTCGCTTGTTTTTGGAATGGGGGACTGATGACCTTAGCTGTTTAGTCCCCCTTAAACATCCCAACAACCACCACCACCATCAATTAGTTGCCCACATTTAGACTTCGTATAGTCACCTCATTAATGGTAAATACTGCAGTAGATACACTAAAAAGGCTATGGCCAGTTTATTGCCGTATCTTTATTCATTCACAGCTTGTCTTGCCCCTGACCACAACAGAACTGTATACCATAATCTTCATTCCTCCTGTCTTATTTTCAAGAAATATGTTCACTGATGAGTTTGAGAAGGTAAACAATTTATCTTTTGGTATGTCAGTACTGCATAGATTCTTGTTTACACATTGCCCATTAGATTTCCGTACAAACAAAAATCACCACTGGCTGTATTGGAAGACAATGGGGGCCATAGATCTTTAGAGTCTACTGTAAGGTGTGAAAGTAATAGGCTCTGCTTTGAAGGACGTATGCTGTGTGGCATCAGTTGATGTGTGAGCCACTCGGAGACATTAGCAATGTAACACCTAGCGTTACCGATGTTTTCAAATGTAATTGGTCTCCATTGGTTCTCGTTGCTGACTCAGTGCACTACTTACCAGTCTTTTGAGTTCTGCAGCAGTAGCTACAATATGGCTTGTGTGCTTCTGACTGGCCAATGCTGAGTGTGAAGTAATGTTGTGAATTAATGTAGCACTTTAGGCCATACTGTGCCTCATTTGCAATGATAGAGAATATTGTGTTTTATTTCCTGCATTAACAACGTGCAGTACTTTACATGTGTAGCATGATTTGTGGGCTTTGTTCTAACTCTGAACACAATAAGAAATGTGGTTATAAGAAACAAACAACCTTTATTTGAGTCATGACATGACAGCATTGACAGCGTAACAAAGACGGAACATAATAGTTTGGTAACTTGTACAAGACAGACCAACCAGAGGCAGTGTAAGCAGTATAAAGGGTATTTGCATGCCAGCAGCTGCTGTCTTCCTTCCAAAAGCAACTGAGGCGCCATCCAGTCAGTGGGCTCTGGTGGAGTTCCTGGAGCTGCCGAACAGTGCCCTACTGGAATGAGGTGCACTATGCAGCCATAGCAGTGGAGGTGTAATAATGTGTGGATTACTGTGCTCCTCCCTCCTCTGGGAGAAGAGCACCAAGGTGCTGTCTCCTTTGCAACATTCTGATGGTTGACATGCCCATGGTGTCGGATGCATTCATTCAGAGTACAAACAGTTCACAATACGTGAAGACATGCCCATAGGGGCAGAACTGGCATGAGCATGGACATGCACTTCTTACTCCCCATCCTGGAGACCAGGCAGAGGACTCTTGCTCCTCATAGGCAGAGGACTCTTGCTCCTCATAGGCAGAAGGCATATTAATGTCAGATGTGGAACTGGGTGCCAGGAACTGGGGAGCCTTGGCATCTGGAGACAACATAGGAAGGGTTGGCAGCAGCAGGGAAGGCATCACCAATGTGGCGGAGGCCATTGTGGAGCAAAATTCCTTAATGCATTGAGCCACAAATTGGGGACCATTTTTTAAAACCACTGTACAGGGCAGGTCTTCAGTAGAAAAAAATCACTGACAATGCCTTGATCGTGTCGCTTCACCTGTAGTAGATGGACTACAAACAATGTAAGGAAACCTGGAAAATATGTCTACAATCAACAACCAAAAAGTGTCCAAAAAACGTCCAGCAAAATCTGCATGGATTCATTCCCAAGGTAGTGTGGGCACTGGCCAAGGGGGGCAAAAAGTGCACTGGTAGCAGGCCGTGACCAGGCATTCCATCTTGCAGTGAATACCAGGCAAGAACACATGCCTACGTGCCGATTGCTTATTGTGGTAGGCTCCCTAATGACTTTGACTTAACGGGGTGAGAACCTCTCTGTGCAGATGTGTGGAAATCGTAACCCGGGAAGTACCCTTTGTCATAAAGAGAATGACACCATCCAACAGGGAAAGATGATGACCGAAAGCATAGTAGTTCTGCAACAGGTCAGATGTCTAGCCCGGTGGGCGGTCAGGCCCTATCCTATCGTGTGAACTTGTTTAAGCACCGGGCCTGCAGCTATGATGATACGATTATGGTGCTGGCAGTGGGAAAACCACCTACAGCCTGTCGTGCTTCTGTGTCAAGTTGAAAACAACAGATCTTCTTGATCAAACAGCAGATCGGGCCCCACGGGCAGCCGTGACATTGTGTGGACATTTGCATGATGGGATGTAGGATGGAGGTAAATCTCGTAATTATACCTTGACAAAATTAAGGCCCAATGCTGAAGGCGATGAACGGCTTTGTTAGGTAAAGCAGCTGAAAGGTGAAACAAGGAAATTAAGGGTTTATGACCTGTGACTAAGTGGAATTTCATACCTTGTAAGAATACATGAAATTTCTTGATGGCATAAATGATCAGAGGGGCTTCTTTTTCAACCTGCAAATAGTGCTGCTGAGCTGCATTGAGTGTTTTAGATGCAAAAGCAATAGGTTGCTCATAGCTGTCTGCATGATGATGGGCCAGAATAGCCCCCACCCCGCACCCCTTACTGGGACGTATCTGTTGCAAAACAAAATGTTTACCAGGTTGGAAGGCCCCAAGGCAAGGCATGGAGTGTAACTTGCTTTGACTTGCACAAATGCATGCTCAGAGGCTGATGACCACTTGAAAGGAACGTTTTTACAAAGCAACGGGTGCAGAGGGTGAGCCCAGAGTGGCAGCATCCAGAAGAGACCTGTGACAGTAACATCTGCCGATCCCGCAAATTGGAGAGATGAGGGAAAGCCGCGATAGCAGCAAGAAGCTGTTGTAGAAATCAACAACCTTTGAGTCATGACATGACAGCATAACAAAGGCAGAACATAATGGTTTAGGAACTTGTACTAGATGGACCAGCCGGAGCCAGGGCAAGACAATATAAAGGTATTCACCTGCCAGGGACCACTGGTTTCCTGCAGCAGCAACTGAGGCACCTTCCATGATTGGCAGTCTCCAGTGGAAATACAAGAGCTAATGAACTGTACAATACTCGAATGAGATGTGCACTGCAGCCGTAGTGGTGGAGGTGTAGTAACATGTGGGTTAGTGTAGTAATGTGTGGGTTATTACAGGCTTTAAATTCTGCAAAGCTGTAATCTTGTATAGCTCAAAGTTATGGTTCTTTGTGATATGCCATTGTGTGTGGGACTCTCCCACTTGCTCTTCCTTAAGTGTATTTGAGTTACTGGAATCTGCAACATATGCATATGAATACATTTCTCTTGTGTCTCAGTTCTTTTCAAACATCAGTAATCATGCTTATTGTGAGGCTTTGAACTGTTACCTCAAATATTGTTATGAATTTACATTCGGATGACTTGTGGATAAATTACTATAATCCGCTCATCATAAGAATAAATCTGATGTAAACAAACACAAACGCAATGATTGTTCAGAAGCCATAGCACACGTACACTGGTGGTGTTATGCTCTTGGAAGTAGGTCCTACTTATGAATTATATATATCATTACTAAGTTACATTAGATGAAACTTTAAGATAGTCAAATGTATTAACAGTCATCAACTTTTTTCTTAATCTCGCTTTAGCTATACAGTTTTTATTTCGAAAATTGTGTATAGTCACAGCCTCTAGCATTGAGCTCTGATTGTCACACTGTTAATGCATAGTATAAAGATGGCTGAGGCTGTTTTCACAGCATCGAGCATATCATATAAATGCTGCATTTTTACATTTGCTACTGTACCTTTACAGTATGAACCCAACAGAAGTGATCTCGAGCCCGGGATTTAGCCTGAGAAGTAACAAGACTGTTAAGCTGCCAGGCATACTGGAACTAACACACACAGTTTTTTCACCTCACTGCCAAATGCTGGTGGAATATAGAATGACTTGTCATAAAAGAAGAAGGGAAAATGTGGCACCTGGTTGGCTTCGTGGATTCTGTTGTTGATAGGCTCGTTATCAATGTAGCAGATGACACTTCCAGAACTGAAATGTATTTCTCGGATTTGGATAAGGAAGCAGCTAAGAGATTACCAGACAACTGACTGTAATTAATACCTTCAGTGGCTTCAGTATTCAACAGTACGGTGAAATCCCTGCAGTAGGCTTTTGCATTACAAATAGCTTGCTCAGAAAAATTACCCTACTTTTAAGTTAGAAATTTTCATCACTCTTGTTTGTAATTAGAATTCATTGTCAGGTGTGAACGAGTGCATTATATGCTTTTCGTTTGGTCACCTAAGAAGCACGCGGTGGTGCTGAAGTTTCTCCGAATATTATTTAATTTTCTTTAAAAATTAAATGATATTTGAAGCTATGTTGTTTCTTTGCTCGTCTCTTTTTTACATCTGAACTGCAACTGCTGTTGATAAAGCTGTTGTCCCACATTACCACTCAGGCTGTGTGCATGCAACACAGCATAAAATGTATGCTTATGATTGTACTTGACTGTACTGGTCACAGCTTGGCTTCTGCTCCACATTAAAAAAAAATCCAATGATATTCAAGCAAGTACGGAAGAATACATGGCGGAATGTTTACATCAGGTTTATTCTTATGATGAACAGAGTATATTAAACTTGACAATAGAGTTTTTGCACTCCTTTACCTCCCTATTTCGTTGACAGATGAAGGTGTACTCCCAACCAACCTCTTTCTTCCTCTCTGTTCCACATCTATGATACATCACTGTCAGTGTGTGTCGTTTATAACTTCCTCTTTAGAAAACAAGGCCTTTCTCTGATGTAGACAATCTGTTGTCTATTGAATTTTGTTTGTCATGGCACACTCAGCAGGATGCTAAAAAGCACATTTTGCCAGTACTGTGTGACTTATGTCAGGTTGGCTTCGAACTTTTCTGAGTGTAGAGCTCTTTGTTCAGTGATACATTTGTGGTGTGTTCTTATTAAATCATATCTTAATAAAGTTGATTAGTTTGACTTAATTAGCCCTCAATGGGCTCAAGCACATAATTTTAACATATTTTGGCATTGCTGCACATACTGTCAGATCTGCTTGAGTGCAATTGTGTGTGGATGCCACATAACACCATCTAGATTAGTTCAGTTATGAGCTGTTGTAGATTATCATTAACGTCATGTGCATCCAAATATTGGAAGGAACTTCATCTTCTATCCCATTTCCAAATTTGACAGTTATTTTGCACTCTGTTTGAATACACAGCATTTTCAAACATGTGACTTTTTTGCTGTCATATTTTCCAGTATGTTGGTGGAAAATATTTTCCTTTAGCATTTGCAGTAGGTGATCTTCTCCTTGGCCCTGTAAAAAGCACACTTCATAAAAAGCATTCTTTATCTACCAGACCTACACCACTTGTCATTTAATGTCGCAGCACTTGTACTCCCATTTCTGTACTGACAGTGTCGCAGTTTTCACATTTTTTTAAAAAAAATATTATTTTGAAGATATTGCTCCATTCCTTGATTTACAGATGCCATTTTACAGTGACCTAATAAATAAAATATGCATCCACATACCACAAAATACTTGGCCGTCAGTTAAGACAGGTTGACATCTGCCATTTACACAATTCGTTTCCAGCTCCCATAAATTTTCCCAGAGTTCCCTTATGCTGTGATGAAGCACAATGTTTTGTGTTCTGCTTTATGTTTAGGCACTGAACAAACTTCTTTAATGGTAGAAACTCCACTTAACACAATATTTATTGGTTGAATTTGCAACAGTCAAAACCAAATTAAGATGAAGAGAAATTTGAGGAATAAATATGTAAACTTGATGCAAGGAAACTGAAGTTGTTGCTTATAATTATGTTAACATTCCTTTTTTGTAATCGTGAAATGGCTGTTTTAGTAAGTAAACTATAAATAACTAATGAGTAAAGAGGTTTGCTCAAGCAGCTGCCAGAGAACTACTTTCAAGCACAAAAAAACAACAGGCATTACTTTGCATATGCATCTATGATTACATAGAAACATGTGTTTGTTATTTGTTCTGCTTAAACACTTCCAACCCCATTTCTGGTTGGATTCTCATACATAGTGGTGGATCAACAACTGATATGTCAAATCTCTAAAACTTGCCGCTTCATGCTCACAAACCACGAAAAAATCAGAATGCGTTGCAGTGGAAGCAGCTTCCCATTTCCCCCTGCATGATACTGATAATAGCTAGTGTTCCTGAATTTTTCACTTAACACTTTAGAGATCAAATCCGAGCATAGCTCAGGCCACAGCTTTGTGTTAAAAGGACCATGCCTGTATGGGCCACCCATTGCTTAAAAACTGAACTCATTTCATACAAGAACAATGTACAGGTGTCTTGCGACTTGCTTCTTGACTAGTGCTTCTTTCTGTTATCAATTTCTAGAATTATTTCAAGAGAAACATTACAAATGTAACATATTTTGAAAAGGAAAAATTGCTACTCACCATACTGCAGAGATGTTGAGTTGTAGACAGGCACAACAAAAAGACTACTAAACACTTGAGCTTTCAGCTAGAAGGCCTTCTTCTGAAATAGACAATGTACACACACACACACACACACACACACACACACACACACACACACACACACACACACACACACACAACCACTGTCCCTGGCTTCTGGGGCCAGACTGTGAGCAGCTGCACATGATGGGAAAGGGGTAGTAACTCAACATGGTTGCTATACTGTCTGGAGCAATCTTTCCTTTTTATAATATTCATTAGGTTTCACAGTTTGCTGTAATTCTACTACAGATACATCACATTTGTTGAGTGAGCAAGAAGTTTTGAAACCTCAAGAATAATAAATTGCTCAAAACTCACCCCGCGCTGTTTTCTTGGGAGTATAATTATACTTCCTTTCATCATTATTTTGAAGTATATAATCTATCTTGGAACTAAAGCAAATATGAAAAATAAATCTTGAAGATAGCCTATTTCTTAGTATATGTTACTCTTGAAGATACATCAATTCCATATGTGACAGTAATGCTTTAAAAATGGCATAAATGGCCTATTTCCTAGGCACAATATTTTCCTAAATAGCCTGTCTCCAAAGCATTAACTCCCCTGTCCCATAATGCCACACATGAAAACATTCCATAAATTCAGTGTCACTATACAGGGTGATTCAAAAAGAATACCACAACTTTAGGGATTTAAAACTCTGCAACGACAAAAGGCAGAGCTAAGCACTATCTGTCGGCGAATTAAGGTAGCTATAAAGTTTCATTTAGTTGTACATTTGTTCGCTTGAGGCGCTGTTCACTAGGCGTCAGCGTCAGTTGATGCTAAGATGGCGACCGCTCAACAGAAAGCTTTTTGTGTTATTGAGTACAGCAGAAGTGAATCGACGACAGTTGTTCAGCGTGCATTTCGAACGAAGTATGGTGTTAAACCTCCTGATAGGTGATGTATTAAACGTTGGTATAAACAGTTTACAGAGAATGGGTGTTTGTGCAAAGGGAAAAGTTCTGGACGGCCGAGAACGAGTGATGAAAATGTAGCACGCATCCAGCAAGCATTTGTTCGCAGCCCAGGAAAATCGACTCGCAGAGCTAGCAGAGAGCTGCAAATTCCACAATCAACTGTATGGAGAGTCCTATGAAAAAGGTTAGTTATGAAACCTTATCGTCTGAACGTCAACTACCCGAGGCGCCAGGCAGCCTGTGACAGAGCACTTCATCACCGGCCTCCAAGAAGCCCTTATCTTACCCCCTGCGATTTTTTCTTATGGGGGTATGTTAAGGATATGTTGTTTCGGCCACCTCTCCCAGCCACCATTGATGATTTGAAACGAGAAATAACAGCAGCTATCCAAACTGTTACGCCTGATATGCTACAGAGAGTGTGGAACGAGTTGGAGTATCGGGTTGATATTGCTCGAGTGTCTGGAGGGGGCCATATTGAACATCTCTGAGCTTGTTTTTGAGTGAAAAAAAACCTTTTTAAATACTCTTTGTAATGATGTATAACAGAAGGTTATATTATGTTTCTTTCATTAAATACACATTTTTAAAGTTGTGGTATTCTTTTTGAATCACCCTGTATTGTGTCACCACATTTCCAAAATAATTTTCATTTTTTTGTGTTTTTGTTCTATTTAACAATTCCAGCTCCTCATCACTCAACAGAAAATCCAATTCCGATTTGCTAGACATCTGGAATAAATGGCAGTTATAAGTGTCATGTTTCAATTAGTGATGATTTTGTAGGAATAAGTAAAATACTTACCTTACAATCAGTTATTAAGTTGAACATGAAATAGTCCAACAAGGGAACTGCTACAGCTTTCAAACGATTGAAGAATTTCCCACAAAACAAAATCCAAGTCATTTGGAGAGTATCCCCACTCTAACTCTGACAGCTCTGCAGATGTGCAGATCTGGCAGCTTGGGAGTGCCAGAAAAATTTTTCAGGCTAGAGTCTGGCTACTTGCTTTCACTGCTTGTACAGCAAACAACCACACTCAAGTAGCCAGAATTGGGAGAAGGCCCTGCTTATATGAGATTTCACAACTGTGCATGCATGTGAGCCCACTGGCAGCTGCTTGAAGGAACTTAAGATCACTCACAAGTTGCAGAACAATGAGTCGGCAACAAGCACACAAGAAAGAATGTAAACTTTACTAGCTTTTGAAAAATAATCTTTAACAAGCTAGAGTATACCGTAGCTGATGAGTTTGTGCAGTGCAGGATGATGATGACGATGTGGATTGGGAGAGGGTGACAGGACAGAGGAACGAGGAACTGATGGGTACAGGGTTTGGTGACAATCGATTAATGGAGATTGCAGTGGGGATGATTGTGGAAGCAAAGGGTGTTGCAGGGATAACTCCCCTCTACATTGTTGCAAGAACTTGTGCTGGAGGGAAGGATTCAGATGACAAGGGTTATGAGGCAACCATTGAACTCAAGAATATTGTGCTTCACAGCATATTTGATATTGTGTGGTCATTTCTACTCTGGCCCATAGTTTATGGTGGCTATTTGTTCTGGTGGGTAGCTGGTTGGTGGTCATGCCTACATAAAATGCTGTGCAGAAGTTGATACAGAGCTAGTATATGACAAGTCTGCTTTCACAGGAGGCCCTGCCTCCATGTGCAGCTGATTCTTGCTGGTTGTGGGAGGATTAGGAGTGTGTGAGGGTATGATGCAGAAATTCTGTTTACAGGCCACATCTACATTAGCATGGCTTCTCTGCAGATCACACTTATGTGCCTGCCAGAGGGTTCATCGATCCACCTTCACTCCAATTATCTATAAATGCACTCTTGAACAGCCTGCAGAAAAAAAACACCCATATCTTTCCGTGCAAGCTTTGATTTCCCTTACTTTATTATGATGATTGTTTCTCCCTGTGTAGCTTGGCATCAAAAAAATATTTTTGCATTCAGAAGAGGATGTTGGTGGTTGAAATTTCATGGAAGGATCCAGCTGCAGTGAGAAACACCTTTTTTTTATGGTGTCAACCCTTATTTCTTGATAGTACAAAATGTGCTGCCCTTCTTTGAACTTTCTTGATGTACTCCATTAATCCTATCTGGCAAGGATCCCACACAGTGCAGCAGTGCAGGACAGACAAGTATAGTGTAGGCAGTCTCTTTAGTAGATCTGTTGTATCTTCTGAGTGTTCCATCAATAAAACACAGTCTTTGGTTCACCTTGTCTACAACATTTTCTGTGTGTTCTTTCCAATTTAAGTTGTTCATAATTGTAATTCCTAGGTATTATATGGATTTTACAGTCTTTAGATTTGATTGATTTATTAGTTACCCAAAGTTTAACTGATTTCTTTTAGCACTCATGTGGTTGACCTCACACTTTTCCTTATGTAGGGTCAATTGCCAATTTTCAGATCATACCGTTATCTTTCCTAAATCGTTTTGCAATTTGTTTTGATCTACTGATGACTGTACTAGACAATAAACTACATCATCAACTGCAAACAACCTAAGATGGCTGCTCAGATTGTCTCATAAATTGTTTATATAGATAAGGAACAGCAGAGGGCGTATAACACTATCTTGGGGAACACCAGAAATAGCTTCTGTTTTACTCTGACATTCTGTCAGTTACTACAAACTGTGACCTTTCTGACAGGAAACTGGATATACATTTGGAGCTAGTAATTGTCTGTGAAGGTCTTTGTGAAAGTTTCAGTATATTGGGACAGGGAATTCTTGTCTTTGGAAATACTCCCTTCACTGGATGCTGGGCTATAGGGGAATGATTTTTTTGTGTCGCAGGTGTGACAGCTGACAAAGTGAAGTGCTGTTGGTGATTAGTTGGCTTAATATGGACAGAGGTATGGGGCATCCAAGAGGTAGTCTGCTTCCAGGAAAGTGTGTGTTGGGTTGAGGAGAACTGGGTGAAACAGATGGTAGACAAGATGTTTAAATGGTGGAGGAATGGAGATACTGACACAGTCCTGGATTCAGATCATGAAGGTATCATCAGCAAACCTGAACCAGACAAGATGCTAGGAAGGTTTCCTCTATTTGGCCCATAAACAGGAGAAATAGTCATGTGTGAGGATACAGTCTGTACAAGGAATGTAAACAGCACAGAGGGTATGGGTACGTGTGGTGTGTGTGTGTGTGTGTGTGTGTGTGTGTGTGTGTGTGTGAGAGAGAGGGGGGGGGGTCTTGTACTCATGTAAATGTACTCTAGCTCATTAAAGAATATTTCCGAAAGCTAGCAAAGTTCTAATCCTTTATTGTATGCCTTTCAGTGACTCAGATTCATTTGGTTGCTTTATTCCTAAAGTATTTATATTCTGCTGGAACTTTCTTTACTATAAAAATAAGTGAACTCTCAATTTTGTTCCTCAAGTTATTGAAAATTTTAGATGTGTAGGAACTTACATAACCTTCAAATGTTGCACATACCTTACGAGGACCTCATGTGTATTTGTACAAGCAGTGGTGACATTTAATTGGCACATGTGTGCTAAGTATGACTTTCAGCAACAGATGTTAAGAGTCCTGGAAAGATATGTGATGTTTAAAATTATTTCAGGCTTCATCCCCAAGAAGTAAGATCCTTCACTTGTGTGATTATGATAGAGATTTAGCAGAATGTGAGGTGCGTGGGGTAAGCACAGGTGATAAAGTGCGACAATATTTTAGGCATGACAGTTTCCTGAAGCTTGTTGTGCATCATTTTTATAAAATGAAATTGTCAAAGCTTCTTGGAATTCACTGCTTTCTTTTTAATATTCTGGTTTTGCATTGTGAAATTGTCATTTGTACCTGACAACTTTGCAAGTTTTACATTTTTTAAAAATCTGTCACCTGTAATTAAGATAAGTTGCTTGCAGTTTCCAAAAAGATTATTTTTCACTTTGAAGTTATATCATGCTTTTGCCATTTATTGTGGCCCCCATATACCTGTATGCTTCTGTAGTTCCTACTAAGCAGACAGTAGGAAGACTGTGCTTCAAACTTAATACAAGATATTCATTGAACAGTGATTCATTAAGAGCAAGAGATAACTGGACGCATGATTTGGTTTCTTTGAATGATCTTGCTACTACAGCATGTGAAATAGTTTACTTGTGTGCATTTGTGGGTTGAAAGTCATGTAAATGTTAATATTGAGAACAGGAGGAGTAAAGGAAAAATAAAGAGCAGTATCATTTTTGGGAAAGCAACTGAAGCTTTGCTATTGCGTCAACAGTAACACTCAAAATAGTGCTGTCGAGTCAGTCTCAGTTTCTGTCTCTGTATCTGTCTTCACACTCTGACACACACACACACACACACACACACACACACACACACACACACCTTGCTTCAGGACGTCTCTTTTCTTACCTCATTTTCCTTATTAGGAGTATAGCAAAGCTCTAATTTTTGGTTGGTTTACTCTACTGCTCTTGAAATTATTACAAACTTTGACCAGTACAAGGTGATAACTGTTCCGTTGGAAGTTGGCTGTGTGGGTAATATGAACTGCTTCATAATTAGTGATTCTAACTTATTCAAACCAATATTGATGTTTCATTTGCCAGCTTGTAAATTTGAAAGAGAGTAATCCCAGGAGATGGGATGGCTGGTAAATCACTTTTTGGCTTGGAAGCACTGTTTGTTCTAATTTTTTTATCATTTGATCAGACTATGCTGTAACATTGACAAATCCCCTACAACCAGCATCATAATCTGAAATACTGTCTGCAATTTGTTTCAAAATTAATTTGCATGACCTTTTGTCTGTTTGAAACAACAGTGAATCATTTATGCACTATTCACATACTGTAATTTCTCCAGTTGTCATTGTGTCTTTGAATTTGTATGCAGGATCAAATTTTATCTAGTGGCAACTTGCAAACTTACACCCAACAATTACTATCATAAAGAATGAATAGGAACAGCAATACATGATTTGTAGGAACATTTAATTTGCATCTGAAAACACTACTTTAATTGATCGCTCAAAAATCTATGATGGTGATGAAAATAGAATGCGCGAAGACTAGTATTTCATTAACTGAGGCACACACAGAGATACATATAGTTGTTCACATATGAAAATGTACTTCATACCTATGTAGATGTACTGAGTGCTGTTGAATGAATACTAGTTATTATTTGCTATATGACAGAGACTTATAGCGAACAAGGTGTACAATAGGATTTGCAGCTCTTGATTACAAATTTTTAGGTGATTTATGTATGGAATTTCCTGATAAGATGTAATTTTTCATGTTACTATTAATTCCTGAAAATCTATAATTTTTGGTCCAGTGTTTCTGGATGTCTTGTTCATTTTTTCCAGCAATTTATAGAACCTTTATTCCTTGTATGAGAGGCAGTCAGTGCTGCAGTTGTGTTACTGTTATGGGTATCATAGTTAATTTGATACTTGAAAAGATGCTTGCAACTTCTTATTCATTTCACAGCTTATCTTAAGACTTTACATTTACGTTTTCGCTGGCTGAAAAATCATTCTGCCTGTAGCATGGCCCATTGAAAACCCAATTGCCCGCATTTTCCCCATGTGTTAAAGTTCAGTTGTTTTTGATGTGTATCTCCTTAGTTAACTTCCCCTCTCTCTCTCTCTCTCTCTCTCTCTCTCTCTCTCTCTCTCTCTCTCTCTCTCTCTCTCTCTCCCCCCCACCCTCTCCCCACTCCCCCCTCTCCCTCCCTCCCCTCTCCCCACTCTCCCCACTCCCCCCTCTCTCTCCCCCCCACCCTCTCCCCACTCCCCCCTCTCTCTCCCTCCCTCCCCTCTCCCCACTCTCCCCACTCCCCCCTCTCTCTCTCTCCCTCCCTCCCCACTCCCCCCTCTCTCTCCCTCCCTCCCCTCTCCCCACTCCCCCCTCTCTCTCCCTCCCTCCCCTCTCCCCACTCCCCCCTCTCTCTCTCCCTCCCTCCCCTCTCCCCACTCCCCCCTCTCTCTCCCTCCCTCCCCACTCCCCCTCCCCCCTCTCTCCCTCCCTCCCCCCTCTCTCCCTCCCTCCCCCTCCCCACTCCCCCCTCTCTCCCTCCCTCCCCCTCCCCACTCCCCCCTCTCTCCCCCCTGTCGCCCCTCTCCCCCCCTCGCTCCCCCCTCTCTCGCCCCTCTCCCCCCCTCGCTCCCCCCTCTCGCCCCTCTCCCCCCTCTCTCGCCCCTCTCCCCCCTCTCTCGCCCCTCTCTCGCCCCTCTCCCCCCTCTCTCGCCCCTCTCCCCCCTCTCTCGCCCCTCTCCCCCCTCTCTCGCCCCTCTCCCCCCTCTCTCGCCCCTCTCCCCCCTCTCTCGCCCCTCTCCCCCCCTCTCGCCCCTCTCCCCCCTCTCTCGCCCCTCTTCCCCCTCTCTCGCCCCTCTCCCCCCTCTCCCCCCCCTCTCTCGCCCCTCTCCCCCGCCTCTCTCGCCCCTCTCCCCCCTCTCTCGCCCCTCTCCCCCCCTCTCTCGCCCCTCTCCCCCCTCTCCCCCCTCTCGCCCCTCTCCCCCCTCTCTCGCCCCTCCCCCCCTCTCTCGCCCCTCTCTCCCCCCTCACTCCCCCCTGCCCCTCTCTCCCCCCTCTCTCGCCCCTCACTCCCCCCTACCCCTCTCTCTCCCTCCCCCTCTCCCCTCTCTCCCTCACTCCCCTCTCCCTCCCCTCTCTCTCCCTCACTCCCCCCTCTCCCTCACTCCCCCCTCCCCCTCTCCCCCTCTCTCTCCCTCACTCCCCCTCACTCCCCCTCTCTCTCCCTCACTCCCCCCTCTGCCTCCCCCTCTCTCCCCCTCACTCCCCCCTCTGCCTCCCCCTCTCTCCCCCTCACTCCCCCCTCTGCCTCTCCCTCTCTCCCCCCTCTGCCTCCCCCTCTCTCCCTCACTCCCCCCTCTGCCTCCCCCTCTCTCCCTCACTCCCCCCTCTGCCTCCCCCTCCCCCTCTCTCCCTCACTCCCACCTCTGCCTCCCCCTCCCCCCGTCTCTCTCTCTCTCTCTCTCCCCCCCCCTCTCCCTCTCCCTCTCCCCCTCCCCCTCCTCCCCTTCTCTCTCTCCCCCCTCTCCTCCTCTTTGTTCCTTCACCCTCCCTCAAATAAAATACACATTTCCAAAATGTTGCTTTATGGATTCTCACTTAGGAAACTGTATGGCCAGTAATAGTAATCAGTGTTGACAAGACAATATTCTGTGATTACTCTAGCCTTTCAGAACACCGTTAGATTCTTCGGAAAAACTTCAGTTGAACCTATCTCCAACTTTAGCTAGCTTTCAGTTCCCATGTTGATTTGAGCATCAGTGCTTTCTATTAGTGCTTGGACCTCTGGTACTTTCCCAACACAGCTACAACAATTTACAACTGTTATACTGACGGTTCCTGTATCTACGTTCTTCCTATGTTTGACCTGAATCCTTTGAGACTGAAGCCCTGTTTTTATTTCCCTGAAAGCCTCTAACCTAAAAATCCGGCCACTCCATGCCACACAGCTGCTGCTACCCATGTAGCTGCCTCCTGCATATAGTGGACTCGACCTATTCAGCGGAAACTCATACCACACCATCCTGTCGCGTAGCTCGAGGAATCTACAGTCACAGAACTGTCTGAGCATTTGGTTAAGACTCTCCACTCGGCTCTGTACCACATATCTGCAATTGGTTCTGTCAACTGTGCTGCAAGTGGTGAGCTCTGCTTTCACCTCGCAAGCAAGACAAGCAGCCTTTGCCTCTTCTATTAACTGCTTGAAACCAGAGAGAATCTCTTCCAGTCCAAAGCGACATACATCATTGGTACCGATATGAGGCACCACCTGCAGTTGGCTGCATCCTGTGCTCTTGATGACATCTGGAAGGACCCTTTCCATGTCTGCAATGACTCCGTCCAAAGCGACATACATCATTGGTACCGATATGAGGCACCACCTGCAGTTGGCTGCATCCTGTGCTCTTGATGACATCTGGAAGGACTCTTTCCATGTCTGCAATGACTCCGCCCGGTATGCACACGGAGTGCACATTGGCCTTCTTCCTGTCCTTGGCTCCTTGGCAGCCATGTCCCTAAGGAGCACCATAACCTGCATAATATTGAAGCTCTTAACTACCTATAATCCCATCCTTTGTGATTTCCTGCATCTTGCAGGCTGAGAGGTTCCCTCTGAAACAGCACAAGCGACTGCATCTGGCTGGAGGCAGTGTCAGCCATAGACAGCACCTGGAACCTGTTCATCAGACTAACCAGGGAGGCCTTTCTTGTGGCCCCTGCGGAGTCTTTCTTTCTCTGCCTGCCACACCTCGAGGCAATCTCCCTCTTGACCACAGATGAAGTGCCATCGTCAGTGCAAGCAGTAACTGGGCTGGTTACTGGTGCGGGCCAATTGGCACACTCAGACGTGTTGGACACCCATTGGCCCCACACGGCCGGCCCACAACAGTGATGGCCTTCCACTGCAGCTCCAAGCTGTGTAACAGAAGTCATCACAGCCTAGAGTTAAGAGCGAAATGTCACCAATTCGACCTGCATCTGCACACAGCCTTCACAATAAAAAAAAAAGATGTGTGAATTTGTAAGGTACCAAACTGCTGATGTCGCAAGATCATGGAAAACTACATTATACAGACAAGCAAATGATTATTGATGCACGCTATGGAGCTCTACTGCAGACTCGAAGGAAAATGCAAGAACTGTGTCCAGTATATTAGATTACGACACAGAGATTCAAAAACTGAACTACCAAAGCACACAGGTGATTAGGAACTTTTAATATGTCACAAAATCGGTTTACTTTCCGATGCGAACAGAAATGTGAGGATATGCGTACTAAGTATTGAATTAACATGCAGAAATTTAAAAAACTAAACTACCAAAACACACAGATGAAATCATAAAATTCACTCCTGGTTAGGAACTCATAAAATGACACAAGATCGGTTACTTCCCTGTGGCTGCTTGTGTCTCGGGCGGCTGCTGCTGACTGACAATTGCCCTCTGACACTCTCTCATGTCTCCAGTCGATATGTCTTATTGTGCTGGTGCCTCACTACCAATGGGGAGGCATGCTCTCTCTATGTCTGACACACACACACACACACACACACACACACACACACACACACACACAATGCTGATTTAACTCAGTCAGTGGTGGATGGACAGATAATTCGTGGTATCACTTCTAAGCCATATTTAGTGCTCCAAAGAGACAAGTGTTTTCTTTCAAGGGGCTAACTGGTATTTTGTCCATTGAGCTTATAAAAAACTTTGATGGTTTCCAGTTCTTACTGTTTGTGAAGGGACAGTTTAGTTGGATAGCGGTACGACAAAGCGTTTACAGCTTTCAGACCACTCCTTCCTCGTTCAAAAGAGGATTTTACTACTTTCAAAAGAGTGTTACGTGAAACTTAGAATTTGAGTAGACACAGACACTGATAGTAACTCTTCATTTGAGAGGTTTGAAGTTAATTTCTTTTCAAGATTTTGACAGAAATGGATATTACTTAGTGATTTGTAGGTCGTAACAATCTTGGCATAGCTACACTTGGGAGATATTAGCAGAAGATCAGTTTCTCAAAAGTTTGTACATTGAATAAAAAAAGGAAAAAAAAGAAAAATAGAAACCCCATATAGTTTCCCTTCATAAATTTCTTTCTAGAAATACTAGTACCTGCCTTCCGAACATTTGTGTCCTAGAGACTAATTGTGAGAAGCCACATATCTTTTTTGCTGAATAATATGGCAGTTATTGCATGTACTTGAAAGATCTGCATCAGCAAAGCAACATATGCATTAATAAAATGCACAATTTTTGTGCTATGTTTGTGGACAAAGGCATGTATTATTCAAATTTGCTGCAATGTTTCCACACTTTCTACCTTAGTATGTTGAAATTAGCAGATAGTAGCTTCATAACATTGAGTCAGATGTTGCTATTGACTTGATAGGACTGTCATCATATTGCATTGGATGATTCTCATCAGAATGTTTTCTTTTAGCATGAAAATAGTGTTATTACATTGTATTGTATCTTTAAAAAATTGTATTTTATGTTTAAAAAAATGCTTATTTCTGTCATCTCATGTTAGTTGGCATTGGAGTCATTTAATACTATTGAGAATTATTATACTGGCCTACTGTATACCTTGACAAAAGTAACTTTTTGATGATTGTGCATCAGAGGAAGGGGAGGAGGTTGATGCTGGGTGGTGCCTATAAACAATATGTGTGCTCTGGTGCCTTATTCTTTTTCAGTGTTGTAGGGTGGATTAAGAGGGATAGTGGTGGGAGTAGGGAAATGATTTGATCGTTATGTCATATATTTTCAAATTATTTAATTAATTTTGGAAGCTTCAATTATGATGTAAGAGGTTCCAGTCATTCCCAAGTTGCAACACCAAGATTTAACATGAAACTTGCAAAGAAATTAAAAGATACAAACATTTCGTCATTCTGTGTGCCATTAAAATGGAACAAAGTCTTTTGCTATTATCCTCGGCCAGCAACACAAATTTCTATGAAGAACCACACATCCAAAAATTTGCACTTTCTGAAATAGTTTGACACAGAAATGTTCTTTTGTTTTAGCCAATCGAAAGTCATGTTCTCTGGAGGAAGCTCTAGGCACCATGTTAAGAATCATCTAATGATAAGAGGCATTGTATGTAACAGTTCAAGCAGCTCAACCAAAATTTTTAATGGGCAGCTCTCGAACCACCACGGAAACACCTCTCCACTCATTTCTTTATGGTAATTGAGGGTTTTGTTAGATTCAAATAGCAACCTACAGTTTTCCACAAACCTTGCCATTTTGTTTGGATGGGGAAGAATCAGGGCAATGCCATTTTTGGTGGGTACTGCTGTTGTGTTACTGTATCATCTTCATGGACTTTGGGCTGCTTTTACACACATACAAATAATAACTCTCCTCTTTATGGCCTTACTTCTGTTTATTTTGTCAACAAAAATATTACATTTTAAGACATGTTCATTATCGTGATAGCATTAAATACTACATTGCGATTGAGTGAATTAATCTATAACAATTTGTGTTTTGGCTAAATCTGTTTTAAGAATAAAAAAAATAATAGGTATATAATATCTCCTCACGGTAAATGTTTTCCATTTATGTTTTCACACTTCAACCCTAAACTCTGTACTTCATTTCACGCTGATGTGGGTAGACCAAACATAAGCAAGCCTTTACTGTTTAAAGATAATTCAGGTTTACTAGTGCTATTTTTCTAAATAATCACCCATGTTATTGATAGACTTGCCATTGTTTGGGTATGTTTTAATCCCATTTTCGAAGAAAGTGTGAGACTACCACCAAAGCAATTGCGGAGAAACTGTTATATTCCTTGCTGGTTTTGAAATACTTTATTAAGAGCTAACTTGAATAGTCCAAACTTGCGGAAGTCACGTTCTGACTTGTCTGTACTGGAGGTTGGATGCTTAAGGGCAGTCAAATGCATATTGGCCAATGTTTGCAGGAATACTGGTGCGATGTGAGGTCTGGCATTGGTGTGAAGAAGAACGACCCCAATTAATGTGCTGCACCTTTTTGAGTGGTAGTCAGCTCAAACATGACAAAGATGATTGCAGTAGTAGGCAGCATTAACGGCCTTACGTTCCTGTAGGAAATCAACCTGTTCCATGCTTTTGCAGTACTAGAACACTGACAGTGACCTTTCTGGAGGCCTTATGTTCCTGTAGGAAATCAACCTGCTACGTGCTTTTGCAGTACTAGAACACTGACAGTGGCCTTTCTGGCAGACGGCTGTATCATGTTCTCTGGTGTCCTCTTGCCATTCCCTTGTGAGGCTATGTTGTTGGACTTCAACTAGGGGGTGTAATTAGGGACTAGTCTCATCACAACTGACTATTTTTGCCAAAAACAGCATCGGCTTCTGTCTCGTATCCTGTGAGAAACGTGCAAGAAATTGCTGCTCGTGTAGCTTTCTGCTCATCATTCAGAAAATTCTGAACCCAGTGAGCTGGCACTCTCCACAAATTCAACTCATACTGAATAATTGACTGGACACTTCAATAATTGTAGTTTCTGAGAGATTTCAAGCACAGTTAAATGCTGGTCACCTTCGACAACTTTGCAGATAGTAATGCCTTGCTGTTCTGAACTGTGGTGGTGGTGGTGGTGGTGGTGGTTTTCTTGAACTCTTTACACCAGTATTTCATGCAGGGTTACAAAATGATTTTTTCCAATCAGCATTAATATTCTTGCTCATAAGGTAGTTGACTGTGATGATGTGCACAACAGCAGAGTGCAGTTCTTTCCCTCTCCCTCCCCCTGGATGAATGCTGGGATAGTTCCTGTGAAATATTTTCTTCTCTTGCCATATCCAAATCTTTGCTCAGTATCATAATAATCTTGTAGTCATAAGGGGTTTTCTTCCCTCCTTCAGTTGATAATTGACTTACTAGTTATTGCAAACTAACTTTTCCACAGGTGGATGAGTGTGATGTACCCCCATGCTGTGAGGCTCCCTTGGTTTAATCCTCAGGCAAATTGAAACTTGTGAACACTTCTCAGATATTAAAGTAAATTGTATGAACTGCTGTTGATGAGTGGACCTTGTATTTCGCAGACTAACAGATTTTATTTATTGACTAAGGTGTATCATCTAGAAGAAGGGAAGAACAGGAATCCCAGATTTTTTGATGATGATTTGGAAGAACATCAGCCTTTCCCAACTCTTCAAGAAGCATTAGAGATAATAGATCCACATGTGGGCTTCAATGTTGAAATTAAATGGACAATGGAACTTAAGGTAAAACATCTTTCTTTTTTACTGAGTTTTTTGGTTGTTGCGGTATTTTAGAACTAACTTAAAGATTTTTTAACTCCTCTTAGGATGGAACATACGAGCTTGTTGATCCATTTGATCTCAACATGTATCTCGATACTGTGCTCAAAGTAATTCTGCAACACGGTGGAAGCCGCAAGATTGTGTTTTCGTGCTTCCACCCAGATATATGCACAATGTAAGCATTCATCAGTATTAACAAATATAATCAGTATTCCAAAAGTTTCGTGGTTAGATGAATAATGAATCATTTGGATTTCATATTTTAATGTTGAATGCATAAAACTAAAAGTGCTGTATTTTGTTAATAAATTTAATTGAAAAATGTTAAAAAAATTTGTGCACAGGATACGGCTCAAGCAGAATTTGTATCCCGTCATGTTCCTTACTCAGGGGATAACAGCGAAGTATCCACCATATCGTGACATGAGGACTTGGAATATACCAATGGCAGTATATTATGCCCTGTCTGCTGGTATATTGGTGAGTTAAGTATGCAGATTTTGTAAAAATGTTAGTTTAATGAAAATTTTCTGACATGATGGCAATTTTTGAATGTAGCTTTTAGCACCTAAGTAATGTGAGTCATTCAAATAATGTACAGGCAATACAGTTGACAGTAATAGTGATAAGGCAGTAGTTAAAATATGGTATTTTCCCCCCAGATGGGAGCACATGAAGATGAAAGGGGAAAAGAGTGTAAGAAGGCGTGGGAAAAGAAATAATAAAATAGTAATTTTATGGGTTAATTTATTCCTGTTTGCTTTATTTGCATCACTTTTGCACTTTATGTACTAGGTGTTTCAAAAAGAATCAGCTAATTTGGCATGTCTATATTTCTGAAACTAATAAACATGTACAATGAATTTATTTTTTTGATGAATGGTAAACTCAAAAAGTTTTTTTTCATACCTTGTCATAGGTGCTCAATATGCCTCCCTTGAGATGCACAGCATTTGTCAATGCTGTATTCAAATTGTTCTCATACTGCACCCCCCTGCGAGTCCGGGGATTAGAATAGGCCCGAGGTATTCCTGCTTGTCGTAAGAGGCGGCTAAAAGGAGTCTCTCATGTTTTGGCCTTTGTGATGGTCCCCTGTAGGGTTTGACCTCTATTTTCAAAATTTTCCCGAAGAGGAGCCAATTGGGGATGGCACCTTATATGGTGCATTGTGTCCATCGTGCCTTGATCTTTAGCCCACTTTCTCATTGTCACATTGCAGTCCAGCTCATTCTCCATCTCTTGGGTGAGGATACCTTCCTGGGTGCGTTTTCCACCATGCACTATGCAGTGTCGGTTTCTGCAACAACGGTGACCATGGACTTCTTTGCACCTCATATCCAGCACCGTAGCAAATTCATTGTGGTGGGGCCGCCATGTACCCTGTTGGTTGTAGCCCCCTGACAACACAGGGATCGCTCTGCTGATGCCTGCGTTGTTAACTCCCTGTGTATGCCAAGGAGTAGATGCCCATCACCCTGGGGCATTGGGACTCCCAGAAATGGCCATCTAGCTGGGTGGCATCTGTGGGTAGGGCCCCTGGTCGGAGTGGGTGGCATCAGGACGGATGACGCGTGATGAAGCATACCACATCATCACTTGCTGGTGATCAGACATCAGCAGTCTCTAAGCATTCCAAGTCTCAGTAGAATGCAAGAAAGTATGACCCTAAATCATTCCCCTCCCTAGCCACACCATGGGAGGAACACCAGGCTAAGGATGGCAGCGAACCTTATTCACCCCAGTACCTCGTATGTACGAGAACTGATGGGGACTCCATTGTTTCGATGAAGCCACAGTTTTTTGTAGAGCATTTAGAGGACAAGTTTGGGGAGGTGGAGGGCTTGTCTGAAATGCGCTCTGGGTCAGTCTTGATACGAACAACATCCTCTGCCCAGTCACAGGCTTAACTTGCTTGAAACAAGTTGGGGGATGTTTCTGTTACCATCATGCCACATAAGAGCTTAAATATAGTCCAGGGTATTATATTCCACAGGGACTTTCTTTTGCAGTCTGACAACAACCTGCATGCCAATTTAGAGCGGCAATGTGTTCATTTTGTGCAGTGCGTCCATTGGGGTCTGAGGGGTGTCTTCATCGTGACCTTTGAGGGTGAGACCTTACCCGAGAAGGTCAAGGTGATGGTCTGTTGCTGAGATGTTAACCATATATCACTCCCCCAATGCGGTGCTTTAAGTGCTGTACTTCTCGCATCACATGTCGAGATTGTGGACATCCATCACATCCCAATACTCCATGTGCCCCGCCTCCCATCTGTGTCAGCTGTGGAGAGCATCATTCACCTTGCTCGCCAGACTGCAGGATTTTTCAGAAAGAGAGGAAAATCGTGGAATACAAGACCTTGAACCGACTGACCTACACTGAGGCTAAAAGAAAATATGAGCACCTACATCCTGTGGCTATGACCACCTCATATGCTGCCATTATGAGAACAGTTGTAGCCCCATCAGTTCTGCGAACTCCAGTCAGCTCTCAGAGCCAGAAGGCTTCACCTGCCCCCTTGATGGTGGGGGGCAATCTCCCCTCCCCATTGCTCCCGCACCACTTACCTCGGGAGCACTGGCCCCCCAACCATCGGCGACACCAGTCTCCCACTTCCCAGCCAGAGAAGTGTAAGTCTTCTTCAGCTCCTCTCGCCAGGAAGGGATTCCTTGGGTCACTCCCTTCCCAGGTTTCTGCTAGTGGGAAAGATGATGCCTGCCAGTGGCTGAAGTGCTTAAAAGGAGCTGGTCGTAGGGCTTCACGATCCTCCTCAGACCTGGAGACTGTACCAGTGAAGCCCTCCCAGCTGGAGAATCCCAAGGAGCAGCAAGAAAAGTCCAAAAGGAAGACCCCTAAGACCAAGGAAATCGCTTTTGCGTGTCCATCCTTTTAGCAGAAGGTCCCTGGGACAACGGCCGTTTACTATCGTGACAAAAAATAAAAACCCCTACAGCCGTCCTTATGATTTTATTTTGTCACTATCAGTTTCAACGCTTCATTGCATCATCTTCAGGCTGTTTTGATGGGGTACAGGTTGATACGATCCCCATGCATAACTCATCAGTTGCCAGCATTACTGGATTCACAGATAATGTGTCAGCACTCCAACCATGCTGAGTACTGACACATTATCTGCGAATCTAGTAATGCTGGCAACTGATGAGTTATGCATGGGGATCGTATCAACCTGTATCCCATCAAAACAGCCTGAAGATGATGCAATGAAGCATTGAAACTGATAGTGACAAAATAAAATAAAATAAAATCATAAGGACGGCTGTAGGTGTTTTTATTTTTTGTCGCAAGGAAATTGCGGTGGCACCCACACCACCACTACCTACAAGCTCTGCGACTGGAGATGAGGTGGAGATTCTGGTGTCCGCTGTGGACATATATCTCGCCGGACCCTCAAACACAATGGATATAGACTGCTCAGGCAATAAGTCGGTGGCTGCAGGTGACCCTGAGTCGTAAACTGCCTCATTGAATTTTCAATGCCTTCCCAGTCTCACGATGTCATCCTCCAGTGGAATTGCGGCGGTTTTTTCCACCGCCTGGCTGAGCTACAGCAACTAAGCTCTACACCTGCTTTCTGCATTTCCCTCCAGGAAACCTGGTTCCCGGCAATGCAGACCCTTGTCCTCTGCCACTATAAGTTATATTACAGGAACCGTAGTGACTATAATCAAGTGTCAGGTGGAGTTTGCGTTTATGTCCTAAACTTTGTCTGTAGTGAACCTGTGCCCCTTCAAACCCCTATTGAAGCTGTGACTGTCAGAATAAGGACGATGCAGGAAATAACTGTCTGCAGTGTATATCTTCCTCCAGATGGGTGCAGTACCCCTGAAAAATGTTAGCTGCATTGATTGATCAACTCCCTAAACTTTTCCTACTTTTGAGAGATTTGAACTCCCATAACACCTTGGGGTGTGTGGTAGTGATCACTTCCCCATTGTCCTGCTGCTGCCCCTGCATCAGGGCCATAGATGCTTGCCCAGATGGGCTTTGAACAAGGCGGTCTGGGGAACTTTCACCTCTGCTGTCACCGCTGAATCTCCCCCACATGGTTACATCGATGTGATAGTTGAGCAGGTGACTACAACAATCGTTAATGCGGCGAATAATGCAATCCCTCACTCTTTAGGGTACCCCTGGCAAAAGGTGGTCTCTCAGTGGTCGCTGGACGTCTCTGAAGAAATTAAGGAGTGTCGGCGAGCTCTACAGCAGCATACGCAGCACCCTTCCCTGGAGCACCCCATAGCCTTTAAGCGGCTCCGTGCCGCCAGCTTATCAAAAGACAGAAGCAGGAGTGTTGGGAGAGATACGTCTTGACCATTGTATGCCATATGTCACCTACCCAAGTCTGGACGAAGATCAGATGTCTTTTTGAGTACCAGACCCCAAAAGGTGTCCCTGGCATTAAGATAAATGGCCTGTTGTCTACCGATGCAAACGCTCGAGCCTCTGCGCCAGAGAACTATCCCCCACCCTTTCGCACCCTCAAACGGTGGGTGGAAAGGAAAGTCATCTCATTCGTTACGCGCCACAGGGAACCCTATAATGCCCCATTTACAGAGTGGGAGCTCCTCAGTGCCCTTGCACATTGCCCTGACACAGCTCCTAGGCCAGATCGGATCCACGGTCAGATGATTAAACGTCTCTCATCTGACTACAAGCAACATCTCCTCGTCATCTTCAACTGGGTCTGGTGTGATGGCGTCTTTCCATCGCAATGGTAGGAGAGCACCATCATTCCTGCACTTAAACCCGGTAAAAACCTGCTTGATGTGGATAGCTATCGGCCCATCAGCTGTATCAACATTCTTTGTAAGCTGCTGGAACGTATGGTGTGTTGGCGGTTGGTTTGGGTCCTGGAGTCACATGGCCTACTGGCTCCATGTCATTGCGGCTTCTGCCAGGGTCGCTGTACCACCGATAATCTTGTGTCCCTCGAGTCTGCCATCCGAACAGCCTTTTACAGATGCCAACACCTAGTTGCCATCTTTTTTTTATTTACGAAAAGTGTATGACATGACCTGGCGACATCATATCCTTGCCACATTATACGAGTGGGGTCTCCGAGGCCCGTTCCTGATTTTTATCCAAAATTTCCTGTCGCTTCGTACTTTCCACGTCCAAGTTGGCGCCTCCCATAGTTCGCCCCATATCCAGGAGAATGGGGTCCTGCAGGGCTCCGTATTAAGTGTATCTCTTCTTTTAGTGGCCATTAATGGTCAGCAGCAACTGTAGAGCTGTCCGTCTCACCTTCTCTGTATGCAGACGACTTCTGCATTTTGTACTGGTCCACCAGTGCTGGTGTTGCTGAGAGGTGCCTATGGAGAGCCATCCACAAGGCGTAGTTATGGGCTCTAGCCCACGGTTTCCAGTTTTCAGCTGCAAAGATGTGTGTTATGCACTTCTGTCAGCATCCCTCCACTGGAACCAGAACTTTATCTTAATGACAGTCCACTCACTGTAGTAGAGACATACCAATTGTTAGGACTGGTTTTAGGCACCCAATTGACTTGACTTCCTCATCTTCATCAGCTTAAGCGGAAGTGCTGGCAACACCTCAATGCCCTCTGCTGCCTGAGCAACACCAACTGGGGTGCAGATCACTCTACACTGCTGCAGCTCTACAGAGCCCTTGTTCAATCACGCCTTGACTGTGGGAGTCTGGTTTAGGGCTCAGCGGCACTCTCAGCATTGCGTTTACTTGATCCATTGCACCACTGTGGCGTTTGCTTAGTGACAGGAGCTTTTAGGACGAGTCCAGTGACCAGTGCCCTGGTGGAGGCAGGAGTCCCTCCATTGCAGGTTAGACGTGCACAATTGCTCTCCAGTTATGTTGCACATTTTCGTAGTTCTCCTGTGCATCCGAATTGCTGTCTCCTTTTCCCACCCAAGGTGGTTCATCTCCCGCATTGGCAGCCCGGGTCAGGTCTTACAGTTGAAGTTTGTGTGCAATCCCTCCTCTCCGAACTGGAGTCCTTGCCTTTACAGCCTGTAGTTGAGGTTCATTCACATACACCTCCATGGAGTACATCTTGGCCGCAGCTTCACCTGGACCTATCACATCGCCCTAAGGACTCAGTTAACCCTGTGACCCTCCGCTGTCACTTCCTCTTGATTCTCAACATGAACCATAGCCATGAAGTGGTTTACACCAATGGCTCGATGGCTGATCATCACATTGGCTTTGCCTATGTTCATGGAGGACATATAGAACAGTACTCCTTGCCAGATGGCTGCAGTGTTTTCACTACAGAGCTGGCGACCATATCTCGTGCTCTTGAGCACATCGGCTCATGCCCAGACGAGTCATTTCTCTTGTGTACTGACTCCTTGAGCAACCTACAAGCTATCAACCAGTGCTATCCTCGTCATCCTTTGATCCTTTGGTAGCGACCATCCAGGAGTCCATCTATGCCCTGGAACGGTCTAGTCATTTAGTGTTGTTTGTCTAGACCCCAGGTCATGTCGGAATCCCAAGCAACCAACTTGCCAACAGGCTGGCCAAACAGGCAGTACAGAAACTGCTTTTGGAGGTCGGCTTCTCTGAAACTGACCTGCATTCAATATTACACCGCAAGGGTTTGTGGCTTAGGGAGACAGAATGGCATAACCTTAGTGCGCACAACAAGCTGGGTGCCATTAAGGAAACGACGAATGTGTGGAAGACCTCTGTGCATGCCTCTCACAGGGACTCTGGTCCTCTGTTGGCTCTACATTGGCCATATGTGGCTGACGCATGGTTACCTCCTCCATCGTGAGGACCCACCTTGATGTTGCTGTGGCTCACGAATAACTGTTGTCCATCTCTTGCTGGACTGCCCACTTTTAGCCGCTCTGTGGTGGACTTTTAACTTTCTCAGCACCCTACCTTCGGTGTCGGGCAACAATGCCTCAACAGCAGCTTTAGTTTTACGTTTTAATTGTGAGAGTGAGTTTTATCATTTGCTCTAAGTTTAAGCACATGTCCTTTGTCCCTGTGTGTCCTCCACCCTAGTGCTTTCAGGGTGAGGGTTTTAATGTGTCGCAGAATGGTTGGCTTTTCCTTTTTATCCTCATGGTCAGCCAGCCACAATAACCTGCTTTCTTGTTTTAACCTCTTCCACCTGTTTCTTGCGTCTTTGTGGTTTTCGTGTCCCCTTTTGTCCATTTAAGTGGTTGTTGCCCTTCAGTCGTTGTTGTGGTTTTTCCTTTCATTCTGTTTTGTGTTGTCTCATTGCCTTATTGTCAACCTTGTGTCATTGTTTCCTTCGGAGCAAGGGACTGATGACCTCATAGTTTGGTCTCTTCCCTCCCCCCCCCCCCCCCCCCCTTTAAACCAACCAACCCGCACTGCAGCGAGCATGTCTTGAGTTACAGCTTCCACAGCTGCTGCTATGCAGAGTCTCAGTTCATTCATTGTTTTTGGTAATAGAGGCACATAAAAAGAATCTTTTATAAACTCCCACAAGAAGTAATCACATACAGTCAGGTCCAGTGACCTTGGAGGCCAGTAATGTAAAGCTAACCATTTGATCAAGTGTGGCTGATCCATTATTCAATAATTATTTGATTTAAAAATTACTGCACTTCCAGATGCCAGTGTTACTACCTAGTGGGAACCATGTAAAACTAAAGAGTTTGCTCTTTCCAACAGTATGTAGTTCATGCACTTATCTCAAATAACATAAATTATGATTTTTTTTTTTTTTTAAATCGGATGATTCTTTTTGATACACCCTGTATATTGCTTAACATGCAGATAAAGTTCTATATCCACAGATACAGTCTGTTGTCTCCTGATGCTGCTACAATGTCAGAAAACATGAGACAAGTGGAATATATGCAGTCATCCTCGAATTGCAAATGAAGTCTGAAGTACATGGTGCTTATTAAATTTTCTTAGAGCTTCCAGTTACTAATGGTGGCAACTTTTCATTTCTATAAATATTATTTGCACTGGTTTGCTGCTATGCAGTTCCTCTATTTTGTAAATTGTGAATATCCTAATACAGTAAAAACCTCATAATAATTAATCCACTTTTAAGAAATTCCTGTGTGTAATTAGTATTTTTACCAGTCACCAGGAGAATACTACTGAAACTTTATTTTTAATTAAATCTGCCTCAGGAAATAGTTTACTTGAATATGAATCTATTTACTATGTAAGATTCATTTGTGAGAAATTTCTTAGATGTACAACAATATGGCTTTTCTTGCATTTACACCAAGACATTTTGCCAAAATGCTAATAAAGTAAACAGGGGTAATTCTCAATTGATTCTGGTGGTGAGAAATTTCGAAATCCATTCTACCAGCTTCACTTATTAAGTTGTGGACTCTTTGCATGTTTACATTACCATGAAGTTTGCAGAACAATGCAGTAGTTCACATACAATATGTGTACGTGTTTATAGTTTCATGTAATTATGTTCAACAAGCAAAAGAAACCAGAAACCAACTATTCAACAGAAGCTGGTGATTTTTATGGTACTGAAAAGACAAGTGTAACAAGAAACTGTCCAATATATAGAAAGAGAAGTGCAACATCATTCGTAGGTTATGACTGTCCTCTTCAAATGGTTCCATGAGGTCAGTGAAAGAATGCCTTTCTTTGGGTATTGTATCTTGGAATCTGCAAAAAATCATGTGAAGTCTTGAATACATTGATCTGGCCACCTTGATTAGAAAGAATGCCCTAAAATTAAGTAGATAAAGTGAGGATCTGAAACGTTGTACAATAAGACTTTTCCATAGCTGAAAGAAAAATATGATCCCAGAAGAATTTTTACATTTATTGAAACTTTTACTGTTTAATTCTCACAGCAATGGACATTGTTCAGGAGGCAAAAAGGAGCAATGAAAATTCAGCACAATGGTTGCTTGTTAATATTTATGGACATGAAAAGTCGCTGCCAGTAGTAACTGGATGTTTTAAGAACATACTTAAGACTACAGTTGCAATTAAAGAATAACAGCACATATTTATGAGGTTGCTTAGATCCCTGATTGGAGCAGTGGATGAAAGACTTTTCTTATAACTAACATGCAATTTACATTCAGTGGTCATACCCTTTCAGGAATGGTAATATTGTGTCTTTCTGAAAACAGCAATTGACATCTGCACCTCTGGATCTGGGCATAATTCACTCAGTGCCGGCAAAATATAGTGGTCATTTTTTCATAGGTCAGTTTCAGCCAGTGTATAAAAGGAAGTTATGGAAATTAAACATTTTACAGGCTTCCACTTTTTTTCTGCCTGGAATGCTGTAACGCACCAGATTTCATTGAACTATGTTGTAAATATTGACTTTGTTAAAATATTGGTTGTATTGGTTGCTGCAGATGATTATTTCCCTAAAGAAGGATTGAAAGTAATAATGCATGACTTGGCAAGTGGGACATTTAGTGGTTGTTTCTTGTGACAACATGCTGACTTCCACATCTATATGAATGAGAAATGCACAATGCTGTTGTGAAGAAGAAGCTGAAACATATGGTCATGGCAGTTAGAATGACAAAGAAGAGAAGAAAACATTTTGCTGTAGATATGCTATGACTTTACACTATTAGGAATTGTTTTGCCTCAGTTCAGTCAGTAATTGTGAACATCAGCCAGCTGTAATGAGAACTTCTATCAGTGTGTTGTTCTACAAGGAAGAAGAAAATTACTCTTATGGAAATGGAAATGTCGTATGACTAATGCCTCCTGTCAGGTAGACTGTTCGCCAGGTGCAAGTCTTTAGATTTGACGCCACTTCAGCGACTTGCACATCGATGGGGATGAAATGATGATGATTATTACAACGCAAATTACTCTTATCAGTACTCCTCATGCCATGTTCATAAGTTGAATAAACAGCATTTCATGCAACTTTACTTCTTTTTCTGAGTACGTCCCTCAAGTTAAGATCCAGGTTAGTGATCACGTGATTAGAGAGTACTTACATCACTTAAAAATGCCCAGATTCAGATTATGAGTAATTCGTTCATTGTAATTAAGTTAAATCACTATTTACAGAAAAACATCATTTCATTAGAGAACTGTGTGGTGTAACAGAGATCCATTCAGAAGAGAGTTACTTTGTACATAAGCTGCTAACTACATATTATATTCTTCAGAAATGTTTAGACTTAAGTGGTATGACACTGCCACACTTGTTCACAGTACATAGCAAAGAAGAAGAAGACTCAATTGATATTTGTGTTTGTGCATGTTTTGTATTCAAGTGTGGATTTTCCATCAATAACTTGCATTTTACTGCAAGAATCATTCATCAAGTAAGCATGAAGATGTTGCACAGCTGTTTCGTGGCACCTGGCCATTTTCTCTCTGTTCAATACGTTGGAGATTAAAGCTTGGTTAATATAGGAATACTGTAGGCTATTCACATTCAGAGTGTAACAAGCTATGAGACGGAACACAATAATTTTAAGTAATGTTATTTTTTCTGTGCTGAATTTCATGAACACCACAGTCATTAATGATTTTTATGAATAATGGAACCATCCACAAATTTGACTGTTTGCATTATTCACCAACCATATAGGTAATGTTTAAGCCTGAGTAAACAGGTATTTGTGGTTCGGAAAAATTGGGTGGCTAAGTTTTACATGAATCAGTAGCTCAAAATTAACAAAATTGTATCAGTGTCTCATTCATTTCAGTATGAAATTGTTGCTGAGCATCAGTTTCACTGCAGAACTGGCACAGTGCATATGGTGCCCATGATATTTGCAGAACCCCAAAAGCAAGAGCTACATTAATATTACTGTATAATTATGAATGTGATGGCCACACATACATTGGACAGTATCTCTTCGATATCCAGTGGGAAGAAAATGGAAATGTATGTTGTAATACCATGGTCATATGCTACCAAAATTACAGAAATTCCAACAAAATTTACCTTTGTAAAAAAATTATGAACTTTTTGTTCTTTTCTTGGACCATCACAGGACTGTAAGCATTTTTGTTGGCGCAAACTTTCATTGTCATTTCCCTGGTCCATGACAATGAAGAAATATTTTGCATTCAGATACATCACACATCTTGGAAATTTCCAGAATTGACACTATGTGATTGAATTGCCAGATAACCCTATGATGTAAGAAGGTACTGCTTAACTGTATCACTGATATCTCATTGCTTAAAATGACTGTGGAGAAACAGATGAAAGAATTGGACAGAATAATTATTCAGTTAATCTTAATAGATATCATTGTACGCTGTAAGTTTCTTATTATCTGAATGAGGTACATCATTTTTTGTGGCAGATTTAGATGAATTTAAGTTCAGTAAACCTAAAATATTTTTTTTGATGCAGAATACTTTAATTTTTCAATTTAGGGTATAAACGTACATACTGAGGACATATTGAGGGATCCATCACAAATAAAATTGGTAACTGATGCGGGATTAATAATTTTCTGTTGGGGTGAGGATAACAATGATACTGCCACTATTAAACATCTGAAGAGCCTTGGACTTCATGCTATAATTTATGATAAGTGAGTATACAAGCTTAAATGTTATCATTATGGATTTCATGTTCACTCATTGACTCAGAAAATACTGAGTGGTTATAATTAAACCGACGGTGTTCAGAGTGCTGCAATGTGGGCTGTATACACTGTAGGATGCTGAAACATCATAGATACCTGTTTGTTAATAGGTTTGCTTGTGGAGTATGCTGTAAAATATAATAGCTCCACTTTCTGTCACCAGTTGAAAATTTGGTGCATGTAAGACCAATGGGACGAATGTTCAAATTCGTGATAACTATGGCACATTATTAGGATATTCTCATAAGTTACAAAATGTGTTCATAAGTTCTCCCAGTTCAACAGTGTGCTGTTTCCACACCACAGCTTGGTCGACAATTGCTCACAGCATATCTGGTGTAATCAGAGTGGTATGATGTCATATGTTAGCCGTCAGATCAGGAAGAATCTGGATATGTTCCTGATTGACACTATCTTTCGGATATCCCCACAACCAGAAGTCACATGGATTAGGTCAGGGGATCTGGAAAGCTACACATCTCAAAAATGCATAGAGATGATGCATTCATTATCAAAGGTATCTTGAAGCAAACCTGTCACCTGCCAAGTGTGGTGTCACCCTATCTTGCATGAAAATAGTGGTTTGGACACTGTTAAGTTCTTGCAAATCTGAACTCACATATTGCACAAGGAGGTCCTTACAAGCAAGTGTCAGCTGTCCACCTAACAGGTCTGCATGGTGTCACCTCCCAGGAGGAAATTGGACTGAGAGTGAAGGAGCTTGTGAAAGGACACCACAGAGTCACACTCCCTAAACTGAGTGCTGTTCCTGCATAACATGTGGATGAGTAAAACTCCATATGAACAGTTCTGTGCGTTTATGGAACCCTGCATAGTAAAATGTGACTCGTCTGTTCAAAGAATATTCCCCATCCACATGTCATCCATTTCAATGCGTGCCAACAAACAAAAGGTAAAGTCACAACATTGTAGTCTATCTTGGGGCTTCATTCGGTGCACACTCTGAATCTTGTGGGGATACCAGTGTAAAATGTGCCCCAAAAATCTTTTGAATTGTTGATGGGGGGGGGGGGGGGGGAGAGAGAAGTCCTGTTTCACAGCTCGTTGAAGCACTGGCTGCAGAATTAGAGGTTTGTTCTGCCCGGGCCGCCTCCCTCTCCCTGCTGCACCACATAATTCAACTATTTCTTCAAATTTCTTGATCATATTATTTAGCTCATTTATTGACATGGGGCCTCTTTGAAGCTGTTTGTGTCGGCAATATTCCCGCAATGCAGCATGGCTAAATTGTGGCCATTTTGAGAAAAAAACTTTACCAGCAGTGTATGGTCGTTTTTCTCAATAGCCGTTGTGTTTCATACAGAAAACTTAAACTTTCTTAACCCTTTATACCAAGAGTCACTTCAAAAAAGAAATCAACAAGTCTCGCCAAGCAACAAATAGCATACTGACGTCAAAACAGTAAACATTTCACATTCTGGCAGCTTACAGTGCCATATTTTCACCTGGTGGCAGAAAGTGAAACTATTATGTTTTTCAGCATATTCTGTGTGCGCACCAATTAATGAACATACCTATGATGTTTCAGCATCCTGCGATGTATGCAGCCCACACTGCAGCACTCGGAACACCATCAGTTCAATTACAGTCACCTGGTAGTTTGTTGTGTAATGTGTAAGAATTATGTATAGAAATGTCTTATTGTGCAGTGTTAATTTAAATTATAAGATGCAACTAAATAAAACAGAATTAAATACATGCATTAAAGGTAAAGTTCTGTTAATATTGTACATTTGATTCTTAACTTTCAAATTAATTAACTCATGTAGGGATTATTTTTGGCATTGCCTTTACATTGAGTGTATGCTAACTAAATTATTATACTTCTGGTTTGGAATCCAATTGACAAATTAAATGGGGTTTCTAAAATGAGGCTTCTGATGTTTGAGACAGGGAAGTTTACAGTTTGTGTATGCTGCCAGTTTTGACATATGACAGTGATGTATGGACTTCAGTGAGAAAACTATTTTTGAACTGAGAGTTACTTGGCAAGCAGTTATGGGAGGCTCATTGGACACTACCAGGAGAGGTGGGAAAACAAGGGAACAGACTGGACTGGGTGAGATAACTACGACTGTAACCAAAATTAAATTGCAGTCGGTAAACCATGTAGCAAACAGATGGTTCATGACCAAGGAAGCTTTTTGCTGAATTCAAAGAAATTAGAAGAGACTGAGGTGACAATCTAATGGAAGCTGGGTAGATGACATTAGAGAGCACACTGGAGCAATGTGGAAGAGTGTAGCTGAAGATTCTAACACAGTGAAAAGTCCACAGGAGCCTTTTATATCAAGATTCTGTGGATATTTTTGCAGTTTTTTATAGAAAGTACTTAGTTATAATTGGCAATTCAAAAAGAAAAAACAGGTTTCAATTGTTTGTTATAGGAAAACTGTAAAAGATAGAAACACATTACACGTCACTGGATGGAAGAAGGTTCAACGTTTTGACATAATGGTGCTGTTGCTTGTTTGTTGCAACAGGGTGACTACACCACAAGAAAAATCATGTTGTGTGTTGGAAGCTGCACAGAGTCAATCCCTTGTTCAAATGCAAAGTGCATTCCTCACATCTTGTGACATTTTTCTTTGAGGGTACATAAAAGAAAGAATCTTTTCCCATCTGTGGCAGCTTCTCTTCAAGAGCTCAGAAATCAAACTGTTGAAGCTGTCAATTCAGTAAACAGCAACCAGTTGCTTTGGTGTGGAATGAAGTTGACTACCGTTTTGATTTTGATGTTTCACAAGAATGCTTGGTGCTAAAGTTGAGTGTACACTATAGTGTCTGAGCAAACAACCTTTCCCTTTCTCTATCCAGTGATGTGCACAATGTGGTTCTGTCTTTCATAGTTTGTCTGTAATAAACAATTGAAATCAGTTCTTTATTTTTGAATCCCACTGTAAATATTTGCATCACTTGCAGCAAGAGTTAGGTTATTATTAAAATTTTTTGCAAGGTCATTAATGTGCAACATGGGTGTAACACACTTCTCTGGTCTATGCTTGAAATTAGAGATATGCCGATGTTGAATCTCCATCTAAGATAAGATGCTGCGCCCCCCTGACTAAAAAATCCTCAATCTAGTCACAAATTCTGTTTGATACTCCCATATGATCATGCTTTCCATAATAAGCATAGGTGTGGTATCAAGTCAAATGCTTTCCAGAAGTTGTGAAATACTGCATCCATGTCATTGTGTTAATACATGACTTTCAGGGTTTCATCTGAAACAAAAGCAAGTTGGATGTTGCTTGATAACTGTTATCGGAATTTGTTAGAGCTACTTCATATGTTTGAACACACACATAAAAGAAAGTTATAATTAGGCAAGCTATCGGAGCCAGTGGCTTGTTCTTCAGGCAAAAGGGTTGAAGGGGAAGGAATAGGGATGAAGAAAAAGGACTGGAGAGGTCTAGGAAAAGGGGTAGATTTTTGAAAAGTCGCCCAGAACCATGTATCAGGGGATACTTACCGGACGGGGTGAGAAGGAAAGACTGATTGTTGGGGACTGCATTGGACGAGATTTGAAAACCTGAGAGCTTAAAGATGGAAAATAGGGTAATATGCAAGACAGAGATTACGGCATAAACATTGTGCATGAGTTAATAAGAGTGAAAAGCTGAATGCATTGTATGTAATAAAGGTGGGAGGGGGGTGGTGAAAAATGGACAGGTAAGAAATGAAAGATATAGAAAACTAAAATGGAGTGAAGAAAGAGTAGTTACTGTGAAGAAATGCTGGGACAGAAGATATTAACGTAAGTTAAGGCCATGTGGGTGGCAAGAACCAAGGGCATGTTGTAGTGCTAGTTCCCACCTGCAGAATTCTGAGAAATAGTCTGGGGGAAGAATCCAGGTGGTGCATGTCAAGAAATGGGCACTGAGGTCACGATTGTCTTGTTGTAGAGCATGCACAGAACTGTTCACTCTTATTAACTTGCGCACGATGTTTAAGCAATAATCTTTGTCTTTCATATTACCCCGTCTCTCTCCTTTCAGCTCTCACGTTTTCAAATCTCATCCGATCAGTCCTCAACAATCGTCTTCCTTCTCATCCCGTCCGGTAAGTCTCCGCTGACTGCAGTTCTGGGTGATTTTTCCGAAATCTACTCCTTTTCCTAGACCTCTCCAGTCCTTTTCCTTCACCGCTCTTCTTTCCCCTTCAACCCTTGTGCCTGAAGGGGAGGAGCCACTGCCTTTGAAAGCTTACCTAATTATAAGCTTCTTTTATGTGTGTGTTCTGCTGCCTGTGTGGTGATAGATCTTTTTATCCATCCAATTAAATTACTTTGTCAAAAATCGATTGTTTTTGTTATACAGGGTGAGGCAGTGAAACGGCATGATTTTGTAAAACCACCAAAGATTTATTTACAAGTAAAATCATAATAGTTGAACATGGATCTCAAGTACAAGAGTGGAAATTAAAGATGTAACTTAAAAACAATCATTTTTTAAATATGGTGTCAGTGAGGTGTCGTCCTTGGTTTTGCACACATTGTCTAAGCCTGAGATGAAATTGTCCCATGACGTTTCGTAGCATCTGTACTGGAATGTTGTTAATTGCCTGTCGAATTCGCTCCTTCAAGTCTTCTTTTGTTCTTGGTGGATTTTCCTGGAAGACTTTGCACTTGAGGTAGCCCCAAAGAAAAAAGTCTGGTGCCGTCAGATCTGGTGAACGGGCAGGCCAGGGGAAATCGCCATTCCTGCTGATTAGACGTCGTGGAAATGCAAGTCTGAGCAATTCCATTGAGACATTAGCAGTATGGCTTGTTGCACCATCTTGCTGGAAGAGTGTTTCAGCATCTGGATCATGTCGATCAATTCCAGGCAGACCAAAAATGGTCAACATGTCAGCATAACGTCCAGAGTTTACCGTCACTGTGTTGCCATCTTCATCTTCAAAAAAATAGGGCCCCACGATTCCACGAGATGACATTGCGCACCAGACTGTTACTTTTTCAGAATGGAGAGGTTTTTCATGAAGTTCGTGCGGGTTATCTGAGGACCAATATCTGAAGTTTTGCTTATTTACGTACCCACTAAGATGAAAGTGGGCTTCATCACTCATCCATAAGTTATGCACTCTTTCTTCATTTCGTTCAATAACGTTAAGCATTGACTGGCAAAAGCGTATACGGTTATTGTAGTCATTAGGTTTAAGGGCTTGCACTACCTGAATTTTGTATGGATGATAGAGAAGGTCACTCTTCAAAATCCGTCTTACTGATCGATTGCTGAGACCAAGTTCTGCGCTGTGCCGTCTCGCGGACTTCGTCCCAACGCTTCGCGCACACGATTAATGTTCTCGGGTGTCCGGATTGTTTTTGTGCTGCCGCCTCTTTTCTTTGTTGTGCTAGCAGTAGCTTCAAAGGTTTTAACCCAAAGGAGAATGGCTTTCCTTGATGGCACGGGAGCCCGTGGCGGCAGGTTGAATTCACGACGAAAGGCGCGTTGAGCACCAACCACACTATCCGCGTTTTTGTAATATGCCTTTACGGCATATGCACGTTGCGCACTCGACCAACGCTCCATGGCTACTGAAACTTCCACCACTCTAGACGCCCAAGGTCACTTCCCCACTCTCGCAACCCCCCTCCGCGCCCGACAACCACTATCGAAATCGTGCCGTTTCACTGCCTCACCCTGTATTATTTCATTGTGTTTGAGTATTCTACAACAGATGCAGGTCAGTAATATTGGATAGTAGCTTTGTTTATCAGTTATGCTACCCCTTTTGTACACAGGTATAATCTATGTTTTCTTCGCTCCACTTGGCAAAAAATTTTTGCGCGAAGTGTCTTCAGTGTATCGGCGTTACAAGCGAGCTAACTCGGCTACAAATCCTGTATGGAATATGATAGTGATTCCATCATGCCATGAGCCTTGTCAGTAGTAATAAATCTAACTGTTCCTTTGTGCCACTAACACTATCATCACTCATCTTTAAAGTGTTTCCAGAATTAAACTGTAAACTGGGACAGTAGTTGTGGGTCCTCTGTTGTAACATTTGCAGTCTTTCAGCACTTTTGCTTTTGTTTTGCTATCTCAGTGTTTGTTCCTTCGTACTTGTAAGTGTGAGTATAAGTAATTTGGGTTTGACTCTCAGCCTTTATATGTGCCAAAAATTACTATGGATTTTGTGAGAAATCTTTCAATAAAATTCTGCTTCAGTAATCTTCAAAGGCTTCACTCATTGCACTTTTTAACAGCCAAATGTGTTTAATTCAGCATCTCTAACTATAGTCTTATGCTTTGTTTTACAACTTTTGTGCAGTGCTTGCTGTTTCCTTAAAAGTTTAATTGTACTGGATGTATAACCCCATCACTAGCTGCTCTACTAGATACATTCACTGATAAGCCAAAACAGATGACCACATGCTTAAAGGTATGCTAATACACCTTCTGTAGTTTGCAGAAGAATCTGAAGCAAACAATAGTGATGTTTTATTATTATTATTAAAGTTTTGAAAACACCTTGGTCTTTAGGTTGTATTAAACTTGTCACATTAATTGTGAGAAAAATGTGCGAGTAACATCGAATTGTAATTCTTCCTCGTCAGGGTGTGAACCAGCGTGGTCAAGCACTAAGATTGCTTTATGTAGGTGTCTTTTGGACCCTGGAACAAAATCTTCAAAAAAACCACCTGACCCAATATCAAACTCGAGCATTCTAACACAAAACTCTACTCACTGCACCAACTGGGCAGCACAGATACACATTACTGAATCAAGATACTAGTCATATATTTGCTTAAAATGTTACCAAGTTGCCTTTCTTTGACGTTGATTTTATACTGAATATATGGATGGGATGAAGTTTAGACACATTTTTATATCATTAATATGCAAGGAATTGCCCTGTGGCATCAGTGTGCATAAATTTTGGTTCACCCTATATAGTCCCTTTCCTCTTCATAGCTGTCACTACTCTTGATCAAATAACTGGAGATTGATTCTAAACATTAATCTCAGCTCTTGTATCAACCATTGATAGTTCAAAAACTGGCCTTTTTTTACAGTAATGATATTATGTGCTGCTTCCAGAAGTTTTTGGGGAAAAATAATCTATTCCTTTTCTCTTATGAACATCTGTTGATTTATTTGTAGTTTGCCTTCCAAAGTTGATACAAAGCTTCTAATTTTGGTACTGGTATAGTATGCAGATTCCCAACTACTTTGACAGAATTTATGCCACCTCCAGCCCCACAAAAAAAGAATAACTAACTTTACAGCTAGTGTGGCACTTCGGCACCCAGTCGGTTTGTACGTCCACAAATTCTAGAAGAAATTCTTTAACAATTTACTCCCAGTTAGTTCACAAAAGTAATACCTGAGCAAATAAATTGTCTCCCACAATCTTACTGAAGATGAAGACATTTTACTATTTATGACTGTTAACTTATTTTTAAAGAAAAAAAAAGGGTGTGGTTTGGGCTGTGTTGTAAAAAAGGGACAACTTGGCTCTGTCTGGCCACTTTATCCAGCTTCTGGTCACTGACCAGTCACATCATCTGACAAATGTGATTTGTGAAATAAGAACATTTTCAATTAAGAAGACTGAAGTAAACAACCTGTTTATATTGGTAACAAATAAATTTATTGAGAAGTAATAGTTTATAAAGTTATTCCTACTCCCCATGTTTCTTGGACTTGAATGCACAGAAACATCCTTTCCACTTTCAAGCCCAAATTTCACACAGCTCTTTTTTATATGAAATGAAACACAATTTCATGTAGCCCATCATTGGACATGAGTGATCTTGGTGAATTGTAAATAAGCCACATTATAATTTTACTTGTGGTGGCATGAACTGAAGAGCTGATCATAGTGTATACAGCACCATTCATTGCCGATTTGTGAACGAATGTGATGGTGCCACCCTTCCTGCCAGTGAGGTGTTCCCAAATATATTTAAACTGGAGATGCTAATTGTAAGTTACATTTAAACTGTGACACTGCAATCTCCAGGGTCAATGGACAAATGATTTGCATTATCTGGATCTGAATTTCTTTATTAGATGCTACTGCTCCTGTGTCCCGTTTGAGGATCTTTAAGTCCCACTTGTAGGCATGAACATGTGTTATTGTAAGTTTATTGAATGGCATGGAATTTGAATTAAGTAAGTCACATAAAGTCTAATACAAAAATGCTAAAACAAGATTACATATGTTGTCAAATTAAGCCTTGTCTCATTCTGATACAGAATATTGTCTATAATGTGATCTAAACATGATGAATGAGTTCAGCTAAGTTATGCTATCTCCTTTTGTGCTGACAGGTATGAATTTTCAACAGTCGAAGACCCTGGAAATAGTTATGGTCAGCATGAGTGTTGGAAATAGCCTTTGTGTGTATTGCATTTTTGCAGAGTTAATTTGTTGAGATTGATCTCTCCTGCAGTCAGTTTGTAACTGTGATTGTAGATATTTGTTAAAAGGTTTCACTATGGAAGAAAGAGTGAAATAGCTGTGCAGTACTGAGCTCCATAAGTGCCAACAGTGTATCAGCAGTTCAAGTCTCTACGCTATTTGTCTCTCAAGTTGACTAGCTGTGTTGGTCTTTGAGGACAATTACTGCAGTAGAAAAACCAGGGAAATATGATACTACCTGTAGGTGAAGTCTTGGATTTGTTTGTATTCGCTTTCTCAGTACCACACTAAGTCTAGAAGAGTAATTCTTTGCTCCGTGACAGTGCACATTTTGAGATGTGGGAAATATGGCTTTAGATATACATTTCAATGAACTTGCTAAAACATTAAATTGGTATTCAAGAGCCAAGGTAAAACTGCCATATTCCCGAAATAGAGTAGTGTTGGAAAGTGTGTGTGGTAGCTGTTTTCTTCTCTATAATTGCAGTATTAAAATATTTGTGCTGATTGTTTAGCAACAATTGGCTTCAGAGATTTTGAAGACTCCCAGACCATATGGCTGTTGCCCATGTGGTTGTTCTTCATTTCAAAAACTAAAGATTTAGTTGAAAGGACAGTGATATGCAGCGGATGAAGATTTGTAGTAGATGTGATAAGATAAATTTTCCCAACTACCAGAAATAAAAAGTAAAAAATGCTCTCAATAATTTCACTGACAAAAACTGAACAGTAGTAAACTTTCATCACACATTTGTATAAGTACAAAGAATTCTGTACCAGCCCATGCAAAGAAAATGTTTTAAATGTTTGACATTTAGTACAATGGTTTATAAGCATTTGATATTATTTTGTTCTACCTCACTTATCTGCTTTCTACCATTTCTCATGTTTTCGAATGTCATCTCTTCGTACTATTTCAAAGTTGAATTCCCTCTTGTGTTCTTTGGCTGCCTTGGCATGATAATTATTACACACTTCTTTTCAGAATTGATAAGTTTGGCACAAAAGAAGTAAAGGAGAGCATATTCCTTGTGGAAGCTAGAGAAGGGCAGAAAAATTTATTGCAGATTGCACAAGAAGTGGATAAAAAGCAGTCCTCTGATAACAGTCCATTGATGCACGCCTCTGTCACACCTGCTGCAGTAAGTGAAATTAAAAACATTGCTATCACTTTTTCAACAACATTGCTTTCAATTCCGTTTTTCTTTGCTCTACTTCTCCTTGATATTTCTGATATTTGTTTCAGGATTACCAGCTGCACATTTCTACAAACTGCACTCCTCTAAATGATGATCCTCTTTCAACCTCAGCAGTGCTTATGAAAAATTTGGGGTCGTCTATGGATGTCTCTGAACCTCTTACTAGTATAAAGTCAAGCTGATGTTAACATGTTGAGTAGGCAATACAATTGACACCAAAATAATTTAACCACATGCCGTAATTATGGTGCAAGAGGAAAAATATTTATTTTACTAGGGACAGTGACTGGAAATGTTAAGAGAAGCCTCTTAGTTTTGTTTCATAAGCAATAATTTAGTATTCAGAATCTGAGTGATCTCTAATGTAATTTAACTTATTACTCAAGCCAGTGATCTGACTTGAAAATTATTATATGACCTCATATTCATTGCATAATTGTTTGAAGTCAATACGTTTAAGATGCCATTCTTGAATTAATTCACCACAAATACATCATTACAATTTCTATTTGAAAAGTTTCTTTTTCTATTCCACACAATAATAATTAACTCATAGTTGTAGAAAGAACTACGTACGTTGTAGTTTGGGATTCTGACTATTAAATAATTGTCTGGTGTGTGTTTGACTTTCAGTAGATCGTAAACATAGCATACATGCTTCTTTGAATATATGTCTGTAAACAATATTGCAATAATCTTTGCTGTAGGTGGATTGCCTTGTCAACTGAAGGCCTCACTTTTGTGGATATAGTCTCCAAATGCAAACAAACACCCTGTGTTTAGAATTTCATGACATCATATAAAGTTGAAACCTGAAAGCATTGAAAAAAAATAATTTTACTTAAATAAACATATACCTGTAACCAGTCACTTTTATTGATCTTTCACTATCATTTTGGAGGATTACACCTCCGTCACCAGATGAAACTACTTAAATTAACAAAACATGTTGCTCACTCTGACAGCAAAGACAAAATATGGCCCAAAAATATTAGTGCTTCGATCAGAGTTAAAAATTGTAAAATACTTTTAATACTACACACACCATAAAGATTGTCTATTTGGAGGTAAATAATGTAAAGAACTCTGAACATAGTGGCAAATGATACTGCCAACAGACACCGTAAAAGTTGTTTACTAGGAGGTAATCAATGTAAATAACTTAAAATATCCAGGGTAGAAGAATGACAATATTATGAAAAGGATAGATTGCTACTCACCCTATAGCAGAGATGTTGAGTCACAGGCAGGCACAACAAACAGACTACTAAATGTGTAAGCTTTTGGCCAGAAGGCCTTTTGAAATAGACAACACACACACACTCACACACTCACACACACACACACACACACACACACACACACACACACACACACACACACACACGACCACTGTCTCTGACTGCAGGGGCCAGAGTGCAAGCAACTGCGTGTGACTGGAGTAGTAGTCTGGGTGGTGGTGGTAGCTAGGATGGGGAGGGATAGGGAGAGCAGGGTACGTACCAGGCCCAACAGCCAGAGACAGTGGTCAAGTGTGTGTGTGAGCTGCATTTATGTGAATGTGTGTGTGTTTGTTGTGTATTTCGGAAGAAGGCCTTTTGCCCGAAAGCTTACATGGTTATAAGTCTTTTTGTTGTTCCTGTCTGTGACTCAACGTCTCTGCTGTATGGTGAGTAGCAATCTATCCTTTTCATGATATCAAAATATGACGAATGATGTTGCCAACAAGGGGGGGGGGGGGGGATGTATCTAAAAATTTTATTGGAATGGCGTGCATGTATATTCATGACTGTTGGCAGCATAATTATATTTGAAATATTTTTAATGTGTTGGAGCTATGTACTAAAATAGTTTTTTTTTTGTCTTTTGCTACTAGACAATCTCAAAAGTTTCCCAGAATAATCTTATGTACAAATTATTATTATTATTATTATTATTATTATTATTATTATTATTATTGTAAATTCCCCTCTATGAAAACATGCAGTGGAAAGATCAATAAATGTGACTTACAAATAGCTACTGAAATATATAAGTAACTAAAACCAACCACCCACATACGCATGGATGCGCATGCGATAAGACTTCAATTTTTTCCATGTTCATATGTTAAAGCAGTCAAAATTTGAAAAAAAAGAAAAAAGTAGAACACTTCATAATTTGAGTGTTACCACTTTCAATAAGTGTTTAGTATGCACTAACTGCCTAAAACCAAACAACAGGTGCTAACAACATAGTTTTATATATAAGCATCTGCATTATACAAATGCAATTTCATATTCCCTGCTATGCCAGTAGTACCACATTACAAAAATAATTTAAGTATACCATTCATTTATACATAAATATGTGGCTATAGAAGAAGCATTTGTAATTTTTCAGTGACTTCAATAGAATGAATAAGTCTATAGTTATTGAAATAAACTAATTACATGCATGAGACCACATGGGTTACAAGTGGCATATTCAAGGAGAAGCACATCAGGAAGCATCACGTAGTATCAAAAAATTGGCTGAAGAAAATTTGTCTGCTGCAGTTTGTCAAATGTTGGGAGTTTGAAGACTCATATCATAGTGAACTTAAAAAAAAAATACACACACACACACACACACACACAGAGAGAGATTTATTAAAAAAAGTATTGGCAGAAACAAATGTGATGTTGGTGCAGTTATATGAACGTCAGTTATCACAAGAAAATGCTTCTGCTGATGCACCACAGCAAAGTTGATGGCTACCAAGAATAATGAGACAACACCGAGCAAGTGTGACAGGTGCTTTCACAATTATCAGTAGTTGTCTCGAAGTACATGTAGGAGGAATTGGGCAGTAGGAAATACGTGTTAATGTTATAGCTCTTGGTTTATGGAAACCCTCTCTCTCTTCTTCTTCTTCTTCTTCTTCTTCTTCTTCTTCTCCTTCTTTTTTTTTCATGACCTGTTGACCTGTTCAGGACACTCAGTTCCTGTCTCAAATGTCCACAAACGCAGTCTCATAGTTACAAAGATAACAATGCAGAACCTCAATCACAAATCAGCAGTACATAATCAAAATTTGGCACCTTTTGTGTATAGCTGTGATTGACCTTGCACCCTATATCCACAGGTACACAAATTGAATGTAGATTCATGTACTTGTGTATACAGGGTGTAAGATCTTCTCAGCATTATTTCCCTCATCTACCATCAGTCTATCATTGATTTTAAATTCTTTGTTATTCTTCTATAATGTTTGTTTATCTCTCTCATTATCTTACCGTCTCTTTCTTTCTCCTTTTCTGTTACTGTGTTATTTAACAGTAATTGACATTGATCTTGGCTAAATATTCCTGGCCAACTTCATTACTTTAGTACTGTAGCTTGAGCTGGTACAGTTTGACAGCCATTACAATGTAGCTGTGGGTATGTAGGTGTTTTTTCAGCTCAAGTTAACTCTGGAAGGGGACATTGTCTGAAAGATTAGTAGTGTTTGCAGTCTGTTAATATGCTTATTTACCACTCAACACATCAGCTATATTGGTGAGCTGTTACCTTCGCTCCTTTCATTATATATATTCCACCAAGGATTTTGTATACACTATTACATTGCTTATGATCTTTTAGGAGTTAAGCTGAATGTACAGCTGATTCTGATTTGTGATGAAGTTGTGCATTGCCTTCTTTTTGTTAAGGAGAAAATGTTTGTGAGAATTTGAGAATGGGATTGGATATTATGAACCCAGTCATGCCATTAGAGAATATTTAAATGAAGTAGCTAAGGTGACAATAAATTTAATACTGAAAGCAGTAGATAAGACTTCATGCTGTAAGGTAATCTAGAATACAAATGAATATCAGTGTATGGAGTATGCTGGCTTTCCCATGTCCCAAAAAGGCCCCTCCAAAATTCAGGATCAAGGCAGTGTGAATAGCATTCTTTTACAGCATCTACATGCTCCACTTGATCGAACTCCAAATCCAATTCTACTCTACAGTTTTAAAATCATTGCTTTTATTCATCTAGGGTATTCAGCCAGTGTTGAATAAGACTGGGATCAGAGCTGTGTGGCAACCCATATGCACAACTTCTCAGAGAATCTCTTTGTAAGTGTTCTAAAATATCCTTCACACACTGGTACCAAGAGACAGGAATATACCAGCTGGAATAACAAAAGTGCTGATTTATGTTCCTGGTATAAGATGAGAAATGCTTCCAGTTGAATAATATTCATTTATTCTCCATCATAGATGTTGCATCCCATTTCCAAGTCATTGTAAAGCAGAGGTCTCTTAAATATAGGAATTGGTTGTAACACCATAATGCTTCAGCAAGTACAATAATAATATCTTATTCAGCATCAAATGCTTTTGAATATGCCCAAAATGTACAATTATTACAGTTTTCTGACACATTAAAAAGTCATTTTTCTGAACATGCCATACATGTTGCAAGATTGTTTTTACACAGAAATCATCTCTTACCTACTTTGCTATATATAATTTTATGCTAACATAAATATGGTAAGGAAAGTTCTGGCAGAATGTAAATAATTTAGGAATAAAGGAGACAACTCACTGAATAATAGAAGTATTGAGTTGTTGCCAGAGTCATAAAAAAGAATTGAAACTTCACTAGCTTTCGGACGAATCGAGTGTGTACTTTCGCTTGTGACAGTATTCACCCAAAAGCTAGCAGAATTTTCAGTTCTTTCTTTCTTTCTTTCTTTCTTTCCTCCTCCTCCTTCTTCTTCTTCTTCTTCTTCTTCTTCTTCTTCTTCTTCTTCTTCTTCTTCTTCCTCTTTTTTTCCTGTCAACTACTCAATGCTTCCACTCTTCGGTGATCTTATATGGATATGGTGTCTTTTTCTTTTGGACATGTCCGAAAGAACAGACACCATTGATGACCTGCAGCCGTCTAGAACGAAATTAAAATTATACTGATACCTTCAGCTGCTTACGGGCGTTGATACATATGAATGGGGATAGGTGAAAATTTGTGCCCTGACTGGGGACTTGAACCCGGGATCTCCTGCTTACATGGAAGATGCGCTACTATCCATCTGAGCAACCGAGGGCACAGAGGGTAGCGCGACTGCAGGGAGTGTCTTGCGCACGCCTCCCGTGAGACCCACATTCTCACCTTGTATGTCCACACACTACATTCGTAGTGTCCCACCCCAACACACTCATTACTCATGGAAGACATTCTTACCAAGTCCCGTAAGAGTTCGGAGAATATGTGTGCATCTGCACAGAAGAAGGTGGTCGTGGTCGGTATTGCCAGAACTATTACTTATATGGATATGGTGTCTGTTCTTTCGAACACGTCCAAAAGAACAGACACCATTGATGACCTGCAGCCGTCTAGAATGAAATTAGATCAGATAGATAGAGCATCTGCTATGTAAGCAAGAGATCCCGGGTTCGAGTCCCAGTCGGGGCACACATTTTCACCTGTCCCCGTTGATATGTATCAACGCCCGTAAGCAGCTGAAAGTATCAGTATAATTCTAATTTTGTTCTAGACGGCTGCAGGTCATCAATGGTGTCTGTTCTTTCGGACATGTCCAAAAGAACAGACACCATATCCATATAAGTAATAGTTCTGGCAGTACCGGCCATGACCTCCTCCTTCTGAGCGGATGCACACATATTCTCCGAACTCTTACGGGACTTGGTAAGAATGTCTTCCACGAGTAATGAGTGTGTTGGGATGGGACACTATGAATGTAGTGTGTGGGCATACAAGGTGAGAATGTGGGTCTCATGGGAGGCGTGCGTGAGATAGTCCCTGCAGTCGCACTATCCTCTGTGCCCTCGGTGGCTCAGATGGATAGTGTCTGCCATGTAAGCAGGATATCCCGGGTTCGATTCCCGGTCGGGGCACATATTTACACCTTTCCTTGTTGATTTGTATCAACGCCTGTAAGCAGCTGAAGGTATCAGTATAATTCTAATTTAACTTCGGTTATCTGTCTTCTTTACTCCTGAATTATTTGCACTAACATAATAAGACATTTCACTTAACATTCATCACAAAGTTTTTAATGGTATAATTCTTTTATTACTCACGAAAATAATACTGAAAGCTGCAAAAAGAATTACTGATAAGTAGTTCTTTTGCTGGACTTTTAGTATTGGAAGAGTGACAGCAGCACCACAGAACACCAATATAGTAGAAGTGCAAAGACCACGTTATTATACGGAAACACAGAATGACACCAGCGCTACTTGTGGCCTGGCTGTGAATTTCAATACGAAAAAATTTGGCGCGAAAATCTCTTATGTTTATTTCTAAATACGCGAATTAGATGACAATATTTTTCATTTAATCTTTGAATGTGGGCCACATAGTGCAGTAATAAAGGTTTTTGAGATCTTACAAAGTAATATATAAAAGAAATCTCAATCAAAAACAAACATTAACTACTCGTAGCTGCAGTTTACATTGTGAAAATTTTTGTAAATTACGACGTCACATTTTGACTGTGAAATTTTTTTTGTAAAACTCAATATTGTGATTTTGGCCGTGTTGCCATTATCACGTGGAAATAAATGAGCTTTAGCACATGTCAGACCAAAAAATCATCTGACATTGCATGCATGTATAAATGATTTTTAGGTTTCCACATATCCTAAAGCACATTATGTCCACTCGCGTGATCGAAAGTGGAATAGTAGGTTACACAAATAAATAACTACACAGCTAAAGAATAACCAAGAGGTTATAAAAAAAAATATATCTGTGCTACAAACCAAGGATGTACTGTAAAGTCTACAAAATCTGATTTATTATTTTTTCTGTTGATTGTTATTTGTGGATATTCAGTCATCTGAAACTGAACTTCTGCACAGTTCAAATAAATTTATGAAACAAGCAAAATACTACTTTACATCAACTGAAAAACAAACTGGGAGCAGAGCAGGTAGACACTCCATGAATATAGCCAAAATGTTTTTGCCAATGAGACATACAAAGAAAATGAACTGCAACACGTAACATTTTTTTTTCTTTTTTCCCCAACTTGGCAGTTATTTTGGCAACACCCATCATGTTTAAATAATGAAAGAAGACGCTGGTACAACATTTATTTTTAACATTTTTATTTATTTACTTCCTCTTTGAAAACTTTTGTTTAGTACACTACTGAAAATTAACACAAATTCCCCTTGACAGCACTTTATTCATTATACTTTTAGAGTCCAATGATTACATCTAGAAAGTGTTAAGTTATGTTCCTGCTGAATTACCAGAGTTTGTCATAACAAATCAAAAGCATAATTTTGGTACAAGAACATGTAATTCTCTGCTTTTAACACAACATTTGTATATGTATAGGGAGCTTACTCTCATTGTACACATAATAAACACTGAAATACAAAGTCTTTTGACATGATTTGCACATCTTTTTAAGTTGTTGCATACACAATTTCCTCTTGTTTGTAAATTTCTTTTCTTTCACATACTTGTATGTTATAAATGGAATAGTTGTCTTCAGAAGTCTCTCTTCAATGTAATGTTTATTACAAATTGTTGTATGAGACAGAACAAATGTTTTTTTTAAATTATCATGTAGTCTTGTTGTGTGACCATGACTATTTAGATACTCATACAGCTGATCATGGAGTGCCCTTAGGAAAACCATGACTCTTTCACTTGCATATTTCAAATGAGAATGCTCCTCACTATTCTCTTTAAATGAGGTAAACAAATGATTTTCAGTCACGACAGAGGAGTAGAGACTGGTATTACATGTTTCACAATCATCTGGTACATCTATGGCTTTTAGTACATAGCCTGCTACTTAGGCTAAGGCTTGTTGATCTTCTACAGACTCGATGATACCATCTGAGTAAGAATAAATTTGCTCAGGTGTATCAGTGTCATTCATCTCACATTCACTTAAATGTTCACTCCTACCACTAGCTGCCATAAAGTAACACAAACTGCTCAAGGGAGTGTAATCATCATTTTCACAGTTACTTACACTCATGGCTTTGAAAGGCAGTCATATGATTGACAACACAAGTCTTTGGAGCTTGTACAAACTGAAAACAAGTTGGGTTTGTATTAGCAATGCCATGTCGTCTTATACAACAAAAAAAATTTTCTAAAGCATCTTTATTGAACGCCTTTAAATTTAAGTACTTAAAACCAACCACTTTCAAGGTCTTCCACTAGAAAATAATAGACTGTAATTAAATCTGCCAACCTTTTATGAAGCTAACCATATTAGTCTTGTTTCTTCCCGTTTTTAAATCTATTATTTGCCAGCTGCCTATTTCCCTCAGTATGCTATACCACATTTCTAAATGTGGCGAATTTTCTGATAAAGCGCACCTAAATTGTTTTCCATCCCTGGGATATTGCTCATTACTGTTGAGTGAATCAAAGAGATTATCTACCTTTTCCACAAACTCAGCTGTGTGTATAGCTTCAGATGGTAATGTGTGAGTAGAAACATATGTTTCAATTGCAGCTGCAACAGTAAACAGTATGGCTCATTTGTGCAGCAGCAACTTTTACCTTCATTTTGACATGGGAATCAGAAAAGTTAGTGCTGTGCTTTTAATTTGGGTGTAGAGTTTTGAACCTTTTTTTTTTTTTATCCAAAAAGAACACTGTACTGATGTACTCAAACTTAGCTGCTTTGTGAGGTTCAAATTGAATTTTATTATCAAAGCATTTCTAGTGTTTTTGAGCAGATGTGATACATCATAAATGGTAACAATTGGTTGATTATTAATGACAAAATGAAATATACTGGGCTTCAACAAATTTGCTTCACGCAGTTGTTTAAGGGCCTTTTGGTTCGTTGCATTCTGGTCACATACAGTACAAACCACTTTGAACCCAATATTCTGTAGTTCACTTATGATGTGAACAATGAGTGATTTCAAATGGGTGTAGTGGAAAGTGGTTGTGGTAAAGTAATATGCTAGAACTTGTTTCCAAGTTCTGTGAATGCCTTTCAACATTAAAACCAATGCTTGACTAGCAGCTACAGGTGAACGTCCTAAATGACCCAAGTCCTGATACCCGTAGATTAGCTGTTTGTGTGCATCCAGAGACATTTCATCACAAAGTAGAGCTCAATACTTGTCATTTTCATGCATATTACTTACTTTCCTTGCTAAAAAGTTTAATAAAGCTGGATTAAGTCCTGTATCAAATGGTATGTGGGAAAGCACTCCCTTGAGCAGCTTGACAGATGGAAGGGAGAAGTATGTGGCCAAATATCTGTACAACCGGGGACTACACTTATAAATAGATAAAGCAAATGCCTTGTCTTGTATAGTCCACCATACTGCTGTGGGCTGCAAATTGGCATTTCTTAACTGACTATTAATAAAAGTTTTAGTCACATCATTCAACTCTTCTTCAATTAACTGAAATTTCCTGTCATCATACAACTCTTTTAGAACTTTCAATTTATTCCTCTCATTCTGTAGCTGTTTTTTCAATCTACACACTCTGGAAACTGTAATTCTATGCAGTTTATACATTTTGTGTTTTCTTGGAGTTAAATCACATTTAGAAATGCCAGATCCCATTACACCTGGACTACTTTCAACATCATAAACTGGTGAGGATAAAAAGCTATACTCACCATCATCTGTGCTCTGTAAAGGGGGACTGCTTTGTTGTATTACCATAAAATTTAGCATTGTGACCTGTCTCGTGCACACTTATATTTGCACCCGGTGTGGTGAAACTGCCACCACCACCACCACCAGTGTAACACAGATGGGTGGGGGGAGGGTGATACAACACCAATTCCATGTGCTTTGGAACAACACCAGGATTTAGCCTGTGTCTAGTAAAGTTCACAAAATCTGCTTCATAAAAATGGTCCTCACACACATAATAATAACTACAGTTGACACCTTCATCTATATTACAGATCAATTTCCACTTCTTTAAAGTCTCACTTTTTGAGGCAGCTGGAAATTTATAGAAATGTTTATTCTTGTGTTTGGAATTTGTTTTTACATAATAACTACTCCTGCATCCGGGAAACTTGCACAAGTATTTCAATCTCAAACTGGATTCTTCTCTTCCTGTATGATCCATCCTCATGTGTCTGAAATGTTATTCAAACCAAAAATTAGGAACGAGAAAAAAGATCAGGTACGGTTTACATTGATTAGTGTTAAAGAAAACTCAATGTGAAATTAATTTCACTATCAAAAATCATATTACCTTAAGTCTAGATGCAGCTATCCTGTACTGAAGTATTGATAACTGTTATCATGGCTTGTAATCCGATGTGGTATAGCTACAAAATAGTGAAAAACAAAACAAATTCTCATTTCTACTACGGATATGCACATCACTCTTTTTATAAGTGCGTGAGCGTAGTTGCACTATATTCAACACTACTTCATTAAACAGTGCTATCAGGCAGTAGAAACACAGCTTATTGTACCATTTTAGTATATTTCAGGATCTTGATACTATGATAGATAACAAATTCAACTGTACATTATCAGTAACAGTTCAGCTGTAAATCTGTATTACATTGTGTTGAGCATTAAAGTGCGAGAAGATTTCTACTGCATTGGATATTGCCACAATAATACGTGCAAATGTCCAGCTTCTTGAAGGACCTGCTTTGTGTGACTTCCAAACAAATGTCTTATTATGTGAGAACACAACATTTGTCGATACAACAACAACAAACACTTTTTACCTGGATAGAGTGTTATGTACTGTACAGAATATTTACTGTCGAAAACTGGAAATAGAACACACTCGAGGCATTACGAATCAATTGTAACATGTCCCATATTTGGTATGTAGTAAATGGTACTTATTCTGTCACTAAGAGTACTTCGTGGCAAAAAGGAAGATGAATCAAAGCCAGAATTATATTCCATTACAGGATTCGGAAAGTTGAATACCAACTAAGTCAAAAGTTGCTAGCATGGATTCTCCATGAAATACAAGCAAATATGAACAGAAATAAGAAATATACTTACCATTTAAGTAAACTGAGCTACGGAAATTGTATTTCTTTGCAGGAACAAATATACAAGAGTCCACAGAACGTAATGTGATGATACAACCTCGTGTTCTATATGAAACAAAAGTAAAAAAAGTAAATACTGAATCATCACACCATCAAATATTACGAATGCACCCAAAAATTAAGCAGAATAATAGCAACATACTTACACTGCAATTTAAATGAAAAATCACGATCACGTTGCTACAATACGAAAACAATTATGGAAGACTAAGTCATCCAATACGAACACGAGACTATATATTGCTAAACTTGCAGGGCTCCAAGTGGTCTGGGACCAAACCAACGTCGTGTTACCGGAAATCCCTATATGAGTTTCACCCCCCTGAGCAGCACTGGCCAACACGTTTTTTAAGCTTTCATACTAGCAGCAAACTTCCTGTACAGTGCTGTCCCATGACTATTAAGATGGGAGTTTCTTTATTTCCTGTCAAATATTGGTTAGCTTAATGTTTGACTGGAATGTTCTGACAAACAAAATTACTAATCAAATGTTCATGCCAATTAAAGCTAAAATATCAATTCTTGGGAATAAACTTCATAAGATTGTGTAGACCCAGTTCCACTGAAGACTTTACAGCAGTTTCTGCTTGTTTAGTAGTATATTTAAGTTAGTTTGGGTTGTTTGCACTGTATATTTCTGTTGCATAATTGATTCCTGAGGAAAACATTGAATGACACACTGTGTTTAATGTGACAGTTGGCATATTGTCTGTGATTGATTCAATGTCCTTTCTCCTTTTATGTATTTAAACAAAGTTTAATATTGCTATTAGAAGTTTCAGTGACGATATGCGTAATATATTTCACTGTTACGAGCCATAGGAAATCACAAAATTTTAACACATCTCTGAAAAGAATTGCATTGAATGCAAGATAGTTTATTTACTTTCTTTCTTTTTGGTTTGTTGGAATTAACTGATATAGATGGTAGTGACTTCCCAGTCAAAATAGGAAAATGGGTAAAATCATTTGCATGAATGCAGAAAAGTAAATCTGCCTTGCATTCTGATCATGTTGTCAAATCCCATTCACTATGCTGAACTTTAAAGGTAGCCCTTCCTGTTGAAGTTTTGTAATAATCTGAACAAGAAGCCTCCATCATCAACCTGCATCTCAGGAGATCAGTAGGTATCATATGGAGAACTTGGATGATGTTTCTGCACTTTTGACTGCTTGATGAAGGGCCATAATCCTCGACTATGTATGGGACATTGGACATATAACGACTGCCCAAAGTAGCACTTTAGTTATTTTTCTGATAATCCCACTTTCCATTCAGGCATAAAAGTCCATACCAAGTCTCTGAAGTTGTATCTCACTGGCTGTGCTTGGTGTCATAATGTTCACGGTCTTTTATCCTGGACATCCAGAGATCCTGTGCAAGCCAGCTGTCTTGTTTCTTTGGTCGTCGTGATGAGGTGTTTCATGTAGTCATCCTGAGAAACATCTGGGTGAAACAGAAACAGTTTATCCATTGTCATTTTGGCCTCACAACCATGGAGCAGAAAGAACGGTGTGAAGCCTGTAGTGTCTGGTCATGTTACGTGCGAATGTCATGAAGAGCAGTTTTGAATCCCAATCTCTCTGCTTGACGACAACAACAAACATTGAGACCATCTCTGCCAATTCCTCATTAAAGCATACTGTGAGTCCTTTCCTCTGTGGCTGGTAGGCAGTCGTCATCCTATGGGTGACATCCAAAAGTGAAATTACCTCTGGTACTAACCTTGACTGGAAAACATTTCCACCATCAGAGGTCATCACACATGTTGCTCCGTGCTTCAAATTGATGTCTTTTTCAACAAACCGTGCAATATCTGAAGCTTTAGCTGTCAGCACAGCTTTGGCGACAGTGTAGTGGGTCAGGTAGTCAGTGCAGACTGTTATTCATTGATTCCTATTTGTTGACTTTGGGAGTCTTTCCAATAGATTGATTCCAATTTGATGGAATGGCACTGCTGCAGGCAAAATTGCTATCAGATCACCCAGAGGTGATTGTAGCACATGCTTCCATTCATGTCATTTTTTTCAGTGGCTCACGTAGTGTTTAACAGATCAGTAGAGGCGTGGCCAGTAATACCCACATCTGTCTCAACATCTACAGGGATACTCTGCAAATCACATTTAAGTGCCTGGCAAGAGGGTTCATCGAACCACCTTAATAATTCTCTATTATCCAACCTCGTATAGCGCACGGAAAGAACGAACATCTATATCTTTCTGAGTGAGCTCTGATTTCCCTTATTTTATCAGGGAGATCATTTCTCCCTATGTAGGTCGGAATCAAGAAAATATTTTCGCATTCGGAAGAGAAAGTTGGTGATTGGAATTTCGTAAGAAGATTCCTCTGCAACAAAAAATGTCTTTGTTTTAATGGTGTCCATCCTAAATTCTGTATCATTTTACTGACACTCTCCCCCGTTTCACGATAATACAAAATGTGCTTCCCTTCTTCGAACTTTTTCAATGTACTCTGTCAATCCTATCTGGTAAGGATCCCACACTGCGCAGCAGTATTCTAAAAGAGGATGGACAAGCATAGTGTAGGCAGTCTCTTTAGTAGATCTGTTACATTTTCTAAGAGTCCTGCCAATAAAATGCAGACTTTGGTTAATCTTCTCCACAACATTTTCTGTGTGTTCCTTCCAATTTAAGTTGCTCACAATTGTAATTCCTAGGTATTTAGTTGCATTTACGGCCTTTAGATTTGACTGATTTATAATGTAACCAAAGTTCAGATTACTTTTAGCACTCATGTGGATGACCTCACACTTTTCGTTATTTAAAGTCAATTGCCAATTTTCGCACCATACAGGAATCTTTTCTAAATCGTTTTGCAATTTCTTTTGATCTTCTGATGAATTTACTAGTCGGTCACTTGCAAACAACCTAAGACAGCTGCTCAGATTGTCTCCCACATCATTTTTATAGATAAGGAACACCAGTGAGCCTATAATACTACCTTGGGAACGCCTGAAATCACTTCTGTTTTACTCTATGGCTTTCTGTCAATTGCTATGAACTGTAACCCATCTGACAGGAAATCATGAATCCAGTCCCATAACTGAGACAATATTCCATAAGCATGCAATTTCACTACAAGCCACTTGTGTGGTACAATGTCAAAAGCCTTCCGGAAATCCAGAAATGTGGAATCCATTTTAAATTCGTTGTCAGGAGCACTCAACACTTCTTGTAAGTAAAGGGCTAGTTGCGTTTCACAAGAATGATGTTTTCTAAATTCGTTTTGACTGTGTGTCAATAGACTGTTTTCTTCGAGGTAATTCATAACGTTCGAGCACAATATGTATTCCAAAACCCTGCTGCATATCGACGTTAATGATACGGGCCTGTAATTTAGTGGATTACTCCTACTACCTTTCTTGAATATTGGTGTGACATGTGCAACTTTCCAGGCTTTGGGTATGGATCTTTCGTCGAGCAAACACTTGTATTTATCGTTTGCATCAGCATACCTAATTGGTATGTAGTCTGGACCGGAAGACTTGCTTTTACTAAGTTTATTAATCGGAATTCTTCTTTGGCAGGTTCCTTCTTCTTGAAGGCATCTATGGTTTTCAGCATTGCGAATCTTCCTTCTATTCAGCAGCAGTGTCTTTTAATGCAGCAATGACTGAGACTTTGTCCATGCTGCTGTGTTCTACGAAAGGATTCTTTGAGAGGCAGTTGGCAATCTTGTGTTTGTGCCTTGTTTTTGTGTACTACTATGGCAATGTACTCCTGATACCTCAGTGGCCATCTCACCAGTCAACCTGATTGATGCTTCAGGCTAGTCAGCCAGCATGGAGAATGATGGTGGATCACAGCAGTGAATGGTTTTGTAAATAAATGTGACCAGAACTTATTGATGGTCCAAAAAACTTGATTGTAGAGTAGTACATCTTGGCTGTGTAGAGTACTGTGGAAGCACAAGTTATCAACTTTTCAGCTCCTTCTTGAATTGGTGCTAGAACTCCAACTGTCCCCAAAAGGACTAGTGTCAGTGTAAAGTTATGTCTCAGCAATCTCGTCATATAATGCTAGGACTGGAGAAGATGTTAGCACTGTATATGCTGAACTTTGTCAGGATGGAAATATGAGCATAAAGTGAAGTGTCTGATGGCGGTAGGAGAAAACCTCTGAAAGAAAAGACTGCTTCCAGTCACCAGTGGAGGAACTAGTGGATACATCTGGTCGCAGACCGAGCTGGCAGGCAAGAGAGCGTTCTCAATACCGATACATTCTCACCAATCCATCTGGTGCGCCCCACGTGGCTAACACCCCAGTCCTATTGGTGGGCAGAGGGTACTTCAGTGGGCATCTTATTCAGTGATATTACAGTGGGATGATGGTCTTGTGGTCTGAGCATGGGTGTTACGCAAAACATCCGGTACTGTGCCAGCCCACGTTCAGCCACATCTAACCTAAGAGGCAGAACCATATGTCATATGAAAGACAGTTAAAATTAAAATTCGAAAAAATTTTGAAAACCCATTTTTCCATTCAGTAATATTGTTCATCACAAACATTTCCTCCCCCTTCAATGAGAACAGTTTCACAGATCATAAAAATCAGTTACAGATTATAAAATTGGGTGCAAATTTAAATGCATTCCACAGAATGTTTGGCTGACATTCATGGTAATGTGGGACTGTAGAGATATATGGGGGGGGGGGGGGGGGGGCAATTGAATTATAGCAAATCATTTAAAAGGGGCATGATTTACAAATCATATAATTGCTTAAATTGATTTGATTCTGTCATTTGTGGAAGTCGTGTAGAATGGCCAAAAAATGAAGCAAAATTGCAGAGAAGTGGCCTTGTGACTTGGGTCTTAATGTGGGCTTGCTGATGCGATACCATCAGTGTGAGGGTGGTGTCGGAAGGACGACTGCTATCAAAGCTGGTGGACGGTGCGAGGGCACGGTCAGCTGGACAGCGGCTGAGCGTTATGTGGCAGGGCTCAGGCTCTGCAGTGTAGGCCTGCAGTCAAAACAGACAGGGCTGGTGCTACTGTAGGGGTTCAGCAGGCTCAGAGAGTAGGCCTCACAGATTACAGGTGACTGTAACACTCCAGGATGGGGCTTACATCAGTGGATTGCCAAAAGAATAATTCAGGGTGTGGGGCTATCTAAAACGTAACACTAGCTCACTTATTGTCAACATAAATGCGACGTATCGAGCTTTGTTCAACAAATAAAATTAGGCGATATCCATGGTTGTTTTTTACAAAACTGTGGAATCTTATATGTTTCTTCATAAAAACTGCAAAATAACCCTTGTGCCTAATATGAAGGACTTTCAATGTTCAAATGTAAATATTCTTCGATACACAATTATCCACTGTAGTAACTGCCTGATATCATGCCAAGACACAAAATGTGACCATTTAAAGGGAGCGTCAATGTAACAACACAGACCACTAATCTTTACGTCTTTACATAAGGGAGACCATGCCTGAAGTGTCTAGATATTAACTATTGACAATATAACATAACTGGACAGATAAAAAAATCTACTTATCAAGTGGCTGCAGGAGAACACACGTATAAAATAGGGTTATACTTATGCAAACTTTTGGAGCCACTGGCTTCAAAGGCTTGCGCAAGTATAATCCTTTCTTTTTATACGTGTGTTCTCCTGCGACCACTTGGTGAGTAGATTTTTTTTATCTATCACGCTTGGTGAGTAGATTTTTTTATCTATCCAATTATGTTAGATATTAACTATGATATTTACTCGATGACTGCTACTCGGGTATTGGTTGAAGTCATGGCTTAAAACATTCACAATAGCTACATGTATACAAGATCCATACAACAAGGCAAACAAGGATTAGAGTTAGAGAGACAGTCATAGAGCTGGGAATAATCAATCGATGCATGTAATCTTTGCTGTTCCATTCAATGATATGTGCAACTGCGAGATCAAGAGTGATTTGTCCATGTTCTTAAGTTAATAATAGGTTAACTGAATCAAAGAGTCGAGTCTCAAAACTGTTGGGCAGGTCTGGCAATTAGTCAGGGTGGGGTAACACACCAGGTATTTCAGGCATAAAAGATTCAAGACTAGCATTGTGGGAGTAGGTTAAATGAGCAGAAAGCATACCAGTGAGCAGAACTATATTCCAAGAAGAAATGTTAAACAATAGTCCACAGTTGACTATGACAACATGGTAGGTCTGAGACACGAGCTTAGACTGACAACAGACCAAAACTACCGAGATAGATTGTGGCACAGAGTACAATAAACTGTTTCTGACAGGGACGAACCAAGGTTCATGTGTCATAAGGACGGTAAGAGGGCAAGGAGGGGTTTTAGTCTCTTTTTAAGAATAGTGTGATTTCACAGTTCCTTAATCGAGTAATAAGTGATGGCATAGAACACATGTAATAATTGGTGTGGGTAGAGAACTGAAAGGCATTAAGAGATATTGCTGCGCATGTCTGACAATCTTTATTAATGATCAGAACATCCTGGGTTTGCCAGATGATGTGTTTCTGGGTGGCTGGTCGGGCAACCGGAAAAGAGTGTAGATGGAAACACTATTGGCGCAAGTGATAGCTAGAAATCTTAATGCCTGTAAAATGTCTGCCAATCATGATAAGTATACCTCAACAACGGAATAATAATTTGGCAGAGCTGATACCCATATAGGATAAGCCATTTCCATTGACAACAATAACTGAAAAGAAATGTTAGTGAGCATTTGTAGGAACAGTTCCGGGTAATAAGTTAGGGCTAAGTTTTTGTTGTAAATGTAGCTGAATAATAGCACACAACTAGTAGCATGTAACTGGGTTATGTGGGTCTTATACAATAGAATTTATAATTCCATAGCTACTTCCAGGGTAGCAGTTAGGTGTACGTAGTAACCAATTCATGCTGGATTGAATTCTGAAGTTCCTCATATTGTTTTATTAGCTACAATATGAATTTTTCTGGTGGTAGATAGAAGATTGTTCTCAATATGCCTGAGCTGCACATGTTTCATGGTTTTGGTCAGTTAAAGAAGTGACTTGTCAAAAGCTTTTATCCCAGTGACGGTTTTCAGCACAGTGCCATCCGCATTGAACTGCGCTTGCTTGGCCAATTGGAGCGGCATGGCATTCGAAATGCTTCACAGTTGTTCGTGGGTTGTAATAAACATCTGTTTAATGTTCCATAAGGTATGAAGCATTCTGCTTTGGCCTGACCATTGCATTAATGATTTGCACAACATTAATCAATTGGTAATTTGTTGTAGTGCTACTTCTTCTTTTAAAACAGTTAAGTCCAAGTCGGCCACTATTCTGCAGCCACTATTCTGACTTGTTGAGGAGTGTATAGTGCATTATCCAACTGCTCAAACATTAAACCCAGTGACAGAGTGGTTTTGGAAAGGTGGGGCTCCCACATAGTAGTAAGGAGAGCAAACATAATACAGCACATCATGGTACGGATCGGCAGCAGCTGATAAGAATGCGATGGTACCGAAGTGTTTCGGCGAATATGGTTATCACTTGTTTAAGAGGTTTTAGTAGCAGTGGCTGTCTGATACTTACATGGATGCCTATGATAAAACACACTATGTTATATTAGGGTGCATAAGCTCTAGCACCGTTTCAGTTAATTGGCTTATAACACACAATACTTATTTCACATAATGTAACTGTAAGCAGAAAGAATGTTGGTAGATAGTTATCTGTATGTCTTTGAATGAACTGGTGACGCATATTATTGTATGTGGAATGTGGCAGTGTGAAACGCCGAACTTGGACAACAGCCGATAGAATGAGCCATGATCACAAGTGCGGTGGTAATACTTTGCGTCAACCCGGAATTGGAAAAAAGGGGGAAATATGAGATACTGTGCAGTCATGAATGCTTACAAATCAAATGAGTTGATGTTCATTTGGAAGCAAGTGTAATAAAATGCCTGGAATCATTTGTCGTACAACCGATGCATTTGGTCAGCAAAATTGATTGGATGGCAAGAAGTGCTGATTCGGAATGGTAAGCAACGGAAAAATCCAAACAAGCTTGGGTGTACAGTTAGACAATAGCATATATTTCCCAACAGTGGCTAAGAGAGGCAGGAGGCTGAGGAGCCCATTAGTAGTGGTGTTATAACCTTGAGAAGCCAGAAATTAATTTTTCTGTACCTTTAGTAGTAGAATTATAGCAATAAAGCCAAATAATTTTCTGTGAACAAAGTGAAATGACTTGTTAGTGTAATGAGTTGTGGTGTGTATTTGGTTGTTTACTAAGGAGGTGTTCAGTAATAAGACATAGCAGTTAATTGTTGAGTCTGACCAAATAGTACTACATGGTATATTACAGCAAATCCAGATGGCGCTCCCACTTCAGACTACCATCAGTTTTGCATAGGATCTCCCAGTGGTGTACTTAATTGTACGGCACGATAGGCCTTTTAACATTCGCAGCACCAAAAGTAATCAAGGGGAAAATGCATCACACCACATTATCATACAAGTGTCAGAATATGTGGAAAGGATAAAAATAAAAACATGTATAGCAGTAAAATAATAGAGAAGCCCAAGACTTTGAGCGTGTGTGAATACATTGCAAGTTGCACACGAATACAGGGCACCAGTATGAGGCTGAAGACTACCTAGGGCATTCAGTGCATGGATAAGGAACACAGCATGTGGTGACTCGGTCACTGGTACGCCGTCCACATTTTGTTCTGATCTTTATGCTCAGTGAAGTGATGAATTAACAAATGGGTTATTACACTTGAACAAAAGAGCCCTACCGTATTGGTAGGTTATGTCCATGGAGGCAAGGGATCCACAATTAGATTTTTGACAGTAGAACTAAGGGCTCAATTGAGATACAGAGCAAGCTAGAAGTCTCAGAGAAACTGGGGATATTGTTATGCATGTGCTTAGTCAACATTTAACGAAAATGATAAAGGATAAAGTTGAAAACACTGCGCAAGGCGTAGATGAGATGAGAGGTTGCACCAGGAAAGGCAGAGTAACCGCAAGACGAATACAGCTACCCTCGTGGGATATTGCCTACAATGAGTAGATAAAACAAATATTGCCTTCAGACCAGATCACACTCTTCAGAGACATTTGCAGAGCACCAGGCTAGTGCGTCCTGTGTCTAGAACCAAAGGCTGTATACCTGACAACAAAGCAGCTGAAATTAGTCAAAACACAAGATAATATACACCATGACTAGGCGGAAATCATTCAGTGATTTTAGAGAATACATGGTAGGTGTAACAAAAGGTCATACAGATGTGTTAAACCATTGCATTGTGTCAGTGATCAATGGGCAGCAATGATGCCTGTAGATGATAAGAAACATGTGAGACCAAACACACATGTAAAGTTACAGTTCTGCTTGTCCTAACACCAAGTTCTGACACGAGGATGATGGACCGATTGATAACTGTTTTCATTGTATAATGCTTGATCACTCTAAGATAACAGAGAATCACACAGCTGAGACGGATAGTAACCAAATTTTTGGTGGTAACCAAAGGGCTGCAAGCAGAGGATGGTGGTTGTTGTGGCCACATTAACAGATATTAGCCAGTAGAGCGGTATACTGTCAGTGAATCTTATTGAATATACAGGTGCCAACTGCAGCCAAAGGGTTACAACTGATGAACAATGGCTAACAAGACTAGAAGAGGAGGTAGCAGACAGAACTGTACACCTTGTATACTATATTGCGTAGTATGTAACTGGATTTTGTGTTAAGTTTGTGCTGAATGTGAGTGGAGCCCCTATGGCCCACTATGCATAGCATACTGCTCAGTGTATGGAAGGCATGTGTGTGTGTCTGTGTGAACAGTAAGGTGCCAGAGGATAGATGGATCATAGTATGAAGATCAAACAGGAGAAAATGTTATGACCAGCTCGGGGTCTCTGTGGTTGCTAGTCACACAATGCCAGAGCACATCCTGGAGGATGGGAGGGTAATCGCCTGTTGCGGGCTACAATGAAAAGATTTTCTCCCTACAATTGCCCAGACAGAGCCATGACTAGTTTTTTCGGTATACAACAGTGGTACATGGTATTAATTTGCTGCCTATGTGCCAAACATTACTCTAAATGAGCTATTAGTTCATCATTAAATCTTCGCTTTTTACTGTTTCTTTTCCACTATTTTCAAAGAACAACATTGTGATGTAACTGTAATGGGATCAAATCCCTATTGGGTAGCAATATTAGGAATGAATGACAAAGTGAGTTAAAGGCTGTGTCACACTTTGCTTACTCCCTATTCACATGTGTGTGAGCTTAGGGCATTGCGAACACTCATGCATTGTCCATTGTGCCAGGATTGGCTACGTCTCACATGATGTTTGCATGCCATGGTCGCCATGCGATGAAGGGAAAACCCGCATTGTACAAATTCATGCTCGGTGTGACGTATCTGTATGGCGTCCCTCACAAAATTTATTGGTATTCTCAGCTTGTAACTAGATTGCTGAGTCCTAACAGGATATAATTATGATGTTTTCTAGGTAATCTGCAGGTGAATAACACGAATAAATGTTTCTCGTAATATTCCTTTGTGGTACTGTACTACAGCTCTTGCCACTGGCGAAAATAAACCTACCTTGGTTGACTCCTTAGTTCATAAATCCTTGCAAAATAACTTGTTAAAGGAGTGTAAAATGGTTGGCAATTATGTCACCTACTTCAGTATCGGTTCTCTAACTAATTTAAACAAATGCCATTACTTTTGTAGGATTAGTTGTTTGAGTGATTGTACTTCAGTTAATTGTAAGTCTTCATAACTAACATTGCTATTTAGGTGTGGCTGCCTGATTTTCATCTAATGAAAATATCAATTCAACAATGTAATCATATTTTCTCGGTGTTCTATTGTGTCCAATAGGTCATTACTTAGTGGTGTAGTAGACTCACTAAGAATGAATAGTTAACGGTGCTGTGATAATAATGTCAAGCTTGTTATGTGCCAGCAGAACCAATATGAAAGCTTAGCATCCTGTCCTCCTGGCTGAGTCTTACTCAACCATCTAACTATAATAAATTCATTAACTGTCCCTGAGAATCGCTTGAAAAGATAAAATTGTTAGACTTTCTACCAGAAAGCAATTCATGTCCATTGTGTGTACATAGACACTTGAGTAAGGCTCTTGTAGAACATAAGTGTTCTTGCAAAATTCATTACTGGTAAGCATGTGAGAGGCACTCCATAATATTTGAGCAACTAAATTGTTTTCCATATATTCATCAGCTCTATCTAATATTAGTTGTCACAGAATTGTATTGTGTTAAATTCACAGTTATTTAGACCAAACAGCAAAAATGCAGTAAACCTTGTAAAACCTCTTTCTTAGTAAACAGCTTTGCTACGTACAATCTAGGTAACTGATAGCTTAATAGTTGCTATCCGTTTGACTCGATAGCTATTGTTTTCATAGGCCTAACAGTACCTTCACTGTTGTTCCTTGACTACATGGCACAAATTTCCACAATTATGACAGATTCTGCTGTTTGGTAGATCATCATTCTGCTCATTTCCTCTGTTAAAACAACACAGTTCATTTTCCATTGCTCTAGTTACTAATCCTTTGCTTATCCTACAGTAAAATATATGTGATAAAGTGGCACAAGTTTCTTCTTCTATCATTTTGAAGGGCAGCATGCATCTCTATGGCAATTAAATCTGCCTTTCTGATACATGTTCATACACACAATTCAAATAACAAAGCAAACTGGCCCTCCAGACTTCCTCATGCATGTACATAAATTATTCCTTGCATTTTTATACCCTGCCATAAATCTGGCAATGTATTTTCTGTTGACAGAAAAACTTCATCTCTAGACCTTAGGGCATAGGGGCAGCTATTTCTTAAGGCATAGCAAGGATGTGCAGGCAGTGGCTTATCATTCTTTTTCTTTACTTTTTTTTTTGCAGTAACACCTTTGCTTGGAGCATGGCTAGGTGGTACAGCAGGCGGCAGCACATCTGAACCATGGTATGATTTAAGCTGGTCAAAATGCACCACCACCATGGTATGATTGGACAACTGAATATCTCATTTGTAGGGGATGTCATCTGTAAAATAGGGTAAGGCCCCCCTTACTGAGGAGTGAACTTTATAGTTCTTCCCTTTCTTACTATTGGATTTCTGAGCAGCACAAAATCACTTGGTTTATACCACGGAAGCGTAGCTCCTTTGTTACTACCCCACAACTGTCTTCTAAGTAGTTTTGATGTTGTTCTCCTGAACCTGCTTCCAAATTTACCAAGGTGGTGGACTAATCCTTTTACTTCGCTTATATTTGCTCCAGATGGGAGTTCATTGAGTTCAGATGGGGAGTTCACAGTCCTTCCATAGACTGCCTCGTAGGGTGTATACACAATTGATTCATGCCTGCGCATGTTATACACTGAAGTGATATATTTATCCCAGTCTACAGAGGGATCCAGAAAAATGTACACATGCTTTGATAGTTAATATCTTTGGAATAAAATGACATATCATTGAATTTTTGCCTGATAGCGTAGTCTGTTATTTTCTCAACAGATCTTGGCATGTGTTTCCCAGCAGAAGATAGTGCAGCAACGAATGGAGTAATATTGTCATTTTAGCAACGAAAGCCCATATTGAAGTTGTACTGGAAGTATGAAAACATGATGGAGGTACGACAGCAGTGGCATAATGTGTACGGAACTCAGGCACCAACATGTACAACAATTTGTCTCATTAGGGATAAATTTGAAGCTGATGGTACTGTTCAGGATAAGCATAAGGAAAGATCAGGTCAACCAAAAGCATCAAGTAGTCCAGCTTCCAGTACTGCTGTGTTGCAACATTTTACTAAGTCGCCTAAAAAAACTATGAAGCAGGGTGCACGTGAAAACGGGGAAAGTTGATCGAGCATACTACGAATTCTGAAGGCTGCAAAGTGGAAAGTGTACATTCTATGATCACTACACACTATGAGTGAGAAAGACCCAGATTGAGGGATGGAGTACTGCAAGTGGTTTGAACGCTTGCTTTATGAGGGTGAATGGTTTGCATGGATGGTTAACTGGTCTGACAAGGCACAATTCAAAATGGACAGTACTGTGAACCACCACAACTGTGTGTATTGGGCTCCTGAAAATCCTCAAATTCACATGGAAAACATGTTAATGTACTAGGTGTTAATGTGTGGTGTGGTCAGTCGTCACGCAGTTTGATTGGGCCACTCTTCATTGAAGGTACCATAACTGATAAGTTGTATCTTCATATGCTGCAAACATCGATTTTACCTGCCATCCAAGAGGTGTTTGGAAAGGAAGGCTTTTACCTTCAACAAATGGTGCTCCACCTCACTACCACAGAGATGTCAGAACCTACTTGGATAAATATCTGTCTGGATGATGGATAGGTAGAAGAGGAGCTGTTGCGTACCAACCACTGTCTTCAGCCCTTACATCTCTTGACTTCTACCTATGGAGGACTTGAAAAATGAAATTTATTAATAGAAGCCAGCTACACTGAACAAGCTATGAGAAACCGTTGGGATGTCCTGTGCAGCTATCACACTGGCAACACTGACAGTTGTAGTTTGGTCAACAATATGGCAGACATGAAGTTGGAACCTTTGTCAGTTAATACAGCATTGGGGCTTCCGAATGGGAGTACCAAGTGATTGACAAGTCCTCAAGCAACCATTTCAGCAGTCATGTCTGTAAATGGTACTAGAATTAAGTACTGGGAAAAGTGATAAAGAATAGACAATATATACTTATTATTTTGAATATTTCATGGAAAGAGGCCGACAGTGTCTGACACAGTGGTTTGAAATGGTTTTGTAGCTTCTGTGACTGACTGTAGAGAGATTTTGTTCCTTGGAGGGAGTGCTGTCTGCACACAAGGTAAACAATTTTGTACATACACTTAAGTGCCAAAGAAATTGGTATAGATATGCGTATTCAAATACAGGGATATGTAAACAGGCAGAATACGGCACTGTGGGTCAGCAATACCTATATAAGACAAGTGTCTGCCACAGTTGTTAGTGATGCTACAATGACAGGTTACCAAGATTTAAATGAGTTTGAATGTGGTGTTATAGTTGGCACACAAGTGATGGGACACAGCATCTCCGAGGTAGTGATGAAGTGGGGATTTTCCCATATGACCATTTCACGAGTGTACTGTGAATGTCAGGAATATGATAAAACATCAAATCTCCAGTGTTGCTGTGGCCAGAAAAAGATCCTCCAGGAACAGAACCAACGACGACTTAAGAGAATCGTTCAGCATGACAGTAGTAAAGCCCTTCTGCAAATTGCTGCAGATTTCAATTCTGGGCCATCAACAAGTGTAAATGTGTGAACCATTCAATGAAACCATGATAGGGGCTTTCTACGCCTAAGTACCCCTCTTGTACCCTTGATGACTGCACGACACAAAGCTTTATGTCTTGCCTGGGCCCATCAACACCAACAATGGACTGTTGATGACTGGAAACATGTTGACTGGTCGGACGAGTCTCATTTCAAAGTGTATTGAGCAGCTGGACGAGTATCATTCAGATCAATACTAAAATTTAATCTGCAACCACAGAATACGGCGGGTCCATCCAGTAGAGAGTGCGCGGCGACAGACTTGATAGTATTCTTTTTCTTGTCGGCAGCCGATGTTGTCATTTCGACGTCTTCAATTGTTTTATATATTGTCTGTCTTGCACGACGACGGAATCTTCTGTAAGGCACTGTTGATGACTGGAAACATGTTGACTGGTCGGACGAGTCTCATTTCAAAGTGTATTGAGCAGCTGGACGAGTATGGGTATGGAGACAACCTCAGGAATCCATGGACCCTGCATCTCAGCAGGGGACTGTTCAAGATAGTGGAGGCTATGTAATGGTGTGGGGTGTATGCAGTTGGAGTGATATGGGAGCCCTGATATGTCTAGATACGACTCTGACAGGTGACACGTACATTAAGTATCCTGTCTGATCACCTGCAACCATTCATGTCCTTTGTGCATTCCAACGGACTGCAATTCCAGCAGGACAATGCAATACCCTACAAGTCCAGAATTCCTACAGTGTAGCTCCAGGAACACTCTTCTGAGTTTAAACACCTCCGATGGCCACCAAACTCCCCATACATGAACATTATTGAGCATATCTGGGATATGACTTCAGAAGAGATCTCCATCCCCTCATACTCTTACAGATTTATGGAAAGTTCTGCAGGATTCGTGGTGTCAGTTCCCTCCAGCACTACTTTAGACAGTAGTTAAGTCTAGGCCACATCGTTTTGCCTCACTTCTGTGTGCTCACAGGGTCCCTACATGATATTAGGCAGGTGTACCAGTTTCTTTGTCTCTTCAGTGTACTTCTGTACATCTGTCTGTCTGCCTGTCCACCTAAAAGTGAGAGGCCATCCTAGTGTTGGTGGCTTGTCACCTATTATGGCAAGCCCGTAAACTGTCATGATGTTGTGCCATAATGTGCTGCTGTAATTCTTTAGGTATTGTCACTCTGTTACCCAAGAGGGGGCGGGGGAGAGGGGGTCTTGCAATATAAAATACCATCTTCATTGACAAAGTCCATGTGAGATGCATACTGGAGACATTCTACAACTCCCACTTGTGCTTCCTGTAGCTCCTCTATTGAAACACCACCTGTCTGAACAATTCTGACTTTGCGACTTAATCCATCTGCATTTTGGTGGAGACAGCCAGATTTGTGACATGCTGTGTAATCATACTCTGCCTGCTTTAATGCCCATCCAGTTAAGTGATTACTGGGGTCCTTTAAACTCAACATCCATACAAGGGTGGTGTTATCAGTAAATGTAAATGTTGTGTGACTAGGGCCTCCCATCGGATAGACCATTCACCAGGTGCAAGTATTTTGATTTGACGCCACTTCGGTGATTTGCGCATTGATGGGGATGAAATGATGATGATTAGGACAACACAACACCCAGTCCCAGTCGACCCAGCCAGGAATTGAACCCGGGCCCTTAGGATTGACATTCTGTCGCGCTGACCACTCAGCTACCGGGGGCAGACGGTTTTATCAGTGACCACAACAAACTTCCATCCATATGGGCAGCATTTAAAATAATTAACTCCAGGCATAAGGGCTAAAAGCTCTTTCTCAGTAGTGTTACAAGTAATCTCAGCTGAGTTTATCTGTCTAGAGGCATAACCTATATGCCTTTCCTCACCATTGTATTCCTGAGCAAGACTTGCACCCACAGCATAATCAGGTGCATCCATGAAAAGAATAAATGGATTTTCAAAATCTGGGCAGATTAACAAAGGTGAACTCGTTTTAAAGTCGTTAATTTTCTTCATAGCTATGTCGCATTCCTCTGTCCACTCAGATGCAGTACACTTCTTTAACAACTTCGTCAATGGCTTGGCTATTGTAGCATAATCCTCCACGAAACAGTGATAATAATTAGTTATTCCAAGAAATGATTGCAACCCTTTAACGTTTGTAGGTTCTGGAAAATTGTCTACAGCTTCTGTCAACCTAGGGTCTGGTTTAACCCCATCTGCACTAATAATATGTCCCAGATACCGCATCTATGACTGTGCTGTCTTCGAACTTTTGCAACATAGACAACACACTCCTTAATTTCTCTGCATGTTTCTCTGTTGTCCTTGAAAAAGTTATTATACCATCCGGATCCAAGAGACACATAGTAGACTTCAAACCTCTCAACAGTAAGAAAGCGAACTCTTGAAAAGTGGCAGGCACATTCCTTAGGCCCAAATGCATACAGAGAAACTCATATAATCTAGTAGGAACCACAAAAGCTGTTTCAGGTCAATCTTGTGGTGTAATAGGAATTTGGTGGTACCCAGAGCACGTGTGAAGGTGATAAAATTCTTACAGTTCCCTATTCGGTCCAATGTTTCAGTTGATGTGGGATAGTGTGTGTCAGGGGTAGTGACTTTGTTTACTGCTCTCACATTGACACATTGACAATAGGATTTCTACCAATGTAATGTGTTTTTTTTTCCCATCACACCTTGGCCACAGGGGTGACCATGTGCTTGCAGAGGGTTGAATTATCCCTGCTGCAAGCTGCTGTTGAATGGTTTCAACAACAATAGATAGCAAATGATATGGTAATCTGTATTGTTTCTGCGCGATCGGTGTAGTCTCTCCCATGTGAATTTCATGTTGTATGAGGACAGTTGCTGGCAAATATTAACATTCCTCGAATAGCTGTGCATATTCCTCCAGAACTGGGTACAAAAGATTCTGATCTGACTTAGGCAAATGTGCCAACTTCTCTCACAACTGATTCATTGACCTAGGCATAGTTGCATGAACTTTTCTCACTGACAAATTCTTCCTCTTACTTTGCTTAAACTGTTCTTCACACTGAACTTCTTTTTGTTTAACGTCTTCTCCACCTGCTAACGTCATCCCACTTGGAATCTTGATATCTCAGTGACCGAAATTGTTCACATGAACTGGTACTCTAAACTTACTTCCTAAAGCATCTGGTTTACTTATGCTTCTCTTAATGTGGCTCATACCACAAGTTCCTTGCAACTGAGGTGCATGATTAATGCCAAAAAAGTGGGTTGCCTCACTGAATTTTACAGTTTGTTACTTGCAAACTATCACTGCCTGCTAACAATGCAGGATATCGTTCTCTAAAATGACACTGAAATCTTGTCTGCCTCTCTTCACTGCTTCCATGTCAAACCAACATTTTTTTCCCATCAATTTGCAGGCAAAAAAAGGGTCGATATTATTATCTCTTCACCTAAGCCAGTTATATTATACCGTGGTGGCTTGAAAACAAGCTTGTCATGTTGGGACACAAATAAAACACTAATTTGAGCTCTGGTATCTACTGACATAAGGACAGTCTGCCCTCTAAGCTTACCTTTTAGTATTAAATTTGCCTACTCAGTAATCCCTACCTTCTTAACTGGATTCATAGGTCTGGCTGGGGCTGAGGTGTTCCACTGAGGCCTTCCATTTCTTCTGTCATTTTGTGGCTCAGCCATCTGTGAAAAACTTTGTTTCTTAGTTGTGGACATTTTGTTGCTTGGATGCTGATCATGCAGCATTTTGTGCAATGAGGAGCACAACAACGCTCTGCAGCATGGTTTGGCTTTTCGCACTGCTTGTAATTGGTATCATTAATAAAAATTTGGAGCGATTCATTACTGCACGCAAGGGTCGAAATGAATCATCTTGCTTCATTGCATATTAACGTTAATGCAGAGAGGTGGCAGAGACTACTTTTGTCTCACTCCTGATCTGCAGGTTCTTTCCCCTTATAAATACATCAATCGCTCTGGCTTTGGTCTCCTCAGTTAGCAAATAATTATGTGTTTGATTCTTCCCCAAATTACCTGTTTGATTCTTCCCCACTAACTGCTTGTAACGGAACATATTAAAGGCTTTACTTTAATGAAGTATGTGATACCCTCCAAATTCAACCAGTTTAACGAGTATTTATGATTATAGAAGAGTTATTGTGTATGTTAACAATGATTGCACAACATGTCTCCATAAACAGTCAACCCATTAAATTATACTGAATAACTGACCCACACAAAAGTTAATATCACTTGATCACTGATACAGCAAATGTCATCATGTAAAAACACTAAGTTTATCTTAAATAATTAATATGAAGTACGAAAAATAGTAGCCAACTTAGGTATTTTGGATCCCCTTAAATAAAAATCACCCAGTGAAACCTATTTGTTCACTAGGAGCGTTTTCACTCAGTATTCACGTAATCCATCCTATTTTAGACGAAAACCAATGTAATTCTTAATAATTCATGTTACTTACTTATTTATGCAAATTAGAGAAGTCAATTGACAAACTTCTAAAAAATGGACTTTTTGTAACAGAGAATTATTCTGTCAAGTCAACAAATCTGTCTGTCATTTTCATAACATGTTAAATTATGTCACTCGATGCAAATTAATAACTTATCTGCACAAATTATGATAACAGATGTACATGTGACTTATAAACGATATCTCTTTTTAGTAGTTCTTTGACAATGTTATAAATACAAGCAGCAAGAAGGGTCGAGGAGGCAGTCGGAATGTCACTTTGGTAGAGCGTGTTTGTGTGTTATTGTTTGAGGTGGATAAACAATGGAAAGAACATCCAACGGAAATACTACTTTGTCTTGTGTCATGGTCTTTGGTGGACAGTGGAATTAAGATGGCCACCTGAGTAATAAATATTTGAGGTTTACATATTTGTTGGTTTCGCTCGTTCTTTATCATCAAAAGCACATAAAAAACACGGGACCTCATGTTTTTAACCCTAGACAACCAGATTTAGAGCCAGCATCAGCATCGAGACACAGCAGTGATCCAGCAAGCAGCAGCGATTACTACAACGCATTTTAATGGCGCCAACCAAACATCAAGTGCTAACAAGCTCCGTAAACGGGAGTGAAATAGTGCGATTACAGCAATTAGCTATATCAACGACTAGGTGACCATTACATGCTTCATCAGTATATTGAAAGTGACTGCATCCTGCACGTATGTACATACATTGTCAGAAAGTTTTAATTTCGTTATGTTTAAAAGTAAGCTATTGGGCCAGGTACATCCTTGCCCTTCATCGAGGACATTTTGGAGGAACATGGTGACATTTCCACTGGTTTTCCAGAAAATGAAGCTATAAAATTAATTGCAGGGAGAGTACTGGCAATATTAGATATGTACATGATAGGATCCACTGCAGTGGCTTTGGAAAAGCTTGCAGCAATCTGTATTGACACCTGCCAGAATTCACAGCGGGGCTTACATAAAGCATCATCAAGCTGTCTCTTTAATTTGTCAAGTGCCATTTCATTGAGATGCACTTGTAAGAGAACAAGACAATCTATCTCATCATTAGAAGTTGCAGCGGCTACTTCTGGCCATCCTGGCAAAGTACATGAACGCGTATTTCTGTGGACCAGCAATGTTACAAAAGAAGGGTCTCAATAGTGACCCATACTGGATTAAGCAGTGATGAGTTCCCTCAGTGGAAGCTCGCAGTGTAGGCAGTGAAGAAAAGTAGGGACACACAGCAGTGACATTTACATTAATATCCCGTGTCGATGGAGACAGTGGCAAAGGTAGCAGTGTTGATGAACCAGTGGTACGGCAGCGGTGGGCATCAAGAGAACGAATGCAGCAATGGCAGCATCTGTGTGCAGCGGTATGTCAGCATGGACCTTAGCAGCACGATGAATGGTGCAACAAAGAAAGTATGGTGTGGTCACCAGACTGCACCTGCAGCTACGTATTTTGTGGTACCAGCATGACACAGTCCAGAAGAGCATGCTGATGCACCAAAGGAGCCACCTATGGCCTTATGTACTTCCAAGCCAAACAGGACATCGAAGTTTTCTATCATTGCCAGGTTAGATTGTAAGTACAAGGCAAGCATGCTGTGCTAGTTTGTATTCATAAAATTAAAGTGGTAACAATCCATGAAGGAAACATGTCAGCCAGACCTAACAGGAAGGTAATCTCATTTCTGACACATTTGTACATGCCCAGCTTTGTCAGAATGAGAAAATGAGCAGGAAGCAGGGCATTCAGTTGTGTTAGGAGAAAACCTTCAAAAGAAAATTATTTTCCAGTCATCATTGGAGGTTTTATTTCTCCAAAAGCCTTCACCTAATGGGTTACATTACTCAAACTTGCTATGGCAACAGGAGGGTGCCGCAGTTAAATTGAGAGGCATTGTGCCCCCAAAGGGAGGAACTAGTGGACATTCCTGTTGTGGAACAAGCTGGTCAGCCAAGAGGGTGTTCTCAATGCAGATGCATTGTCACCAACTCCCCTGGCATGCCCAATGTGACCCCCCCCCCCCCCCCAGGTGTCCTATTGGTGGGGAGAGGATGCTTCATTGGGCATCCTTCCATCACTGATATTTAACACAGAATTCCTCTTCAGTGGTTCTTCCAAAGAACGATGTTCACGTGGACTGGTATGGGTGTTATGCAAAACATCCAGTACTACGCTGGCGCAGGCTCAGCTACATCTTACCAAAGGAGCAATACTGTATGTCGTATGAAAGAAAATTAAAATGGAAAATTCGAAAAAATTTTGAAACCTCATTTTTCCTTTCAATGAAACTGCTCACAACCCCCAGTGCCTTCTTCAAGACAAAGAAAGATCATTCTTGTATCTCATTTCAGGAAAATTTTGCCTTTCTCTGCATTAGTTCTTACAAGGGGCGTGCTTTGCTACAGAAGCCCTTTATAAATCACTGGTAATATGAACATTCCGAGAAAAAGTCTCACATCAGAAATGTGCCAAGGAATCAGAATATCTGTGATTGCTCTCATTTTCTCTGAATTGGGACATTACCATTCACTTGGTGCCCCAAATTTTTTGTTTCACTGGCAACGAAGAGGCACTTTCTTGGATTCGAGCAAAGGACTGCAGTCTGAACACACTTCAATGTGGTTGTAAGGTGACCTAAATGTTTTTCATATGTATTAAAAATGACAGTATCATCTAGATAGTGAAGACACTTCCACTTAAGGTGTCGAAGCTGGTTATCTATTCTACATTCGAAGCTGGCTGGAAAATTACATAATCCAAAAGGCCTTCCTCTCTTATGAAGGTAGTCTTTCCCCATTCAACTTCAGGTTGCCAGTAGCCTGGCTGCATGCATGCCCATAATTGAAAAATTATTTCAGGCAGTCTAGGGTGTCATCAATGTGCAGAAAGGGTAGACACCTTTCCTCGTGATTTGTTCACTCATTGGTATTAGGCACAGAAGTGCCAAGTGCCATTCTTATTCTCCATGAAGACCACGGTGGAAGACCAAGGACTCTCTGAAAGTTCAGTTGTCATCTTGCAGCATCTTCTCCACTTCCTTCCAGATTATGTCATTTAGCTGGTGACCCCTTATACAAGCACTGACTAGTTGGAGGATGATCTCCAGTACTGATTCAGGCCATGTGGTTGGTCTTTTCTCTGCTCAGAATTTTAAACCATCCAAAAATTGGCACCTAACAGCTAACACTCACCAACTTCAATCCGTGGTCAGGACAGGTATTATTGGTAGTTCGTTAGTAATTTCCCACACTGTGCCATCAGTAGTGATAGTTGAGCTCAATTCTTTATTGATGTCACTGAGCTGTCCATTCTGGACTGGTTCAGCTGTTGTACCTTCAGAGATGAGCTATGGCCACTCATAACAATTAGTGATCCTAAGGTCTCCTTGACCACTTGCAATATTTGTGATCATTGCTGGTATGTAGATTTATTTATTTTGTGAGCCTGAGTAATTTTTGACATAAAGAGGCTAGTTGCTCATCAGTTAAACTTTCTTGTGTGACAAAATACAGTCAGATGTGAATTGCTAATAATTACAAGACTGATATTGTGTAAATAATGGTTGAGCTGACAACGGTCAGATCATGTCTGTAAATGTTGGTCATGCAGTATTTGTTTTGCCTGTGATGTTCCCCTGCCAGTTTAGGCAAACATACAATTGCTACATATTAGCCTCGTGTAAATGCCTTTAGCTAGTACATTGATTCAGATATCATTGTGAAGTGCTTGCGGGGCACTATTAGGATACAAAGTGAAACATCAAGATTATTCACCAGAATGTAAGTGAAAATTGATGTTTAATTGAAAATTACCAAGTAATGATGTATGTCAGAATTATGGAAAAAGCAAGTCCGAGGAAAGCTCCTGTCAAAAATAATCCAAAAAGGATAAAAAGTCTAGGGCATAGTAAACATGAGAGATACTGCAGCATCGGAAAGAAATGAATTCCGTGCACTGTGAGGTGTATGTGTGTTACATAGCTACCACAGACCTTTGCTACATGCAATAAACATCTGATTAATCTCTTCTATAGTACTTATACTACTGTATGTAACTGTTATCAAAAATATTTATAATTAAATTTCATATTAACACAAGACATTTTTAAGATTTTTTCCTGACATCATGAAATCAATGGCACTGACCAGAACCCTACAGAATTTTCTGTGACTGACAAAAACTTCACAGTTTAACTAAGCACATAACTGGTGACTGGAATTCCTCTCGATGATGATGATGGCATAATAACAATGTCTTCAGTGACAAACTGACCAACTTTGTCAGGGTAGACGTATTTCTCATGTACAGCATTCAGCACAGATTACTTTCGTATCACGGGACATAGTTTTTGCTGGTGACGATAGGAACATTATATCACAGAAAAGTTAGCTCCTGAGCTGAGTAGTGCCTGGACAGCTTGGCCTTCGGTGGTGGTGGAGGTATTTCCTGACACTTTGACAACAGTCGTCCATCGAGGAATTTTATCTGTGGCTACCTCACCTCAGTATTTTCCTGAATTTTGTGGTTGGATGAGTGGCTGGTACCTCTGTATGGTGATGAGGAATGACTGTGCCATGTTGAGAAGCGATCTTGTTCAGGGTGCAGTGATGATCTTTGTCCCACAGATCCACTATAATTGTCTGCAGTTGACTGGCATGAATTGTGATGATTGACATCTGGCAGGATAGTACTCATTGAAAAATCATCATCTTTCCGTGCTGTAGCATACAATGTGCCCTGGGCATCCACAGTGCAAACAAATCAGCATGTTGTCCTTCATCCTCCAACTGTCTGTTCTGCTGCAGGGTGTTATACTTTGTGGAGTGTAACAGAATTACTTGGCATTTAGCAGCAGCAACACTCAGTTGAACTGTACGATGCCTAACTCAGATGCCAAGCTCCATTGCTCCAAAAAGAAAATAATATCTCTCTACAATCAGCTGTAAACATGGAAAAAAAGCTGCCATTTTTCAGACATCCACCTTTCATTTTCAAAAAATGGGCTAATATCACTTTTGGCATCACACAGATACACATACAAGTTCAAAGTTCTTTTCAAGAAACACTGTGGAGAAAATTTAGAGAACCAGCATTTGAAGCTGACTTTAGAATGATTCTGCTGCTGCCAACATACATTACGTGTGAGAACCATTAAGATTCGAGGAATTAGGGCTCATACAAAGGCATATAGGTAGTCTCTTTCCCCTTGCTCTATTTGTGAATGGAACAGGAAATGAAACGACTAGCTGTGGCACAAGATACCCTCCGCCACACACCCTATTGTGGCTTGTGAGGTATGTATGTAGCTGTAGATGTAAGTTGCAATGGGAGCAATCAGTATCTTATTGTTAAAGTTCACACATTCATAACATTGGTTTCATTTCATAAACTTCACAACTGTTCATCTGAAAACTTCAATTTGGAGCGTAACACTTTTCACTTGACATAACCACATTGTATTGAAAACCAGTAAAAACAGAACACTGACTATGCTATTGCAGGCAGCATTATTTACACATTCACATGTTGGGAATAGTAAAGTCCTTTCAGTTGACTGAAATTTTTGTTGTTCATATTTTGAGAAAAATTAAACCCCATACCATACTTCAAACTCCAACAAAGTATCACTATTAAAAAATGCTATTGAAGCCATTTCAGTTCACATCCTTGTTCATTACATTTTGCAGCTACACTTCAGTATTCCTCATTCAGCCACGTGACACTCCATACTCGTCTGATGCTCCTCCTCCGATAATCTGGTCCCATTCAATTAAACAATACCTTTATCTCGATTTAGCTCACTTGTCACCCAATGCTGCACTCTAGTGAGGAAAACAGAAATCATCGGGGACTGTCTTCCAAGTACGTCATTCCATTTCACCTGCCTCTTCATTTTTACAAGAGCCTCAACTCTTGAGCACCTTTGGAAATGCTCATCTGGCTCCTCTCCACACAGTCTGCAAGAGACCATCCACCTCCCATAGTCACTCAATGCAAGAAACTTAAAGAAGATTCCAAGCTACATACAAAGTAAATACAAATAATAATTTTACAGGAGAAATATTACATTGATATCTGCTTGAAGAATGATAAACTGGCAGCTTCCCAGATACACAACATAGAAATACATATGAATTCACACAACATAACATTATTGACCATAGGCATGAAAACATACTCTACAAATTGCACAAAAATTACTTAGATTAATTTGCTACTCACTGTTCTGACCAAGTCATCTCAAGAAGACTTAAACTAATCAAACATGCTCCAATAAATTTCCAAAATAGTTGTCATGGCTGTAGCAAAAAAATAAATTACTCAGCACTCAAGGTTCACTATTTTATGCTGATCTCACACACTGAGAGATACAAAAAATGTGAAAAAATTGGGAAAATATTCTCACCTTACATGTTCATCAGCTTCCCATTATTATGTTCACCTGTTCTGCATGGCATTACTCTCAAAACATCGAATTTACACTAATACTGGAGAAAGTACATCTAATTGGAATAACTTTAAAATACACAGTGACACCACATTTCAAGTATTATTTACAGGATTTTTGTACAATTTCAAATATTCTGCGTGTCCCTTGGCAAATTTCTTTCTAGTCGTTGTATAGACTGGACAGTAGGTGTTTGGTGTCAGGTTTCGCTGTCACTAGGCCCTGTAAATCTCAAAAAACTTGTATATCTCCTAATGAGTTTCCTTAGACTTTTCCTATGTCTTAACCTTAACAAGATCTCCAATATAAAACTACAGGTCTCATCATTTCAATTTCTGTTAAAAAATTTACCAATTTGCTCTCTGTTCATCAATTCATATGCCACAACACCAGTGCTCTCTTGTTTGTACTGTCCAATCTCCTGCATGCATCTTTCCAGTGGATTACTAATTGATCTATAAGCTGAAATGTATTTTGCTTCCCCTCCATGGTCTTCCACTCATATTTTCAAATCCTTGAAGTAAATTGAACACCATTATCGGACAGGACTACTCCACATTTGCCTACATTTACAAAGTAATCTTTTTCCATCTTTCCCTACAGTGCTTTAACAGTAGCTCTCTTTTACACCACACAATTTCACAAATTCTGAAAATATGTCCAGTACAACTAAAACATACTTTCAGTTATGACTTGTGGCAGGCAGGGGTCCTCATTTACTTTCTTTATTGTGTTGTTAAAAATTACTGTTCCCTTCATACTCTCTAAGCTCTTTTGAGGTCCTACATGTCCGTGGCTTAAATGAGAATAATCCACGAAGACATCTACACACTTTTCAGGCCAACAAATTTACTAGTTCAGTGAATTCTCCTGTCTCCTCCTAAAGAAAATCCCATGATGCACTATGTAGAACATTTTCACTTTCTCTCAGTCTAGCTTTCCTAATAAATACTTGACCAACCTCAAGAATACACCTTCATTTTGTAATCTTCACAACTTCTGCAGGTTTGTACTACTTCCTTTTCATATTTAACTCCCTTCAAACAATGCATCATCAGAGGTTCATGTACCTCTGTTTCCTTCCTTTCCCCTTCAGGGTCTCCCTTGAGGAGAGCCTTGAAAAGGTGTCTATCATTATGTGTTCCAATACTTTCACATGACTGATTTCTATATCATACTGCTGAATGAATAAGGGCCATTTCATTACCTGCCCATGATTAACTTTCAGTATATCAAGGAGGTTAAAGATTTATAGTTTGTACAAATCATAGTTTTATTGCCAAGCAAAGAACAAGCTTTTTTTAAGGCTCCACACAATATTTAAAACTTCTTTCTCTGATATGCTGTAGTTGCTTTCACATTTGGATAGTATGCTGCTAGAAAATGAAATGGTTCAGTGTTCTACCCTACCATTTACTTGGATCACCTAGAATAACTCTGACAAAACCGTATAAAAAAAACTACTGTCAGTAGAAAGACAAAAAGATTTATCTACATCTGTGTACAGTAACATTATTTTTTATCAAATGACTCTTTCACTCTATTAGAAGCCTCTTGACATTCTTTTGTCTACTTCCATGAAACAATGTTCTTTAATAGTGCATGCGAGTTTTGGTTACTGAACACTTGTTCAGGTACCAATTTCCTAAAAAATTCACAAGACAACAAGGAGCAACTCAAGCTGCTTCTTGTTGTTTAGTTTGAGAAATCTTTAATTGTTTTTCTCAGGGTCAAATAGAACTTGACCACCAGGCACCCTATGCCCCAGAAGTTTTATTTCTGTCATAACAAATACTGTCTTTGACAGCTTGAGAGTCTTTCCTCCTTTTATTAAGGCTTGAAATAGTTCGCACAGAATTTGAACTGCTCTTCCCAATTCTTGGTTGCTATAAATACATCATCCATGTAAGTACAGTCTTCCAGTCTTCGCCTACAACTCCATATTGCCTTGATAATTACTGACACCCAGGGATGTCCATATGATAGTTTATGGTTTGGGAGGGGGACTAGACCTGAGGGTATGGAGTATTTTTAATATTTTTGAAGAGGGAATGGGAGACTTGTAAGTATCCATAAAAAAGTTTTAGTTCCAACTATGTTGAAAACCTGCATAATACCGACTTTTCAATCATTTTCTTGAAAGAAAAATACCAGACTACTCTATATTTTTTCCTTTCCCTGAAAGCATTGGTGGAGGGGGGGGGGGGGGGAGGAGGACTTTCCCCCCTCTTTTTTAAGTAAATGCCCTCTTAAAATTAGTCTTAATTTGCTTTTCCTTGAACCAATATTCTTCTAGGGACAATTTGTGACACAACTTATTTCATAATTAAAATACAGGGTGTTTCAAAAATGACCGGTATATTTGAAACGGCAAAAAAAACTAAACGAGCAGCGATAGAAATACACCGTTTGTTGCAATATGCTTGGGACAACAGTACATTTTCAGGCAGACAAACTTTCGAAATTACAGTAGTTACAATTTTCAACAACAGATGGCGCTGCGGTCTGGGAAACTCTATAGTACGATATTTTCCACATATCCACCATGCGTAGCAATAATATGGCGTAGTCTCTGAATGAAATTACCCGAAACCTTTGACAACGTGTCTGGTGGAATGGCTTCACATGCAGATGAGATGTACTGCTTCAGCTGTTCAATTGTTTCTGGATTCTGGCGGTACACCTGGTCTTTCAAGTGTCCCCACAGAAAGAAGTCACAGGGGTTCATGTCTGGCGAATAGGGAGGCCAATCCACGCCGCCTCTTGTATGTTTTGGATAGCCCAAAGCAATCACACGATCATCGAAATATTCATTCAGGAAATTAAAGACGTCGGCCGTGCGATGTGGGTGGGCACCATCTTGCATAAACCACGAGGTGTTCGCAGTGTCGTCTAAGGCAGTTTGTACCGCCACAAATTCACGAAGAATGTCCAGATAGCGTGATGCAGTAATCGTTTCGGATCTGAAAATTGGGCCAATGATTCCTTTGGAAGAAATGGCGGCCCAGACCAGTACTTTTTGAGGATGCAGGGACGATGGGACTGCAACATGGGGCTTTTCAGTTCCCCATATGCGCCAGTTCTGTTTATTGATGAAGCCGTCCAGGTAAAAATAAGCTTCGTCAGTAAACCAAATGCTGCCCACATGCATATCGCCGTCATCAATCCTGTGCACTATATCGTTAGCGAATGTCTCTCGTGCAGCAATGGTAGCGGCGCTGAGGGGTTGCCGCGTTTGAATTTTGTATGGATAGAGGTGTAAACTCTGGCACATGAGACGATGCGTGGACGTTGGCATCATTTGGACCTCAGCTGCAACACAGCGAACGGAAACCTGAGGCCGCTGTTGGATCACCTGCTGCACTAGCTGCGCGTTGCCCTCTGTTGTTGCCGTACGCGGTCGCCCTACCTTTCCAGCACGTTCATCCGTCACGTTCCCAGTCCGTTGAAATTTTTCAAACAGATCCTTTATTGTATCGCTTTTCGGTCCTTTGGTTACATTAAACCTCCATTGAAAACTTCGTCTTGTTGCAACAACACTGTGTTCTATGCGGTGGAATTCCAACACCAGAAAAATCCTCTGTTCTAAGGAATAAACCATGTTGTCTACAGCACACTTGCACGTTGTGAACAGCACACGCTTACAGCAGAAAGACGACGTACAGAATGGCGCACCCACAGACTGCGTTGTCTTCTATATCTTTCACATCACTTGCAGCGCCATCTGTTGTTGAAAATTGTAACTACTGTAATTTCGAAAGTTTGTCCGCCTGAAAATGTACTGTTGTCCCAAGCATATTGCAACAAACGGTGTATTTCTATCGCTGCTCGTTTAGTTTTTATTGCCGTTTCAAATATACCGGTCATTTTTGAAACACCCTGTAAATGGTTTTAGCTCTGTCATAAGTTGCATTAGGAAGTATCCATTTTATTTCCTGGTGGTGACTAGTTTTGGTCACCTATGTCCATTTCAAAACCATCTGTATCATAACTGTGACAATGGAGCCAAAAGTCTATACACAAAAATTGCTCTGCAGCGACAATGAAAAGGCAGTATGGCCAACTTGGCAACAGTAAATAGACCACATAGGACAGACATTGGAGAACTAGTGTGCAGCAACACACCAGTACACACAAAATATTGTATTGTCAGGATCATTAAATCAGGCTGCATACCCATGGAAATGGAAATGAGCGTTTGGCGTCATTGGCCGGGAGGCCCCTCGCGGGACAGGTCCGGCCGCCATATCGCAGGTCTTATTACAGTCGGCGCCACATTGGGCGACCTGCACGCCGGATGGGGATGAAATGATGATGAACACAACACAACACCCAGTCCCTGAGCGGAGAAAATCTCCGACCCAGCCGGGAATCGAACCCGGGCCCAGAGGACGGCAATCCGTCACGCTGACCACTCAGCTACTGGGGCGGACTGCATACCCATGAAGAGCATAAACATTTATTATGCTACAAAATCTACATAATCACACCAAAAATCTCTATGGGGAGAAGAGTGTTATCCTTATCAAGAAGTTTGATCACTCTTGCAAAAAAAAAGAAAGGCAAGCTGCTGAGTGCACTTGTATTCCTACTGAGATTGTATGATGAAGGTATTATTTCTAAATTTGCAAAAATTTCTTATTTTATTGATAGTAATATAACAAAGAATATCAAGAAACATACTAGTTTTCCTTTAATACGTGAGAGAACTGTTTCTACATGTCAACGACTGGATTCAATATCCAAAGATTTTGTATTTTTTGCATTTGGCGCATTCTAGCCTGTCTTCTACATTGTGGGATTGGGTTGATGAAGCTTCATGGGCCTATTCAGAGTCATCACAGAAGAGCACTGTTTAAGAAACGGTCTTTCAAATTTCGTTGACTTTGCAAACAAGCATCCACAACTAGTGATATCACTCACCAGCAGATTGCTATTAATTTTACTGACAAAAAATTGGATGTTGTTACTTTGTCAGTTTTGGAGGAAGGCATGAATTTCATTCCAACACCAAGGAACTAGCCTGCTACTGAATATATCAATGCTGTGGAACATGCCATCACTCGCTTTTCTAAAGATTGAGCAGAAGAAATTAGCAGGAAGTCTCTCATCATCTTCATCAAACACTACCACCACAGAGTAATATTTCTTTTAGTGAAAGGAAGAGCATTTGGTCATTCAGGTAAGATAAGGATCTTTTTTAGTGTCGGATAGACCAGCAGAGACAGAGCACCTTGTGTTCCTGCTGCTAATAAGGCAAGTACACTGCTCATATGTTATATATTTTTATGAGCTTCCAACAGGAATGACTTTTTTTACACATACCTGCATAGTTACTAGTTTATTTTTGTACTTTCTTGCGTGTTTGAATGCTTACTAGGCACAACCTTTTAATTTAAAGACAGTGTAGTGTACAGTACCACCATTGTTATTGACCCTCATATCGTATTGATTGTTTGCTTTGGTTATTGAAACTCAGTGTCGGTTAGACCGTTAGTGAGAGAGCACTTAGAATTCCTGCTGCTAATAAGCCGAGTACACTGTTCATTTGCTACATATTTTTATGTGCTTCAAACAGGAGCTACTTCAGTCATGGATAGGAATTGTGATTGCTGTGTACAGATGCGAGCTGTGTTGGTGATTCTCCGCTCACAGCTCCAGGCTGCATTGGCTTCCGTCACACAGCTTGAGGCTGCTGCCAAGGGCAACATTGGGGGGGGGGGGGGGGGGGGGGGTTTGGATGCAGGGGTGTGAGGGATGTCGAGCACGACCCATGTGTCCCCCGATTGGTCTGCTGCTGTGGTCGGCCCGGGTACTGCCTGCACTGAGGTTGACACCCCTCACCCGTAGTCAAGCAGGTGATCATTCCAAAGAGTGATAGGCAGTGAAAGACTTTCTGAGGGGCTGATCATATGGCCTGCCCAGTTCATTTGACAAACAGGTTTTGGGCATTATCTGTGGCTGATGAAGTCTTTAAGCCGGATGCAGTCATCCACCCTGTTCCAGATTAAGCTTACGTGAAGCAGAACAAATGTTTGGGATACCCAGATCGACCATAAAAAACAGGCTTGCTGCCAAGCATTCAAAAAATGTAGGATGATCTCAACTGTTTACAGATGAGGAACAACTTTCCTTTCAACACCATCTCATAAAATTGTGCGATTTTGGATTTCCAATTGATGAACTGGACTTTCGTGTGGCTGTCAAAAGTTATTTATCTAAAAGGGGTGACAATATTCCTGTGTTCAAGAATAATTTGCCTGTTTATGAGTGGACAAAATACTTTTTGAAATGCCACAATGAACTCTCTGTTCGAATGAGCTCAAACATCAAAAAGGTCATAGTTCAAATCAGTGAAACAGACTTGTACAGTTATATGGATAACTTAAGTGAAGCTGTGAAAGAGGTACCACTGTCCAATCTGGAATTATGATGAAACGAACCTCTGTGATGACCCAGGAAGTAAGAAGGTGATTTGCAAACAAGGTGCAAAATATGTAGAAAACATTTGTAACTTTAGTAAGAGGTCAACTTCTATAATTGTCTGTGGCAATGCTGAGGGCAGGTACTTGCCAGCTTATGTAGTGTATGAAGGCTGAGCACAGTTGGTCCACATGGACAGAAAACGGACCTCAGCACAATCGATACAACAGAACCAAAAGTGGCTGGTTTGATGGAGTGACATTTGAAGATTGGTATTTATCTCACTTTCTCCCTGCAGTGAAGCATGAAGAACTACCAGTTGTAATCATTGGTGATAATCTATCTTCCTATATTAGCCAACAATTGCTTCAGGTGTGTGAGGAAATGCAATTAGGTTTGTGTGTTTACCATCTAACACCAGTCATCTTGCACAACCATTGGATGTTGCTGTTTGTGCTCCAATGAAGAAACTATGGCAGGAGATCTTGAGGAAGTGGAAAGAGTCCAAGTCCAGCTACAAGTTTACTACAGTGCCTAAAGACATATTTCCTGTGCTCCTGTATGAACTAATGGATGGCTTAAAAGTGAACAAATCCAGAAATCTTATATCTGGCTTTGAAAAGTGTGGAATTTTTCCATTAAACAGGGAAAATCTTATAGAATGCTTGCCGATGAATGAAAATCAAGTTGACATGGTAGGAGAGGCATTCCTAGAACAGGTATTTAACTTCCTCAACTGATGCCAAGAAAGGAAGAAAGAAGCTAGATGTGCCTGCTGGGAAAAGCAGCTTGGTTAACAACTGAAACCGCTTGCTGCCGAGATACCCGCCTCTTCTCCAATCAAGTGAAAATAATGAAACATTTTCAGTGCTTGAGGAGTGTTCATCAAACTGTAATGAGGATTATGTTAAAATGACTTTGTAACTGTCCTTTGCAAAGGGGAAAAGTATTCAGGACAAATAAGACAGAATAATGAGATGTGCTGTGTTGTTAAATGCATGGAGAAGAGACTTAAGTGTCGGAGGTGGCCTGAAAGACCAGATTCGATGTTATATTCTTGGAAAGATGAGTTGTTCAAAACAAAATAACCCAAAAAGGTATCTAAAAGGAACCAATTTTCAGTTCATGAGTTGGACATCTTTATTTAATCAATTTTTGCAATATTTAAACTGTTTTGAGGTTTTACAATAAATAATAAAATAAAAATAAACTAATCGGTATTTCCTTTTTATTCTCTATCTTTAAATGTTAGTTATCTAACTCAATTTTGGGATTTAAATGACTTATTGAAGTTAGTAACATTCTATAATTATATGATACTTTTTGTTTGGTTGAACATTGGCTCATTGCATTTTTTAGGTTTTTGTAGACAGATTTGAACATGCGGGACAAAGTTACACCAAGTAAAGATAACATGGGCTCAGTTTTTTTTAAAAAAATATTATGGTCATAAATAGTTTCTAAAATTTGGTAACACTAGACTGATTTTGTCACACATGGAATATAGATGCTTTTAAAAAATATTGTATTACAGTTTACCAGTACTCTGTCAGCTACCAAAAGCTTAACATGTCAAATATTGTGGAAAAGTGGGCCAACATTACCAATCCTTACGGTACTAGAGTAGTCTACCGGTACATCACTACCATGTATAATACCCACAGAGGCATTCAATGTACTTTTTCCACCTATCCACTCTCCTTCTGCATTTAACAGTGGAATTCCCATTGCACTCTAAATGTTACGACCTTTGCTTTTAATTTCATGGAAGATTATTTTGACTTCTCTATATGCTCTATATGCTGAGCCACTCCTTCTGACAACCATTTCTTTTTAGCTTTTTTCACATTTTTCATGCAGCCATTTCACCTTAGCTTCCCTGCATTTCCTGTCTATTTCATTCCTTGGTGACTCATCTCTCTGTGTTCCAGAATTTCCTTTAACATTTTTGTACTTCCTTCTTTTGTCGATCAGGTGAAGTATTTCTCCTGTTACGTATGGTTTCATCGCAGTTCCCTTCCTCGCACCTACACTTTCCTTTCCAACTTTTGTGATGGCCCTTTTTAGATATGTCCATTCCTCTTCAGCTAACCTGCCTACTGAACAACTCATTACTGCAGTGTCTATAGCCTCAGAAAATTTCAAGTGTCTCTCTTCATTTCTTGGTATTTCCGTTTCCCTCTTCTTTGCACATTGCTCCTTCCTGACTAGTCTCTTAAACTTCAGCTTACTCTTCATTATTACTAAATTTTGATCTGAGTCTTGTGATAGCAATATTATTGAGCCTTTGCAGTCTACTTTGAAGAGATGGGTGTTTGATCGTTATTGACCTCCATCAATGTTACCTGAACTTGCCACTATTATGCATGAGAATTGTCTTGAGAACCATACAGTAGCTGTATTTATTCGTCCCGAGATGACTGAAAGAATTTTTGAATGCCAGTGGGTTTGCTACAGGGTGTTAGGCATGGTAATGTTCATGTTTTTGGTGTCTGTCATGTATGGGCTCGTTTGACAAACCCGTGGACAGAGAAGAGTGAATCTAAGAAACAAGTGTGATTGTGTGCAGGGGCAAGTCATGATTGTTTGTCAATCTGCAACCATACAGTTTTCTGGCATCTGTGAGTCGCTGGTTTCCACTACATTGGTGTCCAGTATAATCTCTGTTTGGCTATGGCATTAACTTTCACGGTGACACTGAACGATTTCCGAGAAAGGCTTCTCCAAGTTATCCCGTGTTAAATTGTAAACAATCGAATTCTCAAATTAATTCATTCGGTTCTATGTGAATCGATGTAGACTACATCAACTGGTGTAATCAGTCCATTTGCAGAAGAGTGGAAGATGGAAGTGACTTCACGGGAACTATGTCGTCTGAGCTCTAACCAAGCGACAGATGAAAGGCCTTAACTGGACGGCCAATCGAAGAGCGGTGTATTTCACCCGGGTGCAGGTTTATATTACTAAAGCTGTTTTTGGCGTACCAGTAACGAATACGGTATTTGTGACAAACATGTCACCCTTGGTGCGATTTCTTAAAACTGTCAAGTAACGACGTATCAGTGGTAAAAGCCTTCAGGAGACCCTAAGAGAACTGTTATGGTAGTAACACTCAGTAACAGTTCAGCATATAATTACAGAGTGAAAAGGAGTAGGTTCCCGACCTGCCATATGCTTCTTTTTTCCCCCCTTCCTTCGCGTTCGTACAGATTCAGTTGCCATCAATAACATTTGCATTCTTCCTTGTCACTGTTGGAACACGCATTTGCCTGTGTTTGCAGTTCTTGTTTATGCCCACATTCTGACCACTAGTGGATCGAGTTTATTTGAGCGCAGCTGTTTACCTTTGTCTTCTTTGCAGTAGTAGTATTCTTTGTAATTTTTGTTGCATGTGAAAAGTCAGCTGTTGTAAGGAAAGCCAGTCATTTTAATTAATGAAAGAAGTTCATATACGGATTTATTAATCTCTCTTAGTAACCTCTACTATCTGCATCAGGCATCGCTCGGTTTGCGTGAAGAAAGTTGTTATTTCGTATAAACTTTCGGTATCCCGACTGTGACGTCTTCGGACGAAAAGAAGAGAGAAGAAATCTGCAACGGCTGAAGATGTGTCTTCAAAATAAATCTCAAAGCTGGATGCAAAAAATTATCAGATATGGAAATTCCAGATAAATTCAATCTTACAGGTTCACGGAATTTTCGATGTTGTAATTAGTACTTGAGGTCAACCTAATGAAGACGACGATGCCGCCTTGAAAGCATGATCAAAAGAAAATGCAATATGTATGTTTCTGATTTCCACATCAGTAGACGATACACAAAAGCAAGATCTGTTGGGTGAGGCAGCCCACGAAATGTGGAACAAGCTGAGATCAAATCATGAGCAACGGTCAGAAGCCAGCAAACTAACAATAGCTCAACGTTTTCTTGAATATCGGATGAATGTAAATAATTCTGTAGTTGCACATGAGATTTCCAAGAATGTCTGCTATCGAAGCCGCGGGCTCCAAACGATAGATATGGAACGTGTGATTTTAAATCGATCACACGACTGTGGTGCCGGGCGTTATGATAAATTATTTGTGATTTACTAGGGAAACTCAAACGATTTATGACGCTAGTGAGCGGGATGTCTGGTATTGTAGATGTTTCTTCGGCCGATTGCCTTACGTGAAAGAATCTAATTCCATGCTTACGCAGTGTAGAAAATTGTTTGAATTTTTGTCGGAAATATGGACTAATACCGGATGACGAAAGGAGGGACTGCTGTGGGGCGAAGTCTATAAAAGTTCGTAAGAAGAGTTCTGATAGTTTCATTGCGGAAAAAAATGATCGTACGGCATTATTGGCCAGGAGGCCCCGATTCGGGTTTGGCCGCCAAGTGCAAGTCTTATTTAGCTCGGCGCCACATTGGGCGACTTGCAGCCGATGATGAGGACGAAATGATGATGACAGGAAATTGTGGTAAACGAACGACTATCAGGAAGAATACATCGTTTGACTATTCCACTTTATCAATCCACACAAACATAATTCTTGCATCTTGCTGAATTGGGGACTACGCCCGGCAAGCAACAGCATCGGAAACTGATTTATTTTCTGCTAATACCGTGTGCGACTATTGCGGGTTTTACAGGGAAGTGTGTTATGTAATAGTGACAAACAGCAGTGTACCGATCGGTGGACCAAATAAAGTTGTTGAATTGGACGAATCGCTCATAGGAAGAAGGAAAAACCAGGGAGAACGACTTAAAGAATGAAATCAATTTGGGTATTTGGTGGTATAGAACAAGAGTCCCAGAAGTACTTTGTGGTAAAAGTGTTGTCGAGAGACAAGGTAACTTTGGTTGGTTTGATAAAGCACTTTATACTGCCTGGTAGCAAAGTGATTACAAACGACGAAATAAATCTCGGGTGAACAGCCTGGTATGAGTGTGCATAGGACACAATATTTCGGCAATTGACAACATTGCCATCATCAGGTACGCTGATGTACTGACCGGCGGTGGGCCGGAGCCATGTATATATAGGACAATCCCCCTGCCACTCCTCTCTCAGACGCTTCCTATGGGTCGGTGCGGTCCGCGCCCCGCGCGCGGTCCAGGTACAGCGTCCGTACTCCCGCTGTCTGGGCGCTGTGTCCTAAGTTTTCTCGTTCAGGAGGGTCTGCCGGCACCGTTCTTGTTATTCGTCCCTCCTCCCCGAAGTTGGTACACTCTGGGAAATATCCTCCTCCTTCTTAATCCAGGTGATCGCGGGTTCCCACGCCTTCCTAAGGATGTAACCGCTGTCATGATTTAGTTGTGGCTCCTTTACTCTGATCTCTATGGCTTCTTTGATGACACAATCCCAGTATTTGGAAGTCTGCGTCAGGGCTTTGGTTTGGTCATAATCCTTGCTGTGGAGTAACAACATGCAATGCTTAGCGATTGCCGACTTACTGCGCTGTTGCAGTCTAGTATGCCACTGATGTTCTCGGCATCGGTCCTCAATGAAACGAATGGTCTGCCCTGTGTATGCACTACCACATTGGCAAGGTATCTGATAAACCCCTGATTTACGTAGACCAAGGTTCTCCTTGACACTACCAAGAAGGTGCACCTGATGATGGCAACGTGGTCGATTGCCGAAATATTGTGTCCTATGCTCACTCATACCAGGCTGTGTACCCGCGATTTATTTCGTCATATAATACGCCTTGATAAATTGAAGAATCACATCACATACCTCTACGGGGAGGAGATGTACCGCAGCATGAAAAGGATCGACAAGCCGCGTCATCGGAGAGGTCGTCTACTGAGTTCTTTTGTTTTTCTTATGAAGTGCCGAGAAGAACCTGTGGTACCGAATTTTGCTAAGGTCAAGCATCGCATCGACTCAGCGGCGGCCAGAAGAATCAAGAAACATGCCAGCCTAGCTTCGGTACGAGAGAGTGTTCGCTTCATGCGGCGGCGCTTGGACACTACCAACAAAGTACTCCTACAGTTACATCTACAACTGAACTACCGGTTCAACCCCTGGACGTGGGATTGGGTTGATGGTGTCACATGGGCCACAGTGGACTCAACCAGAGGAAGTCAGCCGAACGACAGGCATCCAAGTTTGAACGTATATCGGAGAAACAACCTTCTGATGGCAGCGGAAAGACCATCATCAATCTCACCAACAAGGAACTGGATGATGATGCTATTTCGGTTCTTAAGAAAGGATTGAATTTCGCTCTGACTCCTAAAGATGTACCCATTGCTGACATCATTAGCACAGTGGAACAAACAGCTGCTCGACTTCCACCTGAAGCTGCTGAAGAAGTTCGGCGCGAAACCTGCAGAGCTATAACCAAAATAAAGCTGATGAATCCGAACATCTTCTACAGGGAGAGGGCCCCCATACAGGAGCTAAGAGAAGATCCAGACATAGTAATGTTACCTGCAGACTGGGGCAATGCAACAGTGATCCTATCCTGACAGGATTATGCTGAGAAGATGAGGAGCCCACTTGGTGACAACACATACCACAAGAGTGACACCGATCCTACCAAGAGGGCTGAGAGGATTTCGGCTTCCCTTACGAGATTAACAAGAAGTTACGCCAGAGGGCTGCTGTTCCTCCTAGACTTTATGGACTGCTGAAGGTGCACAAGGAATCGATTCCATTACGTCCCATTGTCAGCAATATTGGTGCCCCAACGTACCTTCTCGCCAGGGACCTCAAACAACTGCTTAGCCCTTACATTGGGAGATGTACACACCATATCTGTAACTCCGTGGATTTCCTGGAACGCATCAACAACCTACTGCTTAAGGAATCTGACATACTGGTGAGCTTCAACGTGGTATCTCTATTCACTAAAGTTCCGTTACGAGAATCCTTGGAACTCATCAGCCAGAAATTTGGCGAAGAGACCACTAACCTTTTCAGACTATGAGCAGACAGGAGTAATAGTCATGGGGAGTCCACTCTAACCCGTTGTCACAAATATGTACATGGAATATTTCGAGGAGGAAGCTCTTGAATCAGCACATCTAAAACCCACCTGTTTCTTTAGATATGTGGATGATGCCTTCGTTATCTGGCCACATGGAAGAGAGAAACTGGCAGGCTTCCTCACACATCTGAACTCCAGACACAAGAATATTAAGTTCACCGTGGAGATCGAAACGGATGGGATGCTCTCTTTCCTAGATGTTTTGATTAGAAGACGAACTGACAGCACTTTGGGCCACAGCGTGTATAGGAAGAAGACGCACACCGATTTGTACCTACATGCGGATGGCTGCCACCACCCGGCACAAAAGAATGGCGTGCTCAAAACTCTTGCACACAGAGCTCACACCATCTCCGACAGGGACAGTCTCCAACAAGAATTGGACCACTTGAAGACCGTGTTTCGAAGGAACAGTTACAAGGAAGGGCAAATTCGGAAGGCTCTACATCCCATCCCACACCTGCAGCACCGGCTGAAACTGAGGATGACCCTCAGGAGGAGGCGGCCTTGGCTATTATTCCGTTTTGTGGGGCCTTGTCCGGAAAAATTGGACGCATTTTACGTAAACACCAAGTGAAAACCATCTTCCGTCCTCCAAGCAAAACCAACAGCCTTCTTGGTAGTGTCAAGGACAACCTCGGTCTACGTAAAGCAGGGGTTTATCAGATACCTTGCCATTATGCGGTATTGTATACACAGGGCAGACCATTCGTGCCATTGAGGACCGATGCCGAGAACATCAACGGTACACCATACTGCAACAGCCCAGTAAGTCGGCAATCGCTGAGCATTGCATGTGGGAACAGCACAGCATGGATTATGACCAAACCAAAGCCTGACACACATTTCCAAATACTGGGACTGTGTCATCAAAGAAACTGTAGAAATCAGAGTAAGGGAGCCACAACTAAATCGCGACAGCGGTTACATCCTTAGCAAGGCGTGGGAACCCGGATTAAGAAGAAGGATATTTCCCAGAGAGTACAGACTTCGGTGGAGGAGGGAAGAATAATGAGAGCGGTGCCGGCAGACCCTCCTGAACTTAGGACGCAGCGCCCAGACGGCGGGAGAACGGACGCTGTACCTGGACCGCGCGCGGGATGGACCGCACCAACTCATAGGAAGCGCCTGAGGGAGGAGCGGGAGGGGGATTGTCCTATATATACATGGCGCCGGCCATCGCCGGTCAGTACATCAGAGCACCTGAAGATGGCAACGTGGTCGATTGCCGAAATACTGTGTCCTATGCACACTCATACCAGGCTGTTCACCCGAGATTTATTTCGTCATAAAATACGCCTGGAGAAATTCAAGAATCACATGATTACAGACGGATTTCAGTCCTATAAGACACTGAAAGCAGAAGGATTCAACCACGAGTACGTCAGCCACTCTGTAAAGTTCGTGTCTTCCAATGATGCCAGTGTGCAGCTGGGGAAATCAGTGAAATCTTCCATTAAAAGAGAAAGGCGTCCAGGAGAGAGAGATCTTTCAGTATCTGTATTTTTGTAACTTGCGGTTGCATGGAAAAGTTGACGCTTGTGACACTCTACCCACATTTTTGCGTGACATTAGCAGAGTTTACCCAGATTACAGCAGAAAGGAAATGCTTCCCATACTATACACATCAAATGGGCTTTCTCGTGACGACAGCGTCGAAGACGAGTGAGGTAAGTCGTTTCCTGTGTAATTACAAGTATTTTAGTAACGCTCTTCTTTTGTCATTGCTGTAATGACGACTATAAACATGCTCATAACGCCCGCCACCACAGTTACGTAATCGATCTGGAATCGCACGTTCGATGTCTACCGTTTGGAGCCCGCGGCTTCGATAGGCAAACATTCTTGGAAATTACCCAAAATCTAGCATTACAACTCAGAAATGCTGTAGAAAAAGTTTCAGATGTAGCTGTAATGGCGGAAGTCTTTGCGTCATTAACATCAAAGTATAACGCATTTAAAACAGCTTGGCACAGTGTGCCAGCTAGTCAACAAAACATGGACACTTTGACAGAACGTCTCATCAAAGAAGAGTCCCAGTTGAATACGAGTGATGGTGAAATTGGTGCTTTGGCAGTGACGTCTATTAACAGACGAAAGGAAAAAGCTAGATATCCTGGTAAAACCAAAAGTTCACAAGAACGAAAAACAAGAACAGATATCGAGTATTTTTACTGCAAGATACGTGGTCATATAGCTCGCGATTGCCAGAAGAAAAAGCGTGAGACAGAGAACGTAAGAGTGGCGAAAATAAATCCGAGTGTGCATTTATTGTGACAGCAGATAAGGTGTCGAGTTGTCAGAAAGTGATCAGTCAAATATATGGCTGTTGGACAGTGGTGCATCACATCACATGACTTTTCGACGGGAATGGTTTTCGAAGTTCTGTCCAGTGACTGGGGCCATGTGTTACTGGGTAATGATAAAGAATGCCAAGTCGCCGGTGTTGGTACTATTATTGTCAGCAAAGAAGTTAGCGGGAAATGGAATGAGGCACGTATCGAAAAAGTTTTGTATGTACCAGATAACAAAATAGGTTTGTTTAGTGTCGAAGAAAATTACTGCAGTTTTCAAAGAAGATCAAGTTGTACTAATACGTGACAGAGAAACTGTAGCTGAAGGCGTGAAGGAAGAGAACAATATTTATAGTATGTGTTTCGTGACAGAATCCACACTATGGAGTGAAGTTAATGTTGCAGTGGCCGATCTGACACAGCGGCATGAACGATTAAGAAATGTCAGTAAGCGAACAATTCAATGGATGTCAGCAAAAGTGATGGTCGAAGGACTAAATGTAAAAAAAAAGATTTTTTCTGTGAATCATGCCAGCTAAGCAAGGCACAATGGCTGAAGTTCAGCAACAAAGACACAAATCGTTCAACAAAACCAGGGGAATTCATTCAGACGTGCACTGGCCAACGTCAGTTGAATCAATTGGTGGTGCAAAGTTTTTAGTCATAAAACAGAAATTTTTCAATTGAGACAAACGGTGTGCTGTCCTTAGGTTAGTTAGGTTTAAGTAGTTCCAAGTTCTAGGGGACTAATGACCATAGATGTTAAGTCCCATAGTGCTCAGAGACATTTTAACCATTTGACAAACGGTGAATTATTCCGAAAAGGAACTGACTAAACAAGTGTGAACATGCGAAAAGAAGTGTGAAATTAACACTTCCCAAATTCAAGGTAAAGTGAGCGACCTTGAACGGACAATAAGAGAAAAACCGAATTATGCTACTGACAGAATAATGTGCAGCAAATTGCTAGAGGGCGAAGAACGATTCTATCCGGCAAAAAGGCATAACGAATGGCACCCATTAGATTTTTTGAAAAATTGTGAAAGGAATTACCCTCATTACGTAATGGACCAGGAAAGATCAATGTAGTTATTAGCACATTAGCTGGCGTTGCGAAAAGATGGGGCCTAAATCTGGATACAGAACAAATGTCATTTGGCGAATTTAAACAGAAATTTATAGAGGAATACTGGTCAGAGGAAATCAGGACTGCCTTAGGGGGGAATTTGTCATGGACAGGTTATATCACAACAAAGGCAGAAGCTCAATGAAACAGTTTTGTGAAACGTGGTACATGCTTGAGAAACAGACGTACGAAATCCAAAATAGTGTGGGAACTATGGAAAAAGCTCTTGGAGTATTCAAAATTTTACACGGTAAGTAATCACAAAAGCATCTTGTCATTTTTAGAAAGGGTTGAAGGCGAGGACCACTGGAGAGGGAACTGTGATTATCGTCAAAATAATAACAGCTGGAATAGGGATAATCACGATAATAATGAACAGAATGAGAACGAACATTACTGCATAAATATGAAGCCAAGAGGTAGACGCAGAGGTCGCGATAACATGTCATTTCGCAGTAAAGGATTTGCACCGTGAAACTATCAAAACCGAAATGACGTGGTTAACTACGGAGTGCGTGTTTTACGGGCCACATTCGCGCCGACAAATATTACCAGCCCAAACTAAAGAAGTCATACCGGCTAAAACAAAGTTAATTTAAGACAGAAGTACGCAGCAGAGCTGTGTTGCAAGATGGTGCTTGCAGAACAAATTGTGCGGGCATGAGTGGGTCACTGGCGACAGACTATGCTACAGGGGCTACCGTGTGAACGAAGCAACCGCGTGTATTGAACTTGGCGGAGCGATCAGCTGCCCATAGTATGGCTGCAGTAGTGGCAGTAGGAAGAGATGACGTCGCAAGGGAATTTAGTGGTTCTGTTTCGGTGGGAAATATTACCAAAATGAGAAAGGAATTGGACACATTATTAAGTAAAAGCGAAAGCATCGACAACCAAGCAAAGACAGACAGTTTGTGCAAAAAGGAGTCTTCAGGGATCGCGGGGTGGCGTCATGTATTGTTTTACAGTTTCAAGCAGTATGAGTGGGAAAACATTAAAAAGGGTTATACGGCCAAAGAATTAATAAAAGGGAAAAACGAAAGTGGAAACGTCGAAAAGAGGGCGTTGTCCGAAAATGAAAAGGAGATGAAAGTAATTAGTGCCACACAAAGTGCGTGAACAGTATTTTCAGATGAAGTGGTTGCTAAGGGAGTGTAAGGTGCCGTGCAAAGCACACAAGCTGCTGATGTTAAAGAAATTGGTGTTAGAAACAGAAAAATGGTCGGTATAAATAGGAATCTGGAGGAGGATGAAATCCTCAATAGTGCAGATGAGGCGATCCTGGCTGACGAAAGACTCGTACAATTAGATGTTGTTGGTGGTCATGCAAACATAGATTCAGATGATTATGCGCAAACCACTGAAATCCAAGACGATTATACCAAATATGAAGTTAAAGTTGACGTCCTCAAAAGTGATAATGAATAAACGCCTGTGACTGAAAATGAAATAGAAATTTTAGGAAGGAATCGAAATTTTGAAAATAAGAAAACTGATAGAAGGTAAAGAGAAGAGCTTTCTTGTTTCTAAGAGTAGCTTTCATGTTAGAATCAGACAGTGAATATGAAATAAATGGTAGTTCAGATGAAGAACTGTAGAAATAGAGGAAAGGGAACAATGTATAATAGAAGATGTATATAAAAAGCAAAATGAAGTCTTATCCAAACAAAATCCAGCAGTAAATAAGGAACCGAAAAAGAAAGAGCAACCAGACGATGCGATACTGGGGCAAGATATGATTAGAGCTGTAAAAGACGTAGAAATCAGAAAACTGAAGAAACCCCCAGACATGTGTGATTTGCCGGTATATAACATATCATGCAGCGATCTGATGATCAAACAAGATTTGTTATGGGAAAAACAAGAAAATTCTGAAAATAGGACGATCAAACTAACTATCATTCCAGTCGAAATTTGCAGTATTAAATTGCAACTACTGTTAGACACTGGATCCCAAATTAGCGCTATTCCACAGTCTTTCGTTGAACACATTTCCAATAAACCTGGGTTGGTTACATTGTCAGTAAATGGTGTGAAACTGGCAACTGGCAAATCCAGCAAGCATATTCGAAGACAATTGTTGGTGGAATCTGAAAGAAATGGACGAAAATTTGAACACGACTTCCTGGTTGTGCCTGAATTGAATACTGAGATGAATTTAGGTATTGATTGCTTAGATAAGGAAAAGGTATTCATTAATTGTGGTAGCAAGATGGTCAAAATTGATAATAAGTCTGATATTTTGGAAGTTAGATTGAGGAGAACGAAATTTTACAGTACACCAAAGTTGATTCATTGATATTAGAATTAGATCCTGGAAATGATGGTTTGTCCAATTTATATGAAATATACCATAAAAAGAATGTAATGATTGATGAACCAAAAGTAGAAACTTTTAAAGAAATTATTAAAGAGATACAGGAACTTATGTTGGAACAGAAAGCTGATATATATAGCAATCTGACTAATAATCAGGAAGTTTTTACAGATAAACTGGAAATAGTAAAGAATTTTGAATACCATATTAAAGTAACAGAACCTGAACCATTTTTCGTGAGACCTTATCCAGTACCTTTAGCTATGAGAGAAGCCATACAGGTGAAAATCGACAAAATTATTGTATGGGGAATTATCAAAAGGAGCAATAGTGAGTATAATAGCCCTTCCATTATTGTAAACAAAATAGATGGAGGCATGCGAGTAGTAATCGATGCACTAACACTAAACAAGGTTGTCAAAAGTGAAGTATGAGGGGCATTTGAGAAGTCCGTGCAAAGTCCGAGAGATGGCGCCACCAGCGCATATTGAGGTCGTGTTTAGTTAGTAGCATCTTTAGAAAGAACGCACACCAAGTTTCAGCCATATTGGTCAATATCTTTGTGTTTGGCATTCATGTGAATCAAGGAAGTCGAGTGATTGTCAAAAAGTGGACGAAAAAGAATTTCGTGTGGTGATTAAACTTTACTATATGAAAGGCAAAACGCCTCAGGAGACTAAAGAGAAGCTTGATAAACATTACGGTGACTCTGCACCTTCGATTAGAACAGTTTATAAGTAGTTTCAAAATTTTCGGAGTGGCCATATGGGCACAAGTGATGTTGAACGTTTAGGACGCCCTGTCGAGGTTATGACTCCAGAAATCATTGATATAATCCATGATATGCTGATGGATGACAGGAGAGTTAAGGTGCGTGAGATTGCTATAGCTGTGGGCATCTCGAATGAATGGGTACACAATATTTTGCATAAACATTTGGGCATGAGAAAGCTATCTGCAAGTTGGGTTCCACGATTGCTCACACTTGACCAAAAACGAAATTGTGTGAAGAGTTGCAAGGATGGTTTGCAGCTGTTTAGGAAGATCCTGCAGGACACAATCTGAACAATGGGTTACCAAGGGAGAATCTGCACCAAAAAAGGCAAAGACCATTCCTTCGGCCGGAAAGATTATGGCGAATGTCTTTTGGGATTCGCAACGGATATCCTCATTGACTATCTGGAAAAGGGTAAAACTAGTACAGGTGCATATTATTTATCGTTACTGGACCGTTTGAAAGCCGAGCTGCAAGAAAAACGCCGGCGATTGGACCGCAAAAAAGTCCTTTTCCATCCCGACAATGCACCAGCACACACATCAGCAGTTGTGGTTGCAAAATGATTGAAAATAGGATTCCAACTCGTTTCACATCCCCCTATTATCCAGACTTGGCTCCCTCGGACTACTATTTGTTCCCCAATTTGAAGAAATGGCTGGCGGGATAAAGATTTTATTCTAATGAGGAGGTGACTGCAGCAACTAATATCTATTTTGCAAACTGGACAATTCCTATTATTCGGAAGGGATCAACAAATTAGAACAGCGTTGGATGAAGTGTCTAAGTCTAAAAGGAGACTATGTTAAAAATAAAAAAGGTTTACCCCAAAAACATAAGTAGTTTTTATGTTTCACAGACTTTTCAAATACCCTTGTAGTTCGTCCAGAAAATTTAGATGATCCGTTGCAAAAATTTCACTTTTGCTGTATTTGACTAGCTTAGATCTCACAGAGGGGTATTGGAAAATCCCATGGCACAAAGAGTCTCGAAAGTATACCGCATTACTATTTGTGGGAAAATGTTACCAATATAAAGTTGGCCCTTTTGGTCTTAATACTTCCATCTCAGTCTTTATTAGAGCTTTAGATTTCGTATTAGGAAGGGAACTAAGTGCCAGATTGACCATATATGTGGACGACTTGGTGACTGCCAGGGAAAATTGGAAAGAACACTGCAAATTATTAGACAAAACTTTTTCTGCTCTTCAAGCAGGAGGGATGACACTAACACTGAAGAAGTGCGAATTAGTAAAGCAGGAAATAAAATTCTTGGGACATATTATTACCATTTTTGGGATTGGAAAGGACCCAGAGAAGTGTAATGCCATTGAAAAATACCCACCAACTAAGAACCGAAAACAATTAAAAGCATATCTCGGTCTTTGCGGATTTTACTGCAAATTTGAGAAGTCGCAAGCATTTAATAGTCCTCATTCAAATGGGTTACTTAAAAAAAATAGTGCATTTATTTGGACAGAAGAATGCCAACAAGATTTCGAAAATTTGATAAATGAAGTAATAAGGAACAATATCTCGCATCACCCTGTTTTGAGTGAAACATTTCATAAGAGTGCTGATAGCAGTGCATATGGAATCGGTTTAGAAATTTTCCAAGAAAACATAGTAGAACCAAAACGTAGGACAATAGCTTTCGCTAGTCAAACCCTAACTAAGTATGAAAGAAATTACACCTTTTCAGAAAGGGAAGCTGTAGCCACCATATAGGGTTTGAAAGAGTTTTGAAACTATTTGTGGGGGCAAAAACAATTATACATAGTGATCAAAAAGCATTGACGTTTATTAAAGGCTGCTGCATGTTTACCGGCAGATTAAGTCATTGAGCACTGTACCTCCAGCAGTTTGTCTACGAAATTTTCTATGTTAAAGGAAGTGACAATTATGTAGCAGATGCTCTATCCGGACTATCTGAAGGGATAGACAGTGTCCCAAAGGAAAATAACGAATATGGCCCTTTTTCATATGAGATTCATCAAAGAGGTACTTGGGAAAAAGAAAATCGAACGAATTTGCAAAACTATGCGGTATTACCAAAATGAATATGAAGTCTGGAAGTTAGGTAAAGTAAATTTTAATAATACCAAATACACTCAATTTAGTAAGTATTATGAGATCTTTAAAGATATTTTATACAAACGAAAAGACGTGAGTAGAAAGGAGTGGAAATTTTGATGGCCATCTCAATTTGCAACCAAAGTAATAGACTATTGTCGCCTCGCCTTAGGACACTGAAGTCCAAAAAAGTGTATCAAAAACTTTGATGTAATAATACTAAACATCAGTGCAACAAAGAAAGTAACAGATCGAATTAAGTCATGTGATATTTGCCAGAGGGCAAAGGTCATAAATCAAACCAAACAAGCTTATATGCAAAACAATGTACCGGAAGATACTCTTGACTTATTGTCAGTGGATTTGTATGAGCCTCTCCCGAAAACACCTGGAAATTTTACCTACATTGTAGTAATATTAGAAGTATTTTTGAAGTTTATCAAACTCTTTCCCATTAGGAAAGCTAGCGCAAAACCAGTATTTAATAGAATGACTGAATGTTTCAAAATGATATGAAAAAACAAAGGCAGTACTATCAGATAATGGACCTCAATTCATTTGAAAAATATGGAAGGAAGGGATAGCACAGAATGGTATTCAAGTGAAATATATTTCGCCATACCATCCTGCAAGTAATCCAGTGGGGCTTTATTTGCATGAACTAGGTAGATTGTGTCAAACATATTGCCACCACAATCATAAAGCATGGGGCAGATTTATTGCAGACTTTGAAATTGTAATGAATACCCTCCACCATGAAACTACAGGATTTACACCTGAGGAAATACTACTTAACCACAAGACTAAAAGTATAGTTGAAGAAACCTTACAATTTCCACCCTATGTCGAACTAGATCTGATGGAGAAGAAAGACTTAATAAGAAAAAGAAGGAAAGAAAAAGCGGAAGTCAGATCTAAAAGGCACGATAAGGACCTTAAAAGTAACCAAGTTCAAAATTGGGGATTTTGTTCTCATAAAAACTCACGGAAAATCTTGTGAAATAAATCAAGAAATTTCTAAGTTGAAATTTATTTATAATGGTCCCTTTGAAGTGCAAGGAACTCCACACACTAACGCCTATTATCTTGTTTATCCTAAGTCAAAGAAGCCATTAGGTGTTCGTATCATTGCAGATTCAAAACTTTACATCCACAGAAATGAGTAATAAGGGGCAACATGAAAAAATGTGTATGGAATTAATCAAATAGTATTTTACTCTACATGTTCTTGTCCATAATGTTGTGTTGTCAAGTGTAGTTGTGTTGGAAAAAACTTTTTTGTTATGACACTACTGTCACATACCTATTAGTTACAGATTTCGTATAATGTCATTAAGTATACGAATTACATGTAAACTCCAGGATATGGACTACATAAGAACTGTAGTGATTGAATATCACAGGATGATCAGGAGGACTGCCAAATGTGTCAATAGGCAGAAAAGTATTGATGTTGAAAATAATGGAAGACTGTCAAATATGTCTATAGGCAGACAAAGGATGAAAAGTTTATATAGTGGTCTGAGTATTAAGGTTTTCATGATGAACTGCATTAATATTTCTTAATGATCATGCAGTGAGAAATAGGTGTGGACTAACCATGTGTACTGTAAGCTGTGTATGTAAGTGATATGTAAATTCCTAAATATAATTTTCACAACATGTACACATGTATAGAATAGTATATATTTTCTGAATGCAACCAAAATTCGTGTTTTTTTAGTACTTGATGAAACAGTGTTTATTTAAACAGTTATGTGAAGTGTATGTTGTGTAATATATTTGCAAAAAAAAAAATTCGCGCTACACTGTTTTGAAGTGTAATTGACGTTTCATTGATGTATCCCTTCGGGAAAACTATAAAAAAAGAAGGGGCATGTGCAACACTTATATCAATTAGAAGTAGGTTTATGTTATGCAACTATCTATCTGCAATTATGAAGTGTGTATTCTGTGTCTTATTTAAATTCCTTGATCTGTAGCAAGAAAATTAGAGTTTTGTAATGCATATATGAAAAAAGCAAAAGGATATGTTAAAATGATAAATTATTGTAATATGTGTATGTTCAAAACAAGAAAATGTTTATTGAAAGCTGCTTTGTGCTTAGGGAACTTGTATTTGTAACATGTAGAATCTGTAGAGAAGTCCCCTGCAATGGAAGTGGAATGGCGTAATGTAAAAGGTGGTTTTGGTGGTCGAACTGACCAGCCCCATTGTGTGAACGACACACAGTATGTGGCTAGCCATGACACAGTACACTTTGACAGTATTACGAAATGCAATGGGAAGATGCTTTATAAAGGATTTGCTAGGATGTGGATCTGGCTATTATTTGATATTCTCGGCATAAAGGAATGGCTCCATTATGTTGAAAATTTTATAGAGCATTCGAAATTCAAGAGCCATGAGTACAGTTAGCCACCATGTCGCTTGCCACCAATCTTCGCCACTGTTTCACTAACTTCATTCACTTAGTAACGTATATAGGCATGGACCAGATAATTTGTGTGTTGTTTTAATAAGATCACAAAACATAAATTCGTGTCCAGAACCATATTTTCTATCCTGATCGCGAACCTATGGTGGGTCCTCACCTAAGTGCTAGTAAAACCGAGTATCCTGATTTAAATGAACATTTCTTGCATTCAAGTGTTTAAAAATGATTTTTTGTCTAATGTAAAAGGAGTAGTAAAAGTTATAACCACAAAAGTAAAGTCGGATAGGCTTTTGCTAAGGTATCCTTAGTTTATTACAAAATATAATTTTGTAGGATTACAGTGCAAGATTGTGTAAATATTATTGTCTGGAATACCTTTGTCACAGGTGATAAAAAGGCAAATAAGTTACGCTCATTTTCAAAAATAGTGTGGTTCTGATTTCTATTGTGAATGGTTCCTGCTTTGAAGTTAATTAAGCCCAGTGTTGTATTTTATTGTCTTGTAAAGAAAATTATGAACTACTCCAAGTGAAGTGGATGATTAGTTAGTCTTTTCTAATGCAATAATCAAAGAACATTGCATAGTGAAACTATACTAGTTTATGGGTCCCCATCATATTCCCCATCTATTAGGAAAAAAATTGAAGTATTACTGTTATTAATGAAAACTGATATATGTAGAGGAGCATAAACAGTGTATTAATGATATTATTCTTTTTTACTTGTGTTTTTCTTTTCATACCAGTCAAGATAAAAGCCCCTCATGACCAAATTTGGTTCTGTATTTCATGCAGTAACATTTTAGAATTTGATTAAGTAATGGTCTTGAGTGTAGCTGTTTCTAGTATGAGCTTTGTGCAAAATTACTGGTGTGTGCGTTATTGGCAACTGCTGCTACTCACAGTTCAGAGTGCACTGTGTCAGCTTGTATCCTGTTTGCTATTCAAAGGGAAATTTCAAAGAAAGTAACTTTAATAACCAATATTCAATTTCCTTAAACATATATTTCCAAATTAATGTGCCCAATTGGGCTGGCGACTGTTCATTTCTTTCATTCGCTTATAATTTTCCACTTTCTTTAACTCCCAAGGTTAAGGTCCATTTGGTTTTTCCGTTAATTTCAACAAATTCAAAATTATAGTCTGATACCTTTGTCCATTAGGCATACACGTGGTCAGTCTTCGAAATCCTCTTAGAGGGTAACACTATCGTGTTTCACATTAGAGTGATAGATGTTACTGTTATAAAGCCTTGAGAAATAGTCTCCTATGATAAGACATTTCAGGCTTTCCCGATGGATCTGATGGAAATACACATTTTGGCTTGGCCGCTGGATCATATTCTGTTAATTCCACAATATTTCATCAATGTAACTGCTCGAGATCTTCAGGTAGTGGTAGTTCCTGCTGTTACTGCTGCAAGATAATGATAATTGCACAGCGGCGTCGAAATTTATCAGTCCAGGTGCAGGCAATATGTGTGAGAGGGAAGACGCCCATAGTTGGAGAAAAGCGACGCTCCTAGTGCTCCCTGCTGGGAGCCACAGAGAGGCCTTTCACGCATTTGCTGTCCTCAACGACTATGCTGCCGGATGCCCCTGTGGTTAAAAACTGAATTAAATCTCAGTAGTGCATTGCGTAGAATCATGAATCATAAGTTCTTATTTTAACTGTTGATTTAATGCCATCCAGTTGTGCATTCTTGGAGTCCTTAATTGAAAACCTACACCCCTGTTGATAAGATTGTCCGCTGTAAAGATACATATGGCCTCCTTAACAACACAGTCCTGGACAGATGATGCTGGGGATAAAATCTCCATCTTTTCGTAAAACATGTGATGCCTCATGTCCAGGCAGTGCTCTGCTACTGCTGATTTATCAACATGCCCAAGGCGTGTATGACGATGTTGTTCAACGCAACATTCTAGCACAGTTTGGCATGCCTGCCCGACATAAGATTTTTCACATTGCTATAGAATCTTATAAACGCCATGTTTCCTAAGGCCAAGGTTGCCTTTGACTGGGCACAACAAATTCCTCAGTTTTGCTGGTGGCCAAAAAACACAATTAATATCGTGTCTTTTGAGGACCCTTTCTAAACTTCAAGACATGCCGCCAAAATAGGGTAAGGAAGTGGTTGCAATGGGTGCCTCCACACCTCATTTACTTCCCTGCTTTGAATTTTCTTTAACGGAATGTGTGACGTATATGTCTATTGGAATAGCCATTCTGTTGGAATATCGTTATTAGGTGTTGTAGCTCAAAAGGTAGACTGTTGGTATGTGAGACTGCATGTGCTCTACGCCCCAAAGAGCGTAACACACTACTGCAATGTGCAGAGTGGTGACAACTTGTAGCCTGCTAATGTAGCCCTGTGTGAGTTTGTACCAGCGGACGATGCGCGGTGACCAATTTTCGTCCAACGCGCTGGGAGGTTTCATTTATTCGTTCAGAAGGGGAGGACGAGAGTGTTTGGCGCCTTTCGGCCGGTAGTCACTGAGAAAATTGAGGTGCACACCCTGCACTCTTTCTCAAGCGGTTTTGCGGAAACTATTTGGTAAAAAATTTCATTTTTGCGTTACTTATAGCTTTATATGCTGGGCTGATGACGATATGACCATCAATTCATTAACGGTCATAGTTAGTGTGATGTTTACGTAGAAGTAAGATACTTTGAGAAATTGGAAAAAGTTTGCAATGAAAAATAGGGATCGCTATGATTTTGCTTTTTGTGCATATTACATAATATGTTGCTGCTCATGAAATTTAGCTGACTTACGGAATTTTTCGTTAGACTTTGGTGGAGGTCTCAATGTCGAAAAATTAATGCTTTGGGTACATCATAACTGAAGACGCTACACGCTTATTTTGTGCCGAGGATGCGCTTTTTCAAAAGCTACTGACCCTACTTTTCCTCAGTTCCTCACTTAATAAATTTAATGAACCACTGTTTCAGAAGTCTCACGGAATTGTGGATGCACAACACGTTAGTGAGGTGACACTGTGAATACTCCGCTGTGTTTTGGCAAAAGAAACAAATTTTAACATGGCAACAAGAGAAATGTGTAAGTTTTATTCAAAATTCGCCACTCATAACAACTTTTCTGAAAGTTACAAATGGTTAGTAAGACAAGCGAAAATAAAGCGTTGTATTTCCAGCGGAATTCTTTGTAGATGTAAACAAAATCAGAGGTGACAGGTCTTTTTGAACGGTCACCATGCATGTGTGGGTGTGGAGGGGCTCCACTTAATATTTACAAAAAAATGTGAACATCAGTTTAGAACTTCTCCTCCAGCACTCAGCATTTTCCCTACAACTCCCGCCTGTAACCTCCACCACTACAACTCTCCCCATGCGTGTTCTATCGAGTGCACATCTACCGGCTATGGTATTATGTATAGACTGTATCCGCTGGTTGACGTTTGTGAATCGTCTCCACCTGATACTCTTCTGGCTTCGCTACGGCTTTGCCATTCTCAATGTACTTGCTGTCTCCTTTGTTGCATTAACTCTGTCACCCATCTGAAGAATAGTAGTCATGTCATACCCATCCTTCGTAGTTACCGACACTGTTACTGGTGTGGGAGGTTGTGATGTCCAAACGTACCACAGCGCTGAAATTGAAAATTCTGCACCCGTCACTACCCTGGTAACTGCCGCCTAAATTCTGAGGCGGATCTGTCACCTCATCGCTCTAATGATTTACTAAGCCTGCTTATCGAAATCTTCTTTAGGCTTGTATATTGCTCTTTGTTAGTGGACATTTAATTTCGTCTTCTACTAATGCTGTTGCTCTGGCATCCAGACTGTTGACTGCTGTCACGAACTTTTCTTGATCGTTTGTTGCTTTATTATGAGAACGTCAACTCCCGACATCGAAAACAAGAGCTGCAGTTTATCAGATAGAAACTGAGGCCTGAGTACTATGGCAAAACAAGTGCCGTATCGTTGTGAGAGATACGGATGCAAGCACTTACCCCAGTTCATTTCTACTAGCGCCACATCATCATAATTTGGCTGCGTGTACCATGCTAAGTCGTGTGGCATAATCTAAGATTGAAATTAAAAATTGAAACAATTTTCCCAAACTTTGTTACTGTATGCTTCAGTATATTGATGTTAAAACTGTTAAATCTCAGAATGATAAGATAAATAAGTTTTGCTAAATATACACTCCTGGAAATGGAAAAAAGAACACATTGACACCGGTGTGTCAGACCCACCATACTTGCTCCGGACACTGCGAGAGGGTCGTATAAGCAATGATCACACGGACGGCACAGCGGACACACCAGGAACCGCTGTGTTGGCCGTCGAATGGCGCTAGCTGCGCAGCATTTGTGCACCGCCGCTGTCAGTGTCAGCCAGTTTGCCGTGGCATACGGAGCTCCATCGCAGTCTTTAACACTGGTAGCATGCCGCGACAGCGTGGACGTGAACCGTATGTGCAGTTGACGGACTTTGAGCGAGGGCGTATAGTGGGCATGCGGGAGGCCGGGTGGACGTACCGCCGAATTGCTCAACACGTGGGGCGTGAGGTCTCCACAGTACATCGATGTTGTCGCCAGTGGTCGGCGGAAAGTGCACGTGCCCGTCGATCTGGGACCGGACCGCAGCGACGCACGGATGCACGCCAAGACCGTAGGATCCTACGCAGTGCCGTAGGGGACCGCACCGCCACTTCCCAGCAAATTAGGGACACTGTTGCTCCTGGGGTATCGGCGAGGACCGTTCGCAACTGTCTCCATGAAGCTGGGCTACGGTCCCGCACACCTTTAGGCCGTCTTCTGCTCACGCCCCAACATCGTGCAGCCCACCTCCAGTGGTGTCGCGATAGGCGTGAATGGAGGGACGAATGGAGACATGTCGTCTTCAGCGATGAGAGTCGCTTCTGCCTTGGTGCCAATGATGGTCGTATGCGTGTTTGGCGCCGTGCAGGTGAGCGCCACAATCAGGACTGCATAAGACCGAGGCACACAGGGCCAACACCCGGCATCATGGTGTGGGGAGCGATCTCCTACACTGGCCGTACACCACTGGTGATCGTCGAGGGGACACTGAATAGTGCACGGTACATCCAAACCGTCATCGAACCCATCGTTCTACCATTCCTAGACCGGAAAGAGAACTTGCTGTTCCAACAGGACAATGCACGTCCGCATGTATCCCGTGCCACCCAACGTGCTCTAGAAGGTGTAAGTCAACTACCCTGGCCAGCAAGATCTCCGGATCTGTCCCCCATTGAGCATGTTTGGGACTGGATGAAGCGTCGTCTCACGCGGTCTGCACGTCCAGCACGAACGCTGGTCCAACTGAGGCGCCAGGTGGAAATGGCATGGCAAGCCGTTCCACAGGACTACATCCAGCATCTCTACGATCGTCTCCATGGGAGAATAGCAGCCTGCATTGCTGCGACAGGTGGATATACACTGTACTAGTGCCAACATTGTGCATGCTCTGTTGCCTGTGTCTATGTGCCTGTGGTTCTGTCAGTGTGATCATGTGATGTATCTGACCCCAGGAATGTGTCAATAAAGTTTCCCCTTCCTGGGACAATGAATTCACGGTGTTCTTATTTCAATTTCCAGGAGTGTATTATTTTAAGAAGAACTGTAACCTCCCCACAAAAATTTAAAAGGAATGTACTGACAATACTTAATAGAAATGGGAGCCAAACGTAACCTCCCTAGCAATTAAATTTAATGACAATAAAAGTGAGAATCGCAATCTGACTCAAGTATAAGTTTTTCATAAAAAAATTAAAGTCCATTCAGTGACAAGAAAATATCAGTGATAATAATGATTCAATTAAACCGGAATATCGGTCTTTGGCCCTGTGCAAAAAAACAAAATTAAAGTCTTACCTCAGAATAACTGGATGTCAAATTTCTGCTCTTATCTTTGCGCACGGCTTGGAGGATCTGCATTGCAAATAATAATATTCCTTTTTTCTGTAATTTTACTGAAAATTTTCTTTAAAAGAAGTGGAATGAAATGGGAAGTGCAACGAAATCTTTAGTTCAATAAAAAAATAAAATTTTTTGAAAAAATGCTTTTGAAATAAAAATTATTATTGGGGCATTTGTTGGAAATTAATTACAATAAATAAATTTTTACATTATCTAATGATTATATTAATTAACAGTATACCTCATTCAGCATCTTGACCAGTGTTGCCGACCGCCTACATCACACAACCGCACTGGGCTGCTACTACTGACCGACCGCTCTGCATGACGACTACTAGCGTACTGCACTGCACGACTACTACTGACCGACTGCCCGCAACTAAATCGAGCTACAGACTTCCACGACTACAGACAGAGCACTGCTCTGCATAGCGACAACTAGCGAACTGCTCGCAACACTCGCGCGGTCAAGTGCATACTCTCTGGTCAGAGACGCTGCAATGCCTCGCCATCGCTGCTGCGTTACATACGTGTTTCATAACCCTCCACTGGGGGGGGCAAAAATTTGGCAGCGATGGTGAGTCATTTGGACTTGCCAATCGCGGCAAAATTTTTAATTAATTAATAAACTTCTACAATTTACAGAATAATTAGATGTAGTACATAAAGTAAATGTTGTGCACATGCACTAAGTACAAAATATATAAGACAAAGACAAGATATGAGTACAAAACATAGTAGCAAATCAGAAAAATGTATATACAAATTATTTGACAGAAAACAAAGTGCAGAGGCACTGAAAAAATTCATTGGCATATTCAGAACAAATAAACAGACTGGCAAAAAATATTATGTTGACAAGTGACATGAGTGTACTCGCACTGGAGTTGAGAACATATCAGTAAATGATGAAATGTATATACAATTAGTAACAAATGACATAAGTGCATATGCATTAAAGTATTGAATAAACAGTATAGTACAAATTATATTGAAAAATGAGAAAAGTGCACAGGCACTGAAGTTCAGTAGGAAACATATTAACGCCTAACATAAGTGCACATGCACTGTAGTTCAGAACATATCATTAAAATAAAAATGTATATACAATATAAAAGACAAGAGTGTACATATACTGTACTTCAGAACAAATCGAAAAATGTCTTTAGCATTTTCGCAATAAATAAACATAATGGCAAAAAAATCATGTCCAAAGTGCAAACGCACTGAAAAAATGTCTTTAGCATTTTCACAACAAATAAACATAATGGCAAAACATCATGTCGACCAGTGCCATAAGTGTACTTGCACTGGAGTTCAACAAATCGAAAAATGTATAACCCACGAACAGAAATGATGTTACCAAAAAATGATTTTCATTATGTGACAAAAATTAGGATAGGAAAGGGAAGGATTGCATCATGGTTGTAGCACTTTAGATTGCACACAGCTGTTCTGAAAGTCCATATCTTTCCACAGTAGTACAACACCAAGTGACACAACTTGAAGTTCTTTTCTCATCAGAATTTATCAGCGTAGCCAAGACACTGAATTGTCGTAGTAATATTTCATGTTTTCATTTTGGCAGTACATTAGGTACGCCAAACAGTGCGACCATAATAACGTCTTCATCGCTCATGGTGGTGGACAGCATGTCGTGTCAACACCACGCTCTTACAAGGCACACCAATGTAGAATTAGTGCAAAACCAAAGACAGTGCTCCATGATCACTGGGATAAACAGGACAAAATGGACATTGCAGTAATTCAGGGTAGTTAGCTCATGAGGTGAAGGACATCAAGTCACATAATATTGACAATTACAGACTTAATTAGTAGTTTGTGGCATTCATAGCCCAGTTATTGAACATTTCTGTACCAAGTATGTAGTATTACAGAAAAATGTTCATTAATTGTTTTACATGGAATCAGTAGTCTTCTTTTCCTAGTTACAAAATGTAGCATGGTTAATTAATCATTTGTCATTCCAATATAGTAAGAATCATTAGCCTTCTCCTGATTACAAAGCATTATGAAACAATCACATTCTTTTCCAGTTACAGAGTATAATTAAGAATCATTAACCTTCTCCTAATTACAGTTAATTAATCATTTGTCATTCCAATAATAATCATTAGCCTTTTCCTAATTACAGTTAATTAATCATTTGTCATTCCAATAATAATCATTAGCCTTTTCCTAATTACAGTTAATTAATCATTTGTCGTTAATTAATCATTTGTCATTCCAATAGTAAGAATCATTAGTCTTCTCCTAATTACAAAGCATTATTAAACAGTCACATTCTTTTCTGGTTACAAAGTATGAACATTGAAAACAAGAGCTAATTAATGGCATAATTAATAACAATTCATTGACTGACATTAATTATTGGCACTCAGTGGCCAGCAAGTATTGAATAGAATAAAACATAGTTCATCATTCAGTATTATTCAGATCATTACGAAGTCATTATTAAAAATCAGTTAATTACAGTCATAACATTAATAATCATGGGCATTATAACTACTCATTACAATAAACAGTGTTCCTCATTCATTAGTATTCAGATCATTACAAAGTCATTATTAAAATCAGTTAATTACAGTCATAGCATTAATAATCACGGGCATTATAAGTAGTCTCATTACAATAAATAGTGGCAGTTATTAGCTAGTGACAAAGCATTATCTTAAATATATACTTTTTTTTGTCTCATTAAGAAGTCATTACTCAAGCGACATACTATTCAGAGCTAATCAGTATTATTCAGAATTATCATAAACTAGTGACATTATGTGGGACTGGTAACACATTTTTTTTTTTTTTTGTTAGCAATGCATTGCGTTGGGATCGATAATTAATTGCTGAGGCATAACACTATTTGTTTTTGACCTATTGCTGCAAATGAGGATAGGTAACGTCATTCGTCATGAGTCAGCTGTAACAAGGTTATGTAACAAGGCAGTATATGTGATCACATTTATAAATGATAGACACAAATGGGTAAAAAAATAAAAATGCAAGTACTAGAACAGGTATAATAAGTAACAGGTTTAGTAAGTATCATGAAAAGCTTCTCCTGAAAAAAAAATACAAAATGGATTATTAACCTGAAAGAAGAAACGCACACTATGCTGAAAAGTAGTGAACTTCGAATTAACAGGTAGTGAAATGTGTATAAAATGTGTTCCATAGCTGTCCTTTCCAAAACTTTCTGTCATCCTACTATGCAATGTAACACCTGCTGTCAAAGCAAACTGCAACAAATACTTAAATAACTACATAGCATAAATGCATAACTTCAACATTATCCTCATCTGTAAAGAAAAAACTTCATTATCCATCACTTCATTATCCACATTATCATAACTTCAATATTATCATCACCTGTAAAGAAAAAACTTCATTATTCATAACAGCATTTTCTTCATCATTATTCATCAGTATTCATTATCATCTGCAAAAAAAATCACTTCATTACTCATTATACAACTATTCCTTATCTCTAGCATATTTCATTACTAAAACTAAGATGTGTAGTTCAGTCTGACAGCCTGCATCAATCACCTTGTATTCTGAAAGAAAAAATTAGTTAAGACTGCTATTCTACGATGAGTATAGTATATTCTTGTTAATGCTTGTTAATCCTGATCCCTACCCCACGAACCATGGACCTTGCCGTTGGTGGGGAGGCTTGCGTGCCTCAGCGATACAGATAGCCGTACCGTAGGTGCAACCACAACGGAGGGGTATCTGTTGAGAGGCCAGACAAACGTGTGGTTCCTGAAGAGGGGCAGCAGCCTTTTCAGTAGTTGCAAGGGCAACAGTCTGGATGATTGACTGATCTGGCCTTGTAACAATAACCAAAACGGCCTTGCTGTGCTGGTACTGCGAACGGCTGAAAGCAAGGGGAAACTACAGCCGTAATTTTTCCCGAGGGCATGCAGCTTTACTGTATGATTACATGATGATGGCGTCCTCTTGGGTAAAATATTCCGGAGGTAAAATAGTCCCCCATTCGGATCTCCGGGCGGGGACTACTCAAGAGGATGTCGTTATCAGGAGAAAGAAAACTGGCGTTCTACGGATCGGAGCGTGGAATGTCAGATCCCTTAATCGGGCAGGTAGGTTAGAAAATTTAAAAAGGGAAATGGATAGGTTGAAGTTAGATATAGTGGGAATTAGTGAAGTTCGGTGGCAGGAGGAACAAGACTTCTGGTCAGGTGACTACAGGGTTATAAACACAAAATCAAATAGGGGGAATGCAGGAGTAGGTTTAATAATGAATAGGAAAATAGGAATGCGGGTAAGCTACTACAAACAGCATAGTGAACGCATTATTGTGGCCAAGATAGATACGAAGCCCACGCCTACTACAGTAGTACAAGTTTATATGCCAACTAGATCTGCAGATGACGAAGAAATTGAAGAAATGTATGATGAAATAAAAGAAATTATTCAGATTGTGAAGGGAGACGAAAATTTAATAGTCATGGGTGACTGGAATTCGAGTGTAGGAAAAGGGAGAGAAGGAAACATAGTAGGTGAATATGGATTGGGGGACAGAAATGAAAGAGGAAGCCGCCTGGTCGAATTTTGCACAGAGCACAACATAATCATAACTAACACTTGGTTTAAGAATCATGAAAGAAGGTTGTATACATGGAAGAACCCTGGAGATACTAAAAGGTATCAGATAGATTATATAATGGTAAGACAGAGATTTAGGAACCAGGTTTTAAATTGTAAGACATTTCCAGGGGCAGATGTGGACTCTGACCACAATCTATTGGTTATGACCTGTAGATTAAAACTGAAGAAACTGCAAAAAGGTGGGAATTTAAGGAGATGGGACCTGGATAAACTAAAAGAACCAGAGGTTGTACAGAGATTCAGGGAGAGCATAAGGGAGCAATTGACAGGAATGGGGGAAATAAATACAGTAGAAGAAGAATGGGTAGCTTTGAGGGATGAAGTAGTGAAGGCAGCAGAGGATCAAGTAGGTAAAAAGACGAGGGCTAGTAGAAACCCTTGGGTAACAGAAGAAATATTGAATTTAATTGATGAAAGGAGAAAATATAAAAATGCAGTAAGTGAAACAGGCAAAAAGGAATACAAACGTCTCAAAAATGAGATCGTCAGGAAGTGCAAAATGGCTAAGCAGGGATGGCTAGAGGACAAATGTAAGGATGTAGAGGCCTATCTCACTAGGGGTAAGATAGATACCGCCTACAGGAAAATTAAAGAGACCTTTGGAGATAAGAGAACGACTTGTATGAATATCAAGAGCTCAGATGGAAACCCAGTTCTAAGCAAAGAAGGGAAAGCAGAAAGGTGGAAGGAGTATATAGAGGGTCTATACAAGGGCGATGTACTTGAGGACAATATTATGGAAATGGAAGAGGATGTAGATGAAGATGAAATGGGAGATATGATACTGCGTGAAGAGTTTGACAGAGCACTGAAAGACCTGAGTCGAAACAAGGCCCCCAGAGTAGACAATATTCCATTGGAACTACTGACGGCCGTGGGAGAGCCAGTCCTGACAAAACTCTACCATCTGGTGAGCAAGATGTATGAAACAGGCGAAATACCCTCAGACTTCAAGAAGAATATAATAATTCCAATCCCAAAGAAAGCAGGTGTTGACAGATGTGAAAATTACCGAACTATCAGCTTAATAAGTCACAGCTGCAAAATACTAACACGAATTCTTTACAGACGAATGGAAAAACTAGTAGAAGCCAACCTCGGGGAAGATCAGTTTGGATTCCGTAGAAACACTGGAACACGTGAGGCAATACTGACCTTACGACTTATCTTAGAAGAAAGATTAAGGAAAGGCAAACCTACGTTTCTAGCATTTGTAGACTTAGAGAAAGCTTTTGACAATGTTGACTGGAATACTCTCTTTCAAATTCTAAAGGTGGCAGGGGTAAAATACAGGGAGCGAAAAGCTGTTTACAATTTGTACAGAAACCAGATGGCAGTTATAAGAGTCGAGGGACATGAAAGGGAAGCAGTGGTTGGGAAGGGAGTAAGACAGGGTTGTAGCCTCTCCCCGATGTTGTTCAATCTGTATATTGAGCAAGCAGTAAAGGAAACAAAAGAAAAATTCGGAGTAGGTATTAAAATTCATGGAGAAGAAATAAAAACTTTGAGGTTCGCCGATGACATTGTAATTCTGTCAGAGACAGCAAAGGACTTGGAAGAGCAGTTGAATGGAATGGACAGTGTCTTGAAAGGAGGATATAAGATGAACATCAACAAAAGCAAAACAAGGACAATGGAATGTAGTCTAATTAAGTCGGGTGATGCTGAGGGAATTAGATTAGGAAATGAGGCACTTAAAGTAGTAAAGGAGTTTTGCTATTTGGGGAGCAAAATAACTGATGATGGTCGAAGTAGAGAGGATGTAAAATGTAGGCTGGCAATGGCAAGGAAAGCGTTTCTGAAGAAGAGAAATTTGTTAACATCCAATATTGATTTAAGTGTCAGGAAGTCATTTCTGAAAGTATTCGTATGGAGTGTAGCCATGTATGGAAGTGAAACATGGACGATAAATAGTTTGGACAAGAAGAGAATAGAAGCTTTCGAAATGTGGTGCTACAGAAGAATGCTGAAGATTAGATGGGTAGATCACATAACTAATGAGGAAGTATTGAATAGGATTGGGGAGAAGAGAAGTTTGTGGCACAACTTGACCAGAAGAAGGGATCGGTTGGTAGGACATGTTCTGAGGCATCAAGGGATCACCAATTTAGTACTGGAGGGCAGCGTGGAGGGTAAAAATCGTAGAGGGAGACCAAGAGATGAATACACTAAGCAGATTCAGAAGGATGTAGGTTGCAGTAGGTACTGGGAGATGAAAAAGCTTGCACAGGATAGAGTAGCATGGAGAGCTGCATCAAACCAGTCTCAGGACTGAAGACCACAACAACAACAACAACAATCCTGATCCATTTACTCTTCCTCATAAAGTTACTGCATCTTCTATCGTTTATTCCGTAGGTGAAATTCCCATTTCTGTTGAATTTATTTCTTACACGCATCATTTCTTTCTCAAATTGATGAACAAAGATTAATGTCCTGCATTTAACTCATATACCCACTAAATAATGACTGGTTTATGGTGACACAATTAAGCATACAGCATAACATGACAGAAAACGTAATATGTCAAAGACATTGACAGTGTTCAGATGCGAAAATGTACACAGAATAATACAATGCAGCAGCAAAAAATGTAAAACAGTCACGATGTTGAGATGTCATAAGGCAAAAAAAATGTCAAAGTCGACTGGTGTGTGTTATATCATAACTATTGCACAGTGCATACAAACAAAACTGAAAACAATCGTACATAAGAAAAAAGTGGAAAATGTGCACGGTCTGATGTGTAACGACAAGAAAAGCGACTTGCTAACCTTACCTTGCCGGACACTTGCCAAGAAAAAATACGATAATCATCAGTAATTAGTCAGGTGAAATAATTGCATTAGTAAATGACATCATAGTGTGTTGAATCATAAAGTGTCTTCATTCAATAAACGGTTTAATGTTTGAGATATGGTGATTGCCTTTCGATTTTCTGGTTCTCAAAGTTTCGACGTGTACAACATTGGGGTGAGGATGCTGCGAATCCGATATGGACCTGCGTATAGAAGTTCAAATTTACTGCACTTACCTTTTAATTTACTGGATAAATAGTGTGTACGTATTAATATCTTCTGTCCAACGTGAAAGTCGCGGCGTGTACAAACCTGTTTTTGCTGTCTTCTCCGGCGCTCTGCGGCACGTTTGATGTTGTTCAGCGCAATGTTAATTATTTCGTGGTGTCGTAGGCGACGACTTTTGGGGAATTCTATTAATTCTTTAATTTTGTTTGGCGGTTCAACGTTTTTCAGTATAACAGACGGAGATAGCATAGTGGATTCATTTGGTATGGAGTATGTGTGTATCCCAATCAATATGTCTTTTGTGGCAGTATATTCGGCACAGCTTACCAATTTCTTTCATTAATCTTTCACAGGGGTTCGATGAAGCATGGTACTTGGCTATATAAATCGGAGAAATGTTTCTGGCTCGTAACATGCGTGTCCATACGCTACTACGAAATTGAGATCCATTGTCAGAAATTACTTTCATTACATGTCCTACATGAAATAGAAAATGTTTTACAAATGCTTTCGAAACAGTTTTAGCAGTAGCTTTGCGTAATGGAGTGAAAGTAACAAATTCTGAAGCGAGCTCAACAGCGACAAAGATGTAGCAAAAACCTCTGTTAGTTCACGGAATTGGACCAAAAATGTCTACTGCGGCCATATGTCTTAATTTAACAGGTATAATGAGATATAATGGAGGAATATGTGAAGTGGTGTCTGATTTAGCTTTCTGGCAAATTTTACAAGACGCTAAAACTCGTCGTATACGTTTCTCCATGTTAGTAAAATAACAGTTCTGTCTTAGTATAAGAAAACATTTTCGTGCTCCGTAATGTGCGTAACTTAAATGAGTGTACCAAATTAATTTGTTAACCAGTTCGTCAGGAATGCATAATAACCAAATGTTGCTGTCAGGATGAGGGCGACGAAACAGAATGTCATTGCGTACAGTATAGTGGTTTCTAATCGTAACATTTTTCCTATCTTGCCAAAGGTGTTTAATTTCTTTCCACACATTGTCTTTATTTTGCTCTTGTGCTATGTCCTGTAATGACGATGAAATAAAGTTTTCAAATGCAACTTGCTGAATGTACATGACACTGAAATTTGTTTTGCAGAAGTTGGTTGCTACGTCTTGCTGATTGTTGCCGAGAGAACGCGATAGTGCGTCTGCTATAACATTTTGCGTGCCAGGAATGTGAACAATTGTAAAATTAAATTTTTGTAAATAAAGTTTCCATCTGCTTAATCTGTCATGAGTAAATTTAGCTGAAAGTAAAAATTCTATAGCTCTATGGTCTGTGTAAACGGTGGTATGTCTGCCATAAAGAAAGTGCCGAAATCTCGTAAAAGCCCATACAACACATAATGTTTCAAGTTCTGTAACGGAGTAATTTCGCTCAGCAGGTGACAGAATGCGGCTTGCAAATGCGATGTTTTTAATTACTATTGAACCATCTTCTTCAATTTCCTGGAAAATATGTACGCCTAAGGCGGTGTTGGAACTGTCGGTGGCAATGGAAAAATTTCTAGTAAGATCTGGGTGCGATAATAGTGGTGCATTCAACAGAGCATGTTTCAGGTTCATGAATTCAGAGTGTGCTTGTTTATCCCAAGACCAAATAGTGTTTTTACCTGTTAATTGGCACAATTTAGGTGTGTCTAAAGCAGAGTGATGAATAAATTTACGAAAAAAGTTAATTAAGCCCAAAAAACTGCGTAATTGCTTCTTCGTCGTAGGAACACTAATGTCACGTAGAGCCTGAAGTTTTTCCGGATCAGGTGCAATGCCTTCTGCTGAAATCACGTGTCCAAGAAATTTTATAGAAGTTTTGCCAAAATGCGATTTACTGAGGTTAACTGTAAGTCCTTGTGCATGAAAAGTTTGTAACAGTTGTTCAAGAATCAGATTGTGTTCGGACCAGTTAGCTTCTGCGATAAGAATGTCGTCTACATACGTCGTAATTCTGTCCTTAATGCAAACGTGTGTCGGATGGCGTCAAAATTAATAACATTTTCGTGAAGAAGATTCTGCGTGTCAAAATTATTGCTTACGTTACTGGAATATAAAACCTGTACTGTGTCTGGTGAAATACTGTCGTACGTGCTATTATTTACGGGAGGATGCTGTGGCATTTCGACTATTTGAACTGCTCTGTTATTTCTTACTGACGTATTACGCTATCGATGACACCTATCGTCTGTTTCATTCATGATTATTTGTTGTTGCTGCTCATAAGATCGACTGTTATTAAATGTACGCTGAAAATTGTGCTCATTATTTTTACGTCTGTCACGATAGTAATTTCTATACGGCGCATTGCGATACGAGTTGAAATAGTGTGTTGTCTGTACGTAGTTATTTCTTTGCTGCCATGCGTTACTATTTGTTGGAGCTGGGACTATACGTGCACGCGGCGAAACATTAAAGTTTGGTTGACCTTGTAGACTGCATTGTTGGTTAGGTATGCTAAGCGGTTGACTTTCATGCTGTTGTGGTGAAAAACATCTATTGTTACAAAAATATGGTTCCTATTGCTGAAAATTTTGACGATACTGATGATTACAATTTTATCTGTTATTAAATTTACGGCGGTAGTTGTCATTACGGGAGTGCCTACTGAAAATTGTCACATTCGGTAAAATATTTGTCGTATCCGGTTTACATTACATGTTTCTTAATACTAGGTAGAGCAATAGTTAAAGAGCAGTTTTGATAGATATAAAGGATAGTAGAAGAGAAGGCAGCAGTGCAGAAAACTAAAGATGAAACAGCACTACTACAGCTCGGGGCCCTATGCTCGCTACGGCACATATTCATTAAAGCGTAATGAATCCCCTGAGGTCAATTACGCACTGCAAATAATTTTTAGCTTTTGTGTTATAGGCAATGGCGGTACAAATTCAGAAATAAATTGCTGTATTCTTGCTAATTCTAGTTTCTTCATTATAGGCAATGCTGTTGTAAATACAAAAATAAATTGTCGCCTCTGGTTCAAAGCTAGTTTCTGCATTACAGGTAATAGCGGTGAATGTACAAAGATAAATTGTCGTATACAGTGCAAATCGTGTATCTGTGTTCTGCCATTATTAAATTCTTTACATTTTCTTACAAATACAAATTGCTTATTATCAACGCTCTCGTCACTGAATTTGAGAATACGTTCGGGTTTGTGTGAGAATTTGTTTGTCTGTGTCTTTTCGTACTTCAAGTTACGTAGCTTTTCAGATTTTAAGTCGCGTAGCTTTTCGGATTTTAATTCGCGTAGTTGCTGTAAATTGCTCACATTATACACGCTGCGTAAGTCTGACAAATCTTCGCAACGTGGCGGGTTCTGTGACGTATCGGTGACTGAAATAATTGTTAATTCTGCTACTTTACTACTTTCGTCAATTTGGTTGTTCTGTCGTGCTAATTTCTCGTCAACTTCCATATTCGGAGTGTGTGAAACTTCCACTGACTCTAAATTAACGTCGTCGCGAATCTGTACTGCGTTTTTAGAGCATTGTTCAGTGATTGTATTAATTTCGTGTATCTGTGTTTCGTTTGCTGAACATTGTTCGGTGACTGCAATAATCCCGTCTTTATGTGATTCTGTTGTGTCTACACCTGTGCTACTTAATTCTTGTGCAACAGTGCCAACTTCTTCATTACTGTTATTAGCACAAGTCTTAGTATCCACATGTAATTGTACTTTATTGTCCTGACATTGCACGGTAACAGCTGTAATCTGTTCGCTAGCTTGTTTGTTCTGTTCATTAAGGTTATCGTGTTTTTCCCTCGGCTGTTTAATACCTTCAGAAAATTGTTTTTTCCATTCTATAAATTCTTTGTGCTGCTCATCATATTTTTCACAAATTTGGTTAAGTCGTTGCAACAATAGTGCCATAATTTGATATGAGCCAAAATTAGCATTTCTATTCTCAGTGCTGTTTAATGGTGTACCTGCAGTTGTCGCGCTTTGTGTGACCATTTGGTCATTCTGCAACTTACAAAAAGGATTATCAGTCGGATGTACATTGTCAGACACTATTTCGGAATTAAATAAATCCGTCCTATTTTGTGTATCCTGTTCATTTTCATTAGACAAATTTGTATGTTCATCACGTAAATTTAGTAGACCGGTTGTGTTAGGCTGGGCAGCGCTAATTACAATAGAGCGTCCCGCGTCATCAATTGTCGTCAAATTAACAGTGGAGACAATTGAGTTCGTTTGTTCATCACTAAGATAAAAGTCATCATTAGTGGTTGGAATGCACTGATTGTTAGTGAACGCAGGATTGTCATCATTACACTGCGTGTCACATGTCCTATCGGTAAAGTCGTTTGTGCCGGTAATTTCGTTCGTAATACCTCGCGATACACTATTCACAGTCTTTCGCGGCATTTTTACGATAGTCACAAATATTCACAAAACAAAGAAGCACAATGCAAAAATAACACACAAATACAACAGAGCAAACGAATTGTCGTTGATCTGTGGAAAGAAAGTCACAAGTTAATAAAAGCGTAGCGCCAAATCCTAATTATACTTAAGCAAATAAGAGCAGATATCTGACTGTTTTTCAAAAGACTCTCAACGAAATACGATCCTGGACTGGGTGTCGCCAAGTGTAACCTCCCCACAAAAATTTAAAAGAAAATGAATGACAATACTTAATACAAATGGGAGCCGAGTGTAACCTTCCCACCGAAATTTTAAAGTAATGACAATATTATTTAGGAATGCTAATGGACATTGCGCTAAGCGTAACCTGCCCACAATGAAATGTACTGACAATGGCAACAAAAATGTGAAATTCGCAATCTGACTCAAATATAAATTCTTCACAAAAAAATTAAAGTCTATTCAGTGATAAGAAAATTCAATTAAACCGAAACATCGGTCTTTGGCCCTGTGCAAAAAAACAAAATTAAAGTCTTACCTCAGAATAACTGGATGTCAAATTTCTGCTCTTATCTTTGCGCACGGCTTGGAGGATCTGCATTGCAAATAATAATATTCCTTTTTTCTGTAATTTACTGAAAATTTTCTTTAAAAGAAGTGGAATGAAATGGGAAGTGCAACGAAATCTTTAGTTCAATAAAAAAATAAAATTTTTTGAAAAAATGCTTTTGAAATAAAAATTATTATTGGGGCATTTGTTGGAAATTAATTACAATAAATAAATTTTTACATTATCTAATGATTATATTAATTAACAGTATACCTCATTCAGCATCTTGACCAGTGTTGCCGACCGCCTACATCACACAACCGCACTGGGCTGCTACTACTGACCGACTGCTCTGCATGACGACTACTAGCGTACTGCACTGCACGACTACTACTGACCGACTGCCCGCAACTAAATCGAGCTACAGACTTCCACGACTACAGACAGAGCACTGCTCTGCATAGCGACAACTAGCGAACTGCTCGCAACACTCGCGCGGTCAAGTGCATACTCTCTGGTCAGAGACGCTGCAATGCCTCGCCATCGCTGCTGCGTTACATACGTGTTTCAGAACATAACTAAATAATGAAGCTAAAAATTGTTCAGAATGTGCAAATGGGTGTTGCTATAGAAGGTCACAAGTCTCAACCTGATTGGTGCAACATTTTGATCAAAATCAGCATTTTACGAGGGTGATTCAAAAAGAATACCACAACTTTAAAAATGTGTATTTAATGAAAGAAACATAATATAACCTTCTGTTATACATCATTACAAAGAGTATTTAAAAAGGTTTTTTTTTCACTCAAAAACAAGCTCAGAGATGTTCAATATGGCCCCCTCCAGACACTCGAGCAATATCAACCCGATACTCCAACTCGTTCCACACTCTCTGTAGCATATCAGGCGTAACAGTTTGGATAGCTGCTGTTATTTCTCGTTTCAAATCATCAATGGTGGCTGGGAGAGGTGGCCGAAACACCATATCCTTAACATACCCCCATAAGAAAAAATCGCAGGGGGTAAGATCAGGGCTTCTTGGAGGCCAGTGATGAAGTGCTCTGTCACGAACTGCCTGGCGGCCGATCCATCGCCTCGGGTAGTTGACGTTCAGGTAGTTACAGACAGATAAGTGCCAATGTGGTGGCGCTCCATCCTGCTGAAATATGAATTGTTGTGCTTCTTGTTTGAGTTGAGGGAACAGCCAATTCTCTAACATCTCCAGATACTGTAGTCCAGTTACAGTAGCACCTTCGAAGAAAAAGGGAACAAAAACTTTATTGGCTGAAATGGCACAGAAAACGTTCACCTTAGGCGAGTCACGTTCATACTGAGTTGTTTCCCGCGGATTCTCAGTGCCCCACGCTGAACAACTGTCGTCGATTCACTTCTGCCGTACTCAATAACACAAAAAGCTTTCTGTTGAGCGGTCGCCATCTTAGCATCAACTGACGCTGACGCCTAGTCAACAGCGCCTCAAGCGAACAAATGTACAACTAAATGAAACTTTATAGCTCTCTTAATTCGCCGACAGATAGTGCTTAGCTCTGCCTTTTGTCGTTGCAGAGTTTTAAATTCCTAAAGTTGTGGTATTCTTTTTGAATCACCCTGTATATTATTTTAAGAAGAACATAACTAAATAATGAAGCTACAAATTGTTCAGAATGTGCAAATGGGTGTTGCTATAGAAGGTCACAAGTCTCAACCTGATTGGTGCAACATTTTGGTCAAAATCAGCATTTTACGAAAACTTGATGGCACTAAGTATTTGACTCAGAAAGATGAAAATTCGTACGTGGCCTCAGTTTCGTACAAAACTACTTGGCTCAATTACGCTACCTCTATTAGTTTTCAAGTTATATACTAAAAACTAAATTTGGAATGAAAATGTCCCTATTGATAATAGATAAAGTATCATTTATATCTGTATACAAAGCTCTAATCACAGCACTCGATTACACTGATGAAATAATGCAGCTGTACCAAGTGTCAAGACTTTACTGTAAATAAGAATCATTACAAGGAATCTTAAAGAATCAGTTGAGAGATCATGTTCTACTGTCGGTTCCATTCTAAAAATTATAGTGGGCAAAGTTTAATACAAATGAGCTAAAACTTTTACAGCAACTAAAGCCAACTTAACTCCATTCATATAAAAATCAAGAAGTTTGTACGTTGTCAAATGACAGAAATATTAATTAATATTTGTCCAAGAAAGGGGACATTAGGTGCTGCTACCTGTGCCTAGAATGGTTAACAGCAGATGTTCCATTCCGTGGTTTGTTATGCCTGCATGTAAATATGGGCACAGAGGCAGTCAGAAGAGAAACTAGCACACCAATACATCAATCTGTCCACTTCAGTCAAATGCTGGCATATGCTGTGCCTTGTATGACATGAAAGCTAGGCACCAATCTAAAGCGTCTTCGGTAAAAGTAGGACGTGAACCAGTTAGGACTGTACACCATCCTGGATCACTTGGATTTCATAGAAGCGCTGCATGTAATGTTGACAAATCGACGTGGCAAGTGACGAGATTTCCACTTTAAAGTGGATGATTTAAAGTCAGGGTGAGAGACCATTTTACCTGGAACTTCCCATAGAGTTCGTCTCTGAACTATTAATACTGATTTTTAACATAGGGACATTATTATCAATATCAGGAATATTATTATATTTCGCGTGTGTTAACTTTTACCTGAATATATTTATAGTAACAGTACTATGTTCTACTCCAGGTTGCAAATTGGCCAAAATTACTCAGGTTGGCGGATCCAAGATGACGCCCACAGATGTGGCAATGTCGCAGTAACGTCATGGAGGGAAGTTCAAATTCTGGCGGAAAAATGGGTCAATTAGGCTACCTCCACTAACCTGACCGCTCCCCTACTCCCTTTATCACCCCTTCAATTCTCTTCCCTCCCATCCCCTCCCGCATCTGTAAATAGGCAGGAAAAGGACTCTGTCTGTGGTGGGCTGCTGGATAGGATGGACATAAGTCTTTATTTTGCAAGTATTACTCATTTAATGTACTCAGCGGAAAAACCACCTTATTAAAAGGGAGAAAGGGATAATGTAGACAATTTTAGGCTTATTTCTATGCCATCAGAGTTTGCTAAAGTTATTGTTTATGTAAGGATAATTGATCATTTTATATCACATGATTTGCTATCAAATGTACAGTTCGGCTTTAGAAGTCATTTAACAACTGAAAATGCTATATTCTCTTTTCTCTGCGAGGGGTTAAACAAAAGGTTGCGAGTGCTAGGCATATGTTTTGATTTATTAAGGCGTTTGATCACAAAATACTGCTCCAGAAGTTGGGCCATTACAGAATACTGGGAGTAGTTCAAAATTGGTTCACCTCTTACTTTAGCAACAGACAGCAAAAGGTCATTATTCACAATGTTGAGAATGGCTGTGATGTGGGGCCTGAATGTGTCACAGTCAAGTGGGGGGTTGGGGGGGGGGGGGAAGGTGCCCCAGGGATCAGTGTTGGGGCCACTCCTGTTCAGTTTCACTAATCATATGCCCATTCTGTGAAATTAAAATGTCAGGTTTTGTTGAATTATGTGTTAGAAACTGTAAAAACTGAGTCCTACTGTGATTTAGCGTTAGTTTATTTTCTACAAGCCATGAACTTAGGTTATGAACTGCACTATTTGAAACCGAGCCAGTGTTGCTCCTCAGTTTGAGACTATGGAAATTGATGTGTGTAAAAAAATAAAATAAAATAAAACAATTTAAGCTGCTATAGGCAGTAGATCCATCCAGTGTGTTCACCATGAGGTCCAGAGTCCAACTGACCTAGTTCACAGTACTGCCACCAGAGGGTACTGTCGGCCCTCCCCCTCTCCCCTCCTATGAAGTAATCCAAGATGGCGGTCTAGGTGAAAAATGGCGGGAAAAGGACTCAGTCTGTGTCTAGTTGCTGGATTGGGAGGACGGACGCAATTGTTTACTGTGTTCAATGGGCAAGATGTCTATATTGGAGAAGGAGGATTATACCAGCATCTGAGAACTGCGTCGATAGCATTAACATTTGGTAAAAAACAAATATGAACAAAGTTACGCTTCACAACTCATACTGATAAATGTGTGTGCTGTAAATGTAGATCATTCGATTAAAGTTCAGCCAGTCAGTCTTCCGAAGTGCAAGAGGCAAGACGTTCACCCACTCTGGCACATGGACTCTTCCAACGAGCCCAGGGACACGGGTAGGCAACGCGCCGTCTATCTGCCCCAAGTCTCCACGCTGGCTTACGGCATCGTCACATGGAAGCCGCTAAGCACTTCCTGTCACGTTGGAACTACCCAAAACCTCCTCCCTTTCCATCCCAGGCGCAGGGGTACCCTTTATCGTTGAACACGAACTGCTTCAGCAGTTATTACATCTAGTGTTGAGGAATATTGTTACATACATAACTTGAGGATATCACAAGAACTAAATATACCACTGCACAAATAGAGAGAGGATAGGAAGGGAGGGAGAGAGAGAGAGAGAGAGAGAGAGAGGGAGAGAGAGAGAGAGAGTGCTTTGCAGATGACACAAGAATCTTTGAACAATTACACGTTATATTCCGAGGAATACCCCCACCGACATATACTAAAAGAAAAAAGTCGTTTTTGGAACCTCACGTGCGACCAGCTTTGCGAAAGAAGCGGCGACACTTTGTAAGAGGTTCGAGCAGATGTAATTTCGATGTATTGCTCATGCGCTGCCTGTGATATGCAAGGTCTCTGACCACAGAGCAGTGTTCACTGCAGTAGGAACTGTGTAGCTGTAGCAGTAAGTTGTTGCTAGTCTGGAGTCTGCTCTGGTCTGGTGTGGTGTATCATGTTGGCTGGCCCGGTCGCGGTATAGCGATGCCGGAGCCTGAGTATTATTGTATAAGGTAAAAAGCAGCCTCTCGCATATGTAGTAATGTTATCTCAAGTCGCATGTAAATGTTTCAAAACTCTCGTAATAATAATCTTCCTCATAAAAAGTAACTTTTAACAACCATTCATTTCAATTTAAAGAATTTACTAATTTCTCCCATCCATGATCATCCCGATTATTGCAATAGAAAAATCAGTTGCTCCCTTTCATAAATGACAGATAGGTCGGCCAGCATTGCACAGAGCTGTGCCAGAAAAATTTATTGTAACAGGAGATATATCCGGCGACTTCATTGAGGTAAGAATTTTTCCTTTTTTTATTCAGAATGATCTTTCAGGGCCATGACACAGCACTGCTGTCGTCCAAAATTTACGTGGTTAAATTCACAGTGAATTATTGAAAAGTCATAAGTGAGCGACAATTTAATTGAGAGGTTAGTTACATTGTTCTATTGCCAGGTTACTGAATTTATTTTTTATGGGGATGTTATACTGAATGTGAACAACATAATAATAATTTTTACTGTTGGGAGGTTTAGGAATTTTTCTGTTTTGAGGTTACGCTAAATGTGAATGAATTTTGAGCTTAGATTAAATCAGAAAGAATTTTGTGTGGAGGTTAATGTGAATAAAAAATTTTGTAGGGAGGTTACACTGAATGAGGATATTTATTTATATTATTTATTTTAAATTATTGTGGGGAGGTTACACTTGGCGACCCTGCCAGGATCGTATTTCTTTGTTAATCTCTGAGAAATAGTCATATATCTGCTCTTATTTACTTAAATGTAGTTTCCATCTGGCGCAACGCATTTATTAATTTGTTACTCTTTCTTTCACAGATCATTGGCAATTTATTGCTCTTTCTTGTAATTGTGTTTGTTCCATTTTTACTTCGTCTTTGTTTCATTTTTATGTTTAATTTTGATTTGTGAAAAATGCCGCGATAAACTGTTAACAGTACATTGCGATGTGCAATGAGTGAAATAGCTGACTCGATTAATTTGACCGATAATACTTGCGACACTCAGTGTAATAGCGATAATCCTCCATTTACAGACAATCAGTGCGTACTGATCACTAGTAATGATTTTAATGCTAATGATGAGCAAACAAATTCAATAGTGTCCTCTGTTAATTCAACGACAATTGATGACGAGGCACGTTCCGATACAATGAACGCTGCCCAGTTTGACACGCCTGATATGCAAAATATGCATGGTAAACAGATAAATGTTTCTAGCGAAGATGAACAATGTACTCAAAATACGTCAGATTTGTTTGATTCCGATGTAGTGACCAACAGTGCACATTCAATTGGCAAAACTTTTCAAGAATTACAGAATGACCAAATGGTTACACAAAACGTGACAAATGCAGATACATCATCGCACAACATAGAAAATAGAGCCGCTAATTTTGGCTGGGAACAAGTTATGGTATTATTACTACAACTTAATGAAAGTTTCAAACAGCAGAATGAAGAATTCGACAACCATTTCAAACAACTTAATGAAAATCTCAAACAACAAATTAATGAAAGTTTCAAACAGCGGAATGAAATACTAGATAACCATTTCAAACAACTTAATGAAAAATACGACAACCACTTCAAACAACTCAATGAATCAAACAAACAACTTAGTGAAAATCTCAAACAACAACTTAATGAAAGTTTCAAACAGTCGAATGAAAAACACGACAACCTTAACAAACAGAACAAACAACTTAGTGAACAGATTACAGCCGTTACCGTGCAACATCATGATACTAAAGAACAATTACGTGAGGAAATTAAGGTTTGTGCTAGGAACAGTAGTGAAGAAATTAGATCAGTTGCACAAGAATTTAGTACACGTGTAGCCACAACGAAATTACTTAGAGATGAAAGTAGTGCAGTCACTGAACAATGTTCTCAAAAAGCAACACAGTTACGCGACGAGTTTAATTTAATGTCACCAGAACTTTCACACACGCTGGATGCGGAAGTCGATAAGAGATTTGAACAACAGCACAGCCAAATTGACGAACGTTTTAAAGTGACGGAAATGAAAAATGTTTCAGTCACTAACACGTCACAGCATACGCCACATTCCGAACATTTGTCACACTCACACAGCCAGTATAACTTAGGTAATTTACAGAGACCATGTGACTTAGAATCCGAACGGACACAGACAAATAGATTCTCATACAATCCTGAAACTGTTCACACATTCAGAGACGATAATTTTGATTACAAGCACTTTCTATCCGTTGGGAACTTTAAAAATGACAGAACACAAATACATCGTTTGGACTGGATACGACAATTTGCTTTTGTATTTTTATCAGCTTGGCCTGTAATGCAAAAACTAGAATAGGACTGGATACGACAATTTGTTCTGCCTGTAACGCAGAAACTAAAATTTCTTTGTAGCGCCTAATAGACCTCATTACACTTCGATGAATATGTGCCGTAGCGTGCACAGGGCCCCGAGCTGTAGTAGTGCTATTTCATCTTTAGTTTTCTGCACTACTGCCTTCTCTTCTACTATCCTTTATATCTATCAAAACAGCTCTTCAACTATCGATCTATCTAGAATTAGGAATGAGTGAAAGAAAACCTGATATGACAGATTTTACCGAAAGTCACAGTTTTCTTTAGATACTCCCGAAGCGACCAGAACTACCAGCGTAATTTTAATATCAGACAAAATTTTAATCATCAGTATGTACAAAATTTTCAGCAGTCGCAAACTCATTTTGGTAACAATAGAGGTTTTTCCCAACAACAGCAACAAAACCAGCCGGTTAACATACCTAACCAACAATGTAATGTGCAAGGTCAACCAAGCTTTAATGTTTCGCCGCCTACACGTATAGCGTCGGCTCCGCCAAATAGTAACGCACAGCAACAAGGAAATAACTACGTACAGAAAACACATCATTTCAACTCCTATCGCAACGCGCCGTACAGTAATGACTATCATGACAGACGTAAAAGTAATGAGCACAATTTTCAGCGTACGTTTAATAACAGTCGGTCTTACCAGCAACAGAATCATCCGCAACAACAGATCATCATGAATGAACCAGACAGTAGATATCATCCCGAACCTAATACGTCAGGAAGAAGTAACAGAACAGTACAAATAGTTGAAATGCCACAGCATCCTCCCGCAAATAATAGCACGTCAGAAAGAATTTGACTAGATACAGTACAGGTTGCATCTTCCAGCAACGCAAGCACTACTTTTGACACACAGAATCTTGTTCACGAAAATGTTATTACTTTTGACGACATCCGAGACACTCTTTTGCATGAAAAAACTGTTATTCAAAAAATCATTTCCCACCCTGTCATTGAAGTAAAGATTGGATCCTCCAAATTTTCAGCAGTGATCGATTCTGGATCACCTATGTCAGTTATAAATGAGGAAACTTTCAACGAATATAACAATGAGAATACCTATCCTACGTTACCATTAGGCAAAACTAAAGTAAAAGGAGCAGTATCTGGTACAGGAGTAGATGTAAAGCTACAGACACACTTATCATTTTGTATTGCAGGTCATACGTTTCACTCAAATTTTTGGATTGTTCCCTTATTGACAACAGACGTTATTTTAGGTACGAATTTTCTGGTGCAACACGACGCAATTATTGACTTTCAAAATTCCTATTTAATGTTAAAGAATGAAAATGTACAACCGGCATTAGAATTTCAGCACTCTTTATCTGCAGAAGAACAAACAATTAATCGTACAGAAGTCATTTCTATACCACGTAACATAGACTGTCATTCCACATTGTTCACAGATGCGTACGTACACAACTATATTATTCCAGACGAAGCCGACTATGAAGTTATGCAAATGATTTCTGATAAAGTTAAACAGAGCAGTGCAAATACGCAACTACACAAAATTCTTTTACAGCAAGCTCCAGTTTTTGACAACATCCCTGGTACTATGTCCGGATTTATGTATGAATTTCATGTTAAACAGCACGATACAAAGCCAAACATTATCAACTTAAGAAAGAATTGCAAGCTATGCTTGACCAAGGAATTATTGAACCGGCAGTTAGTCCGTACATAAACCCGCTCCATATTGTTAAGAAAAAGGACGGTTCACTTCGCCTCGTACCTGATTCGCGTCACATCAATGATATTATTATTAATGAAACAGATCGCCCACAGACACTAGAAGAACTTCTACAGAAATTTCATGGTACTGCTATTTATTCCACGTTAGATTTGAAATCGGGATTTTGGCAAATTCACCTCCATCCGAACCGCAGAAAGTACACGGCTTTTCTCTGTTTTGGTGACTGTTACCAGTTTTGCAAATTACCGTTCGGTTTAACTATTTCTTCAGCAACATTTCTTCGCGGTTTGAATACTATACTTCCGACAGGACTTAAAGACAGAATCACAACGTATGTAGACGACATTCTTATTGCAGAAGCTAACTGGTCTGAACACAATTTGATTCTTGAACAACTGTTACAAACCTTTCGTGCACAAGGACTCACCGTTAATCTCAGTAAATCGCACTTTGGCAAAACTTCTATAAAATTTCCTGGACATGTAATTTCAGCAGAAGGCATTGCGCCTGACACGGAAAAACTTCAAGCTTTACGTGACATTACTGTACCTACGACGAAGAACAACTACGCAGCTTTTTGGGTTTAATTAACTTTTTTCGTAAATTTATTCATTACTCTGCTTTAGACACCCCTAGATTATGTCAATTGACGGGTAAAAACACTATTTGGTCCTGGGATAGCCAAGCACATTCTGAATTTGTCAATCTGAAACAAGCTTTATTGAATGCACCACTTTTATCACATCCAGATCTTACTAGAAATTTTTCCATTGCCACCGACAGTTCTAACACCGCTTTAGGCGTACACATTTTTCAGGAAATTGGAGAAGATGGTTCTACAGTAATTAAAAACATCGCCTTTGCGAGTCGCATTCTGTCACCTACTGAACGCAATTATTCTGTTACAGAACTTGAAACATTATGTGTTGTATGGGCATTTACGAGATTTAGGCATTTTCTTTATGGAAGACACACTACCGTTTACACAGATCATAGAGCTATACAGTTTTTACTTTCCGCAAAATTTACACACGACAGATTAAGCAGATGGAAACTTTATTTACAGGAATTTAATTTTACAATTGTTCACATTCCCGGTACGCAAAATATTGTAGCAGACGCACTATCCCGTTCTCTCAGCAACAATCAGCAAGACATCGCAACCAACTTCTGCCAAGAAAATTTTAGCGTCATGCATATTCAACAAGTCACATTCGAAAATTTTATTTCGGCTTCATTACAAGCATCATTACAAGCAGAGTAAAGACAATGTGTAGAAAGAAATTAAACACCTTTGGCAAGATAGGAATAATGTTACCATTAGAAACCATTACACTGTACGCAATAATATTCTGTTTCGCCGCTCTCACCCTGACAGCAACAATTGGTTACTATGTATTCCTGACGAGCTTGTTAACAAATTAATTTGGTATACTCATTTAAGTTACGCACATTATGGGGCCAGAAAATGTTTTCTTATACTGAGACAGAACTGTTATTTTGCCAACATGGAGAAACGTATTTGACGAGTTTTAGCGTCATGTAAAATCTGCCAGAAAGCTAAGTCAGACAGGACTTCACATATTCCTCAGTTACATCCCATTGTACCTGTTAAATTGAGACACATGGCAGCTGTAGACATTTTAGGTCCTATTCCCAGATCTAATAGAGGTTTTTGTTACATCTTTGTCGCTGTTGAACTCACTTCGAAATTTGTTACCTTCACTCCGTTACGCAAAGCTACTGCTAAATCTGTTTCGAATGCATTTGTAAAACATTTTCTGTTTCATGTAGGGCATGTATTGAAAGTAATTACCGACAATGGACCACAATTTCGATCTGCTATATGGACACGTATGTTACGAACTAGAAACATTTCTCCGATCTATATATCCAAGTATCACGCTTCTTCGAACCCTTGTGAACGACTAATGAAAGAAATTGGTAAACTATGTAGAATATACTGCTATAAAAACATATTGATTGGGATACACACATACTGTCATTCCAGAATGTAATTAACTCAATACTAAATGAATCTACTATGCTATCTCCGACTGTTATACTGAAAAATGTTGAACCACCTAACAAAATTAAAGAATTAGTATCCTTTCCTACATCTCGTCGAGTACGACACCATAAAATAATTAACATTGCGCTGAACAACATCAAACGTGCCGCAGAGCGCCGGAGAAGACAGCAAAAACAGGTTTGTACACGCCGTGACTTTCACGTTGGACAGAAGGTATTAGTACATACACACTATTTATCCAACAGAGGCAAGAGTAGATGCAGTAAATTTGAGCTTCTATACTCAGGTCCATATCGAATTCGCAGCATTCCTCACCCCAATGTAGTACACGTCGAAACTTTGAGAACCAGAAAAAGCAAGGGCAATCACCATGTCTCCAATATTAAACCCTTTATTGAATGAACATACTTTATGATTTGTCACACTGTAATGCCATTTACAGATATTTATATGAACACTTACTGATGATTATCATATTTTTTCTTGGCAAGTGTCTGGCAAGGTAAGGTTAGCAGGTCGCTTTTCTTGTCGTTACACATCAGACCGTGCACATTTTTCCAGATAAAGTTACATATTTTATGACCAATTATGCAATTCTATCTAGTAACATATTAATATTATCAAATCCTTTCTCCATTAAAGTCTTCAACTCTCGCCTCTATCAATTACACAACATACAAGCTGAACACAAAGAAAGTCATTTCTTGTCGTTATATATCAGACTGTGCACATTTTCCATTTTTCGTGTATGTATGCCTGTTTTCCTGTTTTGTTTGTATGCACTACGAAATCTTTAAGATATAACAAACACCAGTTGAATTTAACATTTTTCCTTATGATATCTCAATATCTTGACTATTCTACACTTTTGGCTACTACATTATGAGACTGTGTGTACATTTTAGCACCTGAACACTTGCTATGTTTTTGATATAATACGTTTTCTGTCATGCTATGCTGTATGCTTAATTATATCACTAGAAACCAGTTTTTATTTAATGGGTATATGATTTAAATGCAAGATATTAATTCTTTTTCATCATTTTCAGAAAGCAATAACGTGTAAAAGAAATAACTTAAACAAACCACAGTGGATTACTATGAAATAGGAATTTGACCTTCGGAATGAACGAAAGAAAATGGAATACCTTGTGATGAAGAGTAAATGGATCAGAATTAACAAGCATTAACAAGAATATACTATACACATCGTATGATAGCAGTCTTAACTAATTTTTTCTTTCAGAATACGAGGCGATTGATGCAGGCTGTCAGACAGAACTACACATCTTAGTTTTAGTGATGAAATATGCTAGAAATAAGAAACTCTATACTATGAATAGTTGTATGAAGTAAATGGCAATATGAATAATGAAGTGTCTTTTTGCAGATGATAATGAATGATGATGAATAGTTATATGAAGAATATGCTAATATGAATAATGAGGTTTTTCTTTGCAGCTGATGATAGTGATGAAGTTATGGTAATATGAATAATGAAGTTTTTCTTTGCAGATGAGGATAATGATGAAGTTTTTATATCTACTGTTAGTAGTTATTTAAGTATTTGTTGCAGTTTGTTTTGACAGTATGTCTTATATCACATGGTATAATGACTGAATATTTTGGAAAGGACAGCTAGAGTACATACATATTGAGTACACGTTTCATTACCTGTTAATTCGAAGTTCACTACTTTTCAGCATAATATGTGTTTCTTCTTTCAGCTTAATAGTCCATTTTGTATTTTTTCCAGGAGAAGCTATCCACGAAATTAATGTGCTACAAGCAGTTAGTTATTAAACCTGTTCTAGTACTTGCATTTTTATTACCCATTTGTGTGTGTCATTCATGAATGTGATCACATATACTCTACTTGTTTCATAACCTTGCTACAGCTGACTCATGACGAATGACATTACTGATCCTTATTTGCAGCAATAAGTCAAAAGCAAATATTTTCATGCCCCAGCAATTATTTATCGATCCCAACGCAATGCATTGCTGGCACAAAAAAAATATATTACCAGTCCCAAATAATGCTACTCGTTTAAGAGATATTTATAGTACTAAATATAATGCAGATTTGTCAGATGTATTGAATCCATTATATCTATGTATTATTTGAACACAGACCTTGAGTAATAGTTACATTTTAAACATGTCCTATGCCACTTGAATGATGAGTTCTGAGTAGTGCTGAATAATGTTTTGTAATAGTGCATAAATGCTATGGCAGTGATTTCTGTAAATAATATTTTTGTTATACTCTATAAATGCTATGCCAATAATTAACTCTCATTTTGAATGATGACTTCTGAATAATACTGAATAATGTTTATAAAAGTATATGAATACTTTGTAACTGGCCAATGAATGCCACTGTTTTTTATATTTTAAATTTGTCTTATATCACTTACATGATGTCATATATGAATACCAGTAGCTTAATGCTACACTCATTAACTCCTGTTTTGAATGATGACTTCTGAGCAATGCATAAAAATGGTTTGTAACTGACCAATGAGTGCCAATGATTACTATAACTAGATGAATTATGTTAATGCTATGCCATTAATTAACTCTTGTTTTGAATGATGACTTCTGAACAATGCATAAAAATGGTTTGTAACTGGCCAATGAGTGCCAATATTTAGTGAAATCAGATGACTTATTAATAATGTTCTGTAATACTCCATACATAGTACAGAAATGTTTAGTAACTAGGCAATAAGTGCCAACAATTACTCAAATCAGTTAATAGACTAGTGTAATTCTCTATGATGACTAACATAAGACTTAATGTCCTTCACCTTCTGACCTAATTACCAGAAATTACTGCAATATCCGTTTGTCCTGTCTATCCTCATGATCATGGAGCACTATATTTGGTTTTTGCACTAATTCTATGTTGGTGTACCTTACAAGAATGTAGTGTTGACACATCATGCTGTCCACCACCTTGAACGATGGAGATGTTATTATGGTCCCACTGTTTGGTGTACCTAATGTACTACCAAAATGATAACATTGAATATTAATACAACATTTCAGTGTCTTGGCTACACTGATTAATACTTCAGGGAAGAGAACTTCAGATTGTATCACTTGGTGTTGTGCTTCTGTAGAAAGATATGGACTTTCAGTGCAGCTATGTGCAACCTACTGTGCTACAACCATGATGCAATCCTTCCCTTTCCTTTCCTAGTTCTTGTAAAATGGTAAAAAAATATATACAGTGCGTGTGCACTTTATGTCATTTGTTAATATATTTTGTACTCATTGCATATACATTTTGTCATTTCTTGATATGTTCTGTACTCAGTGCATGTGCACTCTATTTCATTTCATGTTCTGCACTTATATGTATATGCATATACTCTGTGACTGTAAACTTAGTTAATTAAGTAGATTTTAGAAAAAATTGTTGCTCATGGCAAGTCCAATTGACTCACCATCGCTGCCAAATTTTTACCCCCTCCCCCCCACCCCCCATTCGAGGGTTATGTAAGAGGTCCGAGCAGATGTAATTTCGATGTATTGCTCATGCGCTGCCTGTGATATGCAAGGTCTCTGACCAGAGAGCAGTGTTCACTGGAGTAGGAACTGTGTAGCTGTAGCAGTAAGTTGTTGCTAGTCTGGAGTGTGCTCTGGTCTGGTGTGGTGTATCGTGTTGGCTGGTCCAGTCGCGGTGCAGCGATGCCGGAGCCTGAATATTATTGTATAAGGTAAAAAGCAGCCTCGCGCATATGTAGTAATGTTATCTCAAGTCGCATGTAAACGTTTTAAAACTCTCGTAATAATAATCTTCTTCATAAAAAGTAACTTTTAACAACCATTCATTTCAATTTAAAGAATTTACTAATTTCTCCCATCCATGATCATCCCGATTATTGCAATAGAAAAATCAGTTGCTCCCTTTCATAAATGACAGGTAGGTCGGCCAGCATTGCACAGAGCTGTGCCAGAAAAATTTATTGTAAGAGCAGATATATCCGGCGACTTCACTGAGGTAAGAAATTTTCCTTTTTTTATTCAGAATGATCTTTCAGGGCCATGACGCAGCACTGCTGTCGTCCAAAATTTACCAGGTTAAATTCACAGTGAATTATTGAAAAGTCATAAGTGAGCGACAATTTAATTGAGAGGTTAGTTACATTGTTTTATTAACAGGTTACTGAATTTATTTTTTATGGGGATGTTATACTGAATGTGAACAACATAATAATAATTTTTACTGTTGAGAGGTTTAGGAATTTTTCTGTTTTGAGGTTACACTAAATGTGAATGAATTTTGAGCTTAGATTAAATCAGAAAGAAATTTGTGTGGAGGTTAATGTGAATAAAAAATTTTGTAAGGAGGTTACAAATCAGAAAGAATTTTGTGGGGAGGTTACACTGAATGAGGATATTTATTTATATTATTTATTTTAAATTATTTGGGGGAGGTTACAACTTTCTGCGCAACCCACCCATCATTTTGCACGACAATGCGCGGGCGCATAAAGTGCAAGCTGTGGCTGCTCTGTTCTGTCGATGGGACTGGGAAGTACTGTACTATCTACCATATTCCCTGGACTTAAGTCCTTGTGACTTTGATTTGATTCCGAAGATGAAGGAACCACTTCTTAGCATTCGCTTCAGAACTGTTCCAGAAATTCAACAGGCAGTAGACCACTCCATTCGCACTACCAACAGAAGAGGCTCTGCTAATGGTACACTACGCCTTCCACATCGCTGGCAACGGGTTATACACAATGCTGGTGATTGCTTTGAAGGACAGCAACAGTTGCAAACATGTAACTCTTTTGTATTGGTTGTGAAAAAATAGTTGCCACTATTTAAGTTCCAATCCCCGTATATGGCTGGTTTCCTAGGACGATTCTATCTGGGGTGCGGAGCGCGCTGCGGCATTGGGCGGTGGCGGGAATGTTTGCCGTTTCCGCTTATGGCGGGAGCTATCTGAATGGAGAGGCTGGCTGGGTTACAGGAAATTAGTGACCTAACTTTGTCGCCCTGTAGGCGGCTGAGTAGCTAACTGACACTTAATATTTGTTGGGCAGCTTTCGTGATTGCGTGTGGAAATTTGAGATTCAATATGGACGTGTGTTTGCACTGGACATTTATTAGCTCCCATGTAAATTGTCCTGGTTGACTGCTTCTTCACTTTTCCTGTCTTTATTTGGTAGAGAGAACATCGATTGTGGTGTGTGTATTGTGCATCTAGATGGTGAAAGACAGGTGGAAGACTCGTTTGCTGGTTCTCTAGATATGAGAAACATCTTAGTTTCCTCTGCAAATTAGAAGGATAATTTGAAATACGTTATATCACTGACATAGTATTCATGAGTGTTACTATCAGTTTCTTCTATTTTTTGAGTTTTCACCTAAAGACCTTTGCAGACGAGATAAGTTTCTAGTTGCCAGTGGTTTACAGCATGTACTACTTCGCTGCACCTCGCTATAGTTTTAAGTTTCTAGAGAATTAATTTCCAGTATTTATCTTCGGAATTATACTGTTCATGCGATCAGTAGCATAGGGCTGTGTACTTGATATGAAGAAGTATCACTTAAATGATATGAAATGTGTTTTTATAATTCCAACATCTTGATATGGGTGTAGAAAGCAAGCAAACAAGCAGGTCGGGGCCAGAAACAATAACATATTTGCGCCGAGGCGAACCAGGCCAGCCTTTGAACAACAGTTTGGAGAGGGATCACGGTCTGCTGTAGGAGCTCTCATTGCACGTTGGGCAAGCATGTGTGTGGTGGAAGATGACTCATGACCGTTGGCTGTGGTGGATGATCGAGCGACCTTGTGGGAAATATCTAGTGTTGTGAGGACTGTATACGGTGCACGTGCTTTTGCTGTCTGTCTTCGCAGTATATGTACAAGTGTCTGGTGGTCGATAAATATACGCAGAATATGATGATTTTGTATGGTGCAGGGTACAAATTGTATTTACTAGTACATCGATATGGTATGTGTTGATATAGCCAGGTTGGAGATCGGTTTCAAGGTGAAATATTCAAGCTTTCCTCGACAGTAGCAGAGCAGTGTAATTGAGAAGTGTCTTTCTGTATTTCATGACCTTTAGACAACTTTTGTTGGGTCAGTGCAATATGGCTGCTGTATCTGATTTTTATTTTCGACCTGTACAAAACAGTTTTACCGCTGAAAGTTTCGTCTGTTGAAAATAGCGGACAGTGTTCCCACATTGAGGCAACAGCAGCAGTTTGGCACGTCTCACACCGAAAATTTCAAGTTTTTCTCGATATTAGCAGGGCAGTGTAATTGAGGAAGTGGCTTTCCATATTTCATGATCTGTAGATCACTTTGCAGGGTTTAACTGTCTGAACAATATGGGTGTGTATGTTTTTTTCGGGCTATACAAAATAGTTCTGCCGCTGAAACTCTAGTAATTCTTCTGTCTGCAGAAAAAAATGGCGGACTGTGCTCCCACATCGGGAGCAGCAGCATTTTGGCAGATAAAATCAGTAATAGCCCATCATAATGCTCCATTCATTCACGAGACATCCTTTGTACAGGACATAGGGGCTTCTACAGACTGGTTCGATAAAGATAGGGGATAAGTATCTATGGATAGTTCTGAGGGTAAAGAGATGTCTTCTTTTTCGAGTGTTCACAGGTAAGATCAAGCAGACCATACATCTCTTGTGAGATACCGTCCCTCATTCACCATTGTGAATTTAGAGCATCTCCACACCAGTAGCTGTAAGACACTGAAAATTCCCTGAAAAATCCAGCCATCTTTCTCATGTATAGGACAGTGCTTCGAATTATGTTTGTGTAATCTTTCTGATTTTCCCGTCTGTGCTTAGAAATCAGTGTGTGCTTCGAGAAGTGAGGTAAAAATAACGTCCTTGACTCCAACAGCAGAAAATGTAAACTAAGCCCACTCACTGTTTCAGAAAAGTGATGAACACCACAGCAGCAGTAGGACATAGAGAGTTCTCTCTCTCCCTGGCAGTGCCTTCAAACAAGCAACTAACACTCAGATTTGGTGAGCATCTTGTTTAGAGGTATAGAGATATTTATTTCGACTTCCAAATATCATTGTTTCTGTGTGTAAAATCAGACGTTGCAGCTGATATCGGTTTCGGGGTCTATTTCCCACAAAAGAGTGTGAAGTGTCTCAGGGAGGTTTCACAAGTGCATAGCGATCTGTTTTTAGAGTCAATGCTCGAGAATGCCGGTATACGCCGCAAAATTGACGCAAACTACCGTGCGTTTAGAGACATATTCAGTTGGATTTAGTAACTCCTGAAGCAGCGCATGCTCGAAGACAAGGGTATTTCCCACAAAAGCGCGCGAAAAGTCTCTGGGTCAGTTTCACAACTGTGTCGCGATCTTTTTCTTTTAGCTTTCATGTTCAAGTCTGTGTCAGTGACGGTATTTCTTGCAATAAAGCGTGTGATTTCTTAAAGATTCTCATGTCATCTGCAAAGCACTCTCTCTCTCTCTCTCTCTCTCTCTCTCTCTCTCTCTCTCTCTGTTCAGTTTACATTTAGTTCCTGTGATATCTTCAAGTTATGTATGTGACAATGTTCCACAACACCAGATGTAATAACTCCAGAAGCAGTCCATGTTCAATGACAGACTGTATCCATGCACTGCGGATGGAAAGGGAGTAGGTCTTGGGTATTTCCAACATGACAGGAAAGGCTTAGCGGCTGCAATGTCACCATACCGTCATAGGTTAGTGGAGGTAACCCAATTGACCTATTTCCCTGCCAAAATTTGAACTTCCCGTCATGATGTCACAGCGACTTTGCCACATCTAAAAGAGACTGACAACTAAGTAGCTAAAGTTTTAACAGCTTCAACTTTTTTGCGAAGCCAAGATGGCCGCCGAGTAAGTGACGCCAGAAACCATTTCCAGAAAGTTAAGTGATTTAGACAGGAATATAATTTAGTTTAACGCCGACAACAAATTAAATACGTGCATTAGTGTATCGTTTAGTCTTGCCATACCATAAGCCGGCTCGGAGACTTGGGACAGGTAGATGGCGCATTGCCTGCCCGGGTCCCTGGGCACTTTGGAACAGCCCGCATACTGGACTGGGTGAATGTCTTGCCACTTGTGCTCAGAAGACTGACTGACTGGACTTTTATCGAATGATCTACATTTACAGCACACACATTTTTCAGTATGGATGCCGGCCGCGGTGGTCTAGTGGTTCTAGGCGTGCAGTCCGGAACCGCGGGACTGCTACGGTCCCAGGTTCGAATCCTGCCTCGGGCATGGATGTGTGTGATGTCCTTAGGTTAGTTAGGTTTAAGTAGTTCTAAGTTCTAGGGGACTGATGACCACAGAAGTTAAGTCCCATAGTGCTCAGAGCCATTTAGAGCCATTTTCAGTATGAGTTGTGAAGCATAAATTAGCTCATATTCGTCTTCACCAAATGTTCATGCTACTGGACTTTATGCAATGATCTACATTTACAGCACACACATTTATCAGTATGAGTTGCAAAGTGTAACTTAGCCCGTATTCGGTTTCACCAAATATCAATACTATTGACACAGTCCTCAGATGCTAATTACTCCTGTCTCCAGCACAGACATTTTGTTCATTGAAAACAGAAAACAATTACATCTGTCCTCTCAGTCCAGCAGCTAGACAAGACTGAGTCCTTTTCCCTCCATTTTTCCGCCAGACCGTCATCTTGGATTATGTCAAGGGATGGGAGAGGGGGAGGGACGACAGGGTCCTCTGGTGGTGGTAATGCGATCTAGGTTAGTTGGACTCTGGACCTCATAGTGAGCATGCTGGATGGAGCTAGGTTCTACGACAACTCAAATTGGTTACATAAACAATGCATGCAAAATAAAGACTTACGTCCATCCAGTCCATCAGCCCAGCACAGACTGAGTCCTTTTCTTGCCAATTTCCTGATGGTGGATGGGAGGGTGGGGAGAGGGGAGGGGACGTGTTAGGTTAGTGGAGGTAACCCAATTGACCTATTTCCCTGCCAAAATTTGAACTTCCCGTCATGATGTCACAGCGACTTTGCCACATCTAAGACCCCCATCTTAGATACGCCATCTGGAATAAATTTGGCAACAATGCAATGTGGAGTAGAATATACTTTGCCCTACTCCTAAAAGTTTCCTGACTGCTGAGTAAATTGCAAGTAGGAACATTTTCTTTCGGTGGGCAGTAGAATAATGTAGATTGCAGGCTGAAAGTTATGGTCAGTATGTTATCCATTGCTTTCTGGCTCATCGCAAAAATAGTTTTCAGGCTCTTGTAAAAACGGCGAAGCTTTGTTTTACTAATTTACCAGCCGCCCCACAGCATCTTCGTACGCGCTCTTGATGAATCATCGGTTCTTGTAGTTTCGTCAACTGGGAAACCCCTCACGCGCAAATCATTAGTTTGTTCCTGCAAAACGTTTCCATGCCGCGCTATTTCGTTCCGTAGGTCTTGTATCTGACTGCACAGCGTACTCTGTAGCTGTAGTAAATGTGTCGTGGGACCTCTGTCCTCTATTGTACGCGTCGGCGAATTTGCGGCTCTTCGCTTTCCTGTTTCTTGCCGTGCGCGTTCATCTGCGGTGGCGACGCTAGGCGAAAGCTGAATATCGGTGACGAATCAGGTTTGCGAGGCCCCTTTCACTTTCCAGTCAGAAAGAAAATGTTACATTAAATGAGCTGAATTATGCGCTAATAATAATTACACACATTTTATTATTATAATAAACAAGGATTACTGCAATGACAAAAATTACATTAAACAAACACACAATTAGAAAACACACATTAAAATAAACGAAATTTCAGGCTTTTCGCCACACTGATTTTTTTTAAAGATTACGTCGTAGTTAATACCAGCTGCTATTTCCGCTTCAGTTCACAGTACTGACAATGCAATAGTCTTTCTTGGGACACCGTGATTCTTAGATGTGTTTTAATCAATTTTAACTTTGAGAAACTTCTCTTGGTAGAAGGTGTACTGACTGAAACTGTGAGCATTATTCTGATTGTTATGTAAAGATTTGTATATATTTCTTGCAAATTATTTTCTAATATGTACTGCATACGTTTTTTGCGTCTTTGATTCAGTCTTGTAGGTTCGATTTTAAAAGTTGGAGTCCTCATAAGGTTCGTAAGGGTATATGTCGTTATTTTCGTCTTCTCGGAGTATTTTACCTAAATCACAACAATGTTTGCGAAGGTCATCCTTGTCTAACGATTTCAAATAATTCATATCGTAAATAAAACCAAATCATTCAAAATATTCGTTAAGCCCTTTGGATCGACATTGAGTGTCGACTATTGTAGTACTTATCATTGTGATTAAAAAGCTAACTCTGTGCTGCATTTCAGCAGATTGTATAGGTTCATCAGCTAGTTCATAAGTCAACATTCTTTTGTCTGTGTGTTTTTTTTTTACTGAGACTCATTTTCGTAACTACTTTTTTCCTCAAACAATCGAGCTTCTGCAACACGTGTCTCAAATCCTGTGTTACAAAATTCTTGAATCTAGTTATGAAATGAACATTAAGTATCAATAGCGACTTTCAAGTTCATTTGAATCGATTTCCATAGTTTTCTTATATTGTTGATACATTGTAAAAATCCCATACCACATGTGTATTGGAACAATAAACTCAAAAGTTAACATTTCCTCCAAGACTGTTTCACAGTTGCTAAGAGTTACGGAATCAGCTGTATTTTTCATGTCACTCAAACTTTCGATAACGTCATCAAATTGCAAAAATATCGCTTTTACAGCTCCGATTCCTCTTTCCCATCATGTCTCAGACAGAGGTTGCAATGTCAGTTTCAATTTAGTTTTCATAAGATTCCAACGCTTTATTGATTTTGTAAAAAGCGTATAAACTTTACTGATGAAGCCAAAAAAAAATTTTGGGTTGAAGAAGTGTAAGCGGCATCTATAGTGCGTTTTTTATTAGTTGCGACTTTTGACGTTTGGCTGACCAGAGGGGGACGAGACGTCGTTGCTCAGGTAACACCAATGGTGAGCCGGTTTTCCCTACCACGCCGCCAGTGGTTCAGCTGGTAAAGCTCCCTTGTTGCCACACCATGAGTAAACACTACCACATGGTGTCACGCATTAGATGCATCAGAGTTTAGAAATATTCATCTCAGTAACAGTAATGCAGCTCAAATTGCGACAGAATCCTGAGTAGTGTCTTATTAAACTAACAGCTGACTATAAGTCAGGTCAATAGATACGAAACAGAAAATTGTCACTATAAAAGTAAACATGTAACTTCTTCACTTATATTGTTACAAAACCCACAGCAGTTCTCGTTTCACCATGGCCCTCAATAATTCCATTATCTCACTGAAAAAATCTGTGGTCGCTTGAATACCACTGCAGATGTGGAAATTCCGCATATTAATCATTTGGCAAAGCAGTCTCGTAATCGTTATCACTTGTCATAATCTTGTTTCGATATCTCAAAACATTTGTGAGACATGAGGAATTTATGAATATTTCATTCTAGTTTTTTGACAGACGCACGAGTTCGTATTGAAGCGTTTTACGTACATTCCATTTTCTCAAGACTGGAAACAGACAATGATATCCTGGCAAGTTTAAAGAGTAATTCGATACATTATCTAAACTTAAAACACAGTAACAGGTAACCTAACATGCATCAAACACAAATTAATGGGGACACCTATTTTTCACTATAAACTAAGAATTTCTTGCAGTACTGCCGATTACTGAAATATCACAGTAACTATGACCATTAATGAAATGGTAGGTGATTCGTCATGAAGCTGACGACTTAAACTATAGGGTGCATGTGAATGAGAGCTTGTAACCGAACAGTTTCTTTAAAATCGTTTCAGAAAGATCATGGGTCGGCCAGCTTGCTGTTCACACAGTCAAGCGATCCTTCAAGTTCCGCGCTAAATACTCGTAGGACTGGCGTTATACTGTGGTCATCTGTCGACGCACTACGCACGCTGGAAACTACGCTTCCCTCCACTCGTTCCATGCTGAACTGTCAAAAGTCGCAACTTATTTTAAACGTACTATAGCAAAAGCAAATTCCAACAATGGCATCCGCATGGCGTGAACAAAGCTCGTGTATTAATATTGACTATTCTTGTTCTAACACCTTTATTAATGCCAACCATATTGGCACTGTTACCATATACCTGTCCTCGACAGTGTTGGTCGTCTGGGTCATTATTTCCTAGGTCCTTTAGAATGGCATTTATTAAATACTCTCCCATTGTTTCTGCGACGACAGTAAATACAACGAAATGTTTCCCTGTCTCTCCAGTTGAGGAATTACAAAATCTTAGTATTATTGACATTTGTTCCACACAGCTCGAATCCCTGGTACAGCTGAGCATGGAGGCATAATATTTTGCTTGTTTGAATCTGTTTATAATTTCGTTGATAACAGATTTGGACACAGATGTAATTTATTCAAATGGTTCAAATGGCTCTGAGCACTATGCGACTTAACGTCTGAGGTCATCAGTCGCCTAGAACTTAGAACTAATTAAACCTAACTAACCTAAGGACATCACACACATTCATGCCCGAGACAGGATTCGAACCTGCAACCGTAGCAGTCCTGCGGTTCAGGACTGAGCGCCTAGATAATTAATTCATTTTGTTTGTTGTGGCTCAGATAATGCTGTCAAAGTACCTTTTCATTAATATGTTGCAAGTGCTCTTTTAGTGTTACATCGTATTTGGATAACAATTTAAATAGGCCTATAAAACTTCCACTGTTTCCGCTATCGTTCAGGTTAAGGGATTCTCGATGTCCTCTAAAACGCCAGATTTTATGAAGCTAAGTATTTTATAATATGGATCAATCTTCCAAACAGTTTATACCAATACTTTTGTGATTCGCTAATCAGTCTCTCGTTTTCCTTATGTATAGTTTTTTCCGTATTTGATTCCTTTACAGAATTCCATCCATCTAATCATGCACTCCATGTAACTTTCATTTTGTTGATGCCTTTGCAATATCCTCTTCAGATCTTTTCAGTCCAACATCCTTATTTTACCATCTGTGTCTGCAACTGCCGAAAAGTCAACGTGGAAAGCAATGGACATTGTCTTGAGGTATGGAGTAAGCTAGCCATCTATGATGTTGCCTTTCGCAATTATTCAATTTTCTAGTAAAACAAAATTTAGTAAAATGTCTTTTATTTGCATCTTTGGGGCAATTTTCATCAGGTTTTTCTAGGTTTTGTTGGATACCATTTTAAATGAAATCATGCTGCTGCGAATCTATTATGGAAATATCCAATTTACTGGATCTAATTCTATAAATGACTTTTTATATGAATGGTCTGCTCTTGATTATCACTTTGAAGTCTTATTCGGCTCACAATCTCGGATAACAGCAGTGTCACCCAAATCTGATGCTGCATCAGAAAGGGTAACAGATTCATTCGACCCTGAATCTGATTCTGTTTCAGAAACTAAAGACACTTGGATAAGAGCATCATTGGAGCAGTTACACCTGAAATTTTCTTATGAAATTTTATCATAGTCGAACTCATAGCTTGGTGGGATATGATCGTCTCTGTCTTTCTTTTTCTTTTTGATGCACCAGATTCTCATTTTCTCCTTACGTCTCTGTCTCTTGAGGGTCCTCCAGACACGATGATTTAACAACATTTTGTGCTAAGTATGTTGATAAGTACAGTAGAGTACTTAAAGTGCTCAATGTAGTACTAGTTGTTGTTGTTGTGGTCTTCAGTCCTGAGACTGGTTTGATGCAGCTCTCCATGCTACTCTATCCCGTGCAAGCTTCTTCATCTCCCAGTACTTACTGCAACCTACATCCTTCTGAATCTGCTTAGTGTATTCATCTCTTGGTCTCCCTCTACGATTTTTACCCTCCACGCTGCCCTCCAATGCTAAATTTGTGATCCCTTGATGCCTCAGAACATGTCCTACTAACCGATCCCTTCTTCTTGTCAAGTTGTGCCACAAACTCCTCTTCTCCCCAAATCTATTCAATACCTCCTCATTAGTTACGTGATCTATCTATCTAATTTTCAGCATTCTTCTGTAGCACCACATTTCGAAAGCTTCTATTCTCTTCTTGTCCAAACTATTTACCGTCCATGTTTCACTTCCATACATGGCTACACTCCATATAAATACTTTCAGAAACGACTTCCTGACATTTAAATCTATACTCAATGTTAACAAATTTCTCTTCTTCAGAAACGCTTTCCTTGCCATTGCCAGTTTACATTTTATATCCTCTCTACTTCGACCATCATCAGTTATTTTGCTCCCCAAATAGCAAAACTCCTTTACTGCTTTAAGTGTCTCATTTCCTAATCTAATTCCCTCAGCATCACCTGATTTAATTTGACTACATTCCATTATCCTCGTTTTGCTTTCGTTGATGTTCATCTTATATCCTCCTTTCAAGACACTGTCCATTCCGTTCAACTGCTTTTCCAAGTCCTTTGCTGTCTCATGACAGAATTACAACGTCATCGGCGAACCTTTAAGTTTTTATTTCTCCTCCATGGATTTTAATACCTGCGCCGAATTTTTCTTTTGTTTCCTTTACTGCTTGCTCAATATACAGATTGAGTAACATCAGGGAGAGGCTACAACCCTGTCTCACTCCCTTCCCAACCACTGCTTCCCTTTCATGTCCCTCGACTCTTATAACTGCCATCTGGTTTCTGTACAAATTGTAAATATCCTTTCGCTTCCTGTATTTTACCCCTGCCACCTTCAGAATTTGAAAGAGAGTATTCCAGTCAACATTGTCTGTAGAACTCCAGTTTTCTTTCTCGTGATAACGACGTCCACTTGAGTAGTCCCCGCCCGGAGATCCGAATGGGGGACTATTTTACCTCCGGAATATTTTACCCACGAGGACGCCATTGTCATTTAACCATACAGTAAAGCTGCGTGCTCTCAGGAAAAATTATGACTGTAGTTTCCCCTTGCTTCCAGCTGTTTGCAGTACCGGCACAGCAAGCCCATTTTGGTTAGCGTTACAAGGCCAGATCAGTCAATCATCCAGACTGTTGCCCCTGCAACTACTGAAAAGGTTGCTGCCCCTCTTCAGGAACCACACGTTTGTCTGGCCTCTCAACAGATACCCATCCATTGTGGTTGCACCTACAGTACGGCTATCTGTATCACTGAGGCACACATGCCTCCCCACCAACGGTAAGGTCTATGGTTCATGGGGGGGAGGGCAATATAGTAGCATACAGCGAATAAGCTGTGCAGTTATTAAAAAATAGAAACTGTATGGGATATTGTGAAGACAGAGAAAGGTGGGGCCAAAAAGGAAGAGGAACAGATAGCTCTAAAAATAAATGAGACTTTGGTAACAACCACATGGTGTTGCAAACCTCTTAAACAATTACTTCATTTCTGTTACTGAGAGCTTGGGGCTATCAGGTTCGGTGAACACTGCAGTGGAGTATCTAAGACCAGTCTTTAAAAATAAATTCAGTAAAATGGAAATAACATGTACATCTACATCCATACTCCGCAAGCCACCTGACGGTGTGTGGCGGAGGGTACCCTGAGTACCTCTATAGGTTCTCCCTTCTATTCCAGTCTTGTATTGTTCACGGAAAGAAAGATTGTTGGTATATCTCTGTGTGGGCTCAAATCTCTCTGATTTTATCCTCATGGTCTCTTCGCGAGATATATCTAGGAGGGAGCAATATACTGCTTGACTCCTCGGTGAAGGTATGTTCTCGAAACTTCAACAAAAGCCCGTACCGAGCTACTGAGCGCCTCTCCTGCAGAGTCTTCCACTGGAGTTTATCATGTCTCCCTAAGAAGTAGCATCCATCACAAATTCCTTAAAATCTAAGTATTCCAGTGGGTATGATAACATATCAACAAAGTTAATCAAAGAGTGCTCATGTGAACTGAGTTTTGTCTTAAGTTATTTGTCTAATCAATGTCTTATCAGTGGAACATTTCCAGACTGGCTAAAATATGCTGAAGTTGAGCCTGTTTACAAGAGGGGGGCTAAAGAGATACCATCAAACTATTGACCGATTTCATTTTTGCTGGCTTTCTCAAAAATATTTGAAAAGGTTGCGTTCAAGCATCTCCTTAAGCATTTGACTGCAAATAATATGTTGTCCAAGTCACAGTTTGGATTTCTTAAAGTTTCTGATGTAGAGAAAGCTATTTACACTTACAGTGAGAATGTACTTAATTCATTAGATAATAAATTAGAGGCTACTGGCATTTTCTGTGGCCTGTCAAAAGCCTTTGACTGTGTGAACAACAGCATTCTCTTGAGTAAATTAGAATATTATGGCATCACAGGCAATGCTGCGAAATGATTTGAGTCTTATCTAACAGGAAACAAAGGTTGTCATTGCGAAATACCTGTGCAGTAATCAGTTAGTCTTCATCTGACTGAGAATTAATTACATATGGTGTTCCTGAAGGTTCCATTTTGGGTCCATTGCTTTTTCTTGTGTACATTAGTGACCTCTCATCTGTTACATTGCCAGATGATAAGTTTGTTTTGTTTGCAGATGATATGAACATTGCAATAAGTAGCAAGTCAAGTATAGATTTAGAAATAGCTGCTAATCAAATTTCACTGACATTAATAAGTGGTTTAAAGCTAGTTCACTGTCATTAAACGTTGAGAAGACCCACTATACGCAGTTCAGAACCTGTAAGAGATTTCCTTCCAGCATGAGTATAACATATGAAGACATGCAGATCGAAGAGGTTGACTGCGTTAAATTTCTCGGATTACAGCTCGATAATAAATACAGTTGGGAAGGGCATACCACAGAATTGCTTAAGAACCTAAACAAGGCTGTATTTGCCATGAGAATGATGTCAGATGTAGGAGATATAAATATAAAAAGACTTGCATACTTTGCTTACTTTCATTCTATTATGTCATATGGGATCATATTCTAGGGTAACTCGTCAAACCAGGCAAAACCATGTGATAAGAATCATTTATGGTGTAAATTCAAGAACATCTTGTAGAAACCTGTTCCAGGAACTTTGTATTCTAACCACTGCTTCTCAGTATATTTATTCCTTAATGAAATTTTTTGCAAGTAATACATCTCTATTTCCATCCAATAGTTCAATACATAGTATCAATACTAGGAATAAGAACAATCTACATAAAGACCTAAAATCACTTACCTTGGTCCGAAAAGGGGTCTAATATTCAGGAACACACTTTTCAATAAATTGCCAGCAACCATTAAAAACTTGGTTTCAGATAAAGCACAGTTTAAACAGAGTTTGGAAGACTTTTTGACAAGCAACTCCTTATACTCCACAGAGTAGAGACTGTTAATATCTGTTATATTTCAGTTTTGACAACACTTGGTCAGAACAGTCAAGATTAGGTATTTTGTGTATGATAAATTTATTACTTAATAGTGCATAAATGTGTTTCATTCTGACAGCATGTTAATTCTGTAAATATTAGCTGTTCCTGTTTCCTTCATTGTATTAACCTATTTCGACTATCTCCTGACAAATGATCAGGTTAGTAAGTATTGTATTCAAATGTTTTGTGTTATACTTTCTGACATGTTCCACTCCCACATGTATCATCTCATGTTTTGGGTCTATGGAACGGAAACCGAATATGATCTAATCATACATGGCAGAATGTTCTTTTAAATTCTGTCATGTATGATAGCAGCCTAATAAATAGGCCAAGAAATGTATTTGTATACTGACTTATAATAGGATGGAGTTCTTTAGTATCTATGGCTGAAATTGGTGCAACCACACTTTCAGAAATAGAAGACTTGTGCACTTATACCAGTTCAAGAACTTGAAAAAAGAGTGACGTGTCACTTGGAAGGACTAGTTTCAGAGAGCTGGCATTACTGGCCAAGAAAATGTTCTTGTCTGTATTGTCTATTCTACAGAGCATTTTGCATGTGTTTGTTGTTGGCTCCAAGTGTCAATTCGGAAAAACTATGCATACCAAGTAGACTGTGAATATGGTATAAAGAAAAGTAAGTGTATTTTCCGTCTAACGTGCGTCTTTCCTTATTGTGGCTATCAGCCTCCTCGCTAAGTACATAATTTAATAATTTATTTTACAATTTTTTTTAGTATGTATGAACGACTTTACAACAAAAGTCTCCTTCGAGTTCCATGCGCTACTGCCGTCTAGTGCGCAGGCGCTGATTTGCGACAGTTATATCCCGCGCGATTCGTGTAATGTAATAGGTCTACCGGAACCAGTCTGCAGTCCCAAATTTGGAAGCTTGGGACAATGCAGCATAGGTGTACACCTTAGATGCATCTTGTAATGGGGCAAACTGTCATAATTGTGCCAGAAAACCCTAGAAAAATACTACTGCGTTTGTAAGAAAAAGAGACTGACAACTAAGTAGCTAAAGTTTTAACAGCTTCAACTTTTTTGCGAAGCCAAGATGGCCGCCGAGTAAGTGACGCCAGAAACCATTTCCAGAAAGTTAAGTGATTTAGACAGGAATATAATTTAGTCTAACGCCGACAACAAATTAAATACGTGCATTAGTGTATCGTTTAGTCTTGCCATCAAAGGTTTGACTTTTTCTTTGCGTATTTTTTCAGAAAACACGAAAAGATCGTAACTTCGCGAAGTCGCGCTTAGGCTTAAATTTTGTAAACGTGTTTGTTTCTTGTTTCACGGTAATTTAACTAGTTTCTCGGTAACAAATAAGTAAACTACCGTAAATAGCGTATAACTTCATTGTTGTAATACAGATTTCAGAAAAACAGCGTAACTTTATATCAGAAACTTGCCTATATACATTTGTTTATAGGCCTAATTCTCGTAACGTTTTTGGAGAATCAAAGTTAAAGTATCTCGTTTAATTGTCCTTTTTTTCAATCCATCGAGTGAAATATATAATAAATAGCGTATACCTTCATTGTTTTAATACAAATCTCAGAACTGCTGAAGCGTCTTAACAAATCTCTGTTTGCAATGCGAATTTTGTCAGACATAGGGGATATAAAAATGAAAAAGCTGGCATACTATGCTTACTTTCATTCCATAATGTCATATGGGATTATTTTCTGGGGTAATTCATCAAGCCAAGCTAAAGTTTTCCGGGCACAAAAACGTGCAGTAAGAATTATATGTGGTGTGAACTCAAGAACATCCTGCAGAAGCCTGTTTAGGGAACTAGGGATACTAACTACAGCTTCCCAATATATTTATTCCTTAATGAAATTTGTCATTAAAAATATATCACTTTTTCAAACCAACAGCTCAATTCATGGAATCAATACTAGAAATAAGAATAATCTTCACAAGGATTTAAAGTCACTTAGTCTTGTACAAAAAGGTGTGCATTATTCAGGAACACACATTTTCAATAACTTGCCAGCAGCCATAAAAAGCTTAACAACCAATGAAATTCAGTTTAAGAGAAGCCTAAAGGATTTATTGGTGGCCAACTCCTTCTACTCCATTGATGAATTTCTTAGGAAAACCAACTGATTTGTATATAAGTACAACATAACTTCTGCACAATTTCAGTGCAGTAATGTGTTCACTGAAAATTTGTGTGTGTGTGTGTGTGTGTGTGTGTGTGTGTGTGTGTGTGTGTGTGTGTGTGTGTGTGTGTGTGTGTGCTTGTGTGTGTGTAAGTGTGTAAGTATAATCTAACTTCTGCACCATTTCAGTGCAGTAATGTGTTCATTGTAAATAAGTATTACAGTAGTTGTATTACATGTTTCTTACCTTATAAATAAATAAAAAACTTTTTTATTTTAAATTCAGTGCAATAGTATTTGTAAAATGACTCTTAGTGTTCATTAAAAAATGACGATCATTCCACTTGGGACCTGTGGAATGGTACATTAGCTTATTTGTTTTAGTTGTAAATATTTGTCATGTATTGTTGTTTTTCTGACATGTTCCACATCCTGGAGGACCTCCTCACTACGGATCAATTGGAATGAAAGTAAATCTAATCTAATCTAATCTAATCAGAAAAACAGCGGAATTTTAAATCAGAAACTTGCTTATATACATTTGTGAATAGGCTTAATTCTTGTAACGTCTTTTTTGATTTTCGGTAATTTAATTGATTTATTCTAGCTAAAGTATTATTTCTGCCATGAGTGAGAAGTGCCTGACTTGCCGTAGAATTGTTAGTTCCGGGGTTTGGTGTGATGGATGTAGTAGTTTTTTTCACTGGGGGGACTGCAGTGGCGTGGGTGTTGGGAAAGTGGATCAGGCTCATAGAGTGGTTATGTAGGATTTGCAGCAGAGATAGGAAGATAGTGGAACAGGAGGGGAAAATTGCCGCCCTTCAGGGTGAGCTAGATCAGGCTAGGGAAGATCTGGACAGGTTAAGGAGGGAGAAGGGCAAAGAGAGGTGGGAAGTGGCAACAGGTAGCAGAAGGAACAGGCCTAGAACTAAGTCTGACAGTTTTGTGGTGAATGTCAAAAATAAGTTTGACCTGTTGCTTCAGTTAGAAACTGATGAGCCTCAAGCAGAGGTAGGTGTAGACAGGACACAACAAACTTTCAATAGGAAATTGAAAAAGAATGTAGGAAACTCATCGAAAAGGAAGAAAGTTTTGTTGTTAGGCAGTTCTCATGCCAGAGGTGTAGGCCAACTTCTGCAGGAGGAATTAGGACCAGAATACCAGGTCACAAATTTTTTCAAACCAAGTGCTAGTCTGGATCAGGTGACAGAGGATTTAGGTTCACTCTGTAAAGGATTTACCAGGGAAGACACCGTGGTTATTGTGGGAGGGCCAGGGAACAGCATCGACAGAGATCCTGGGTACAGTATAGAGTGTGACCTGGTAAAGATTGCGTCGGCATCGAGACACACCAATGTTGAATTTGTATCTGTCCTGAGACGCCATGACCGGCCTCATTTGAACTCTTCTGTTGGGAGAGTTAATTTGGAGTTGGAACAGCTGCTTGGGTCGGGCGCGGGGGCTCATATCGGTGTGGTTCCTGTTGATTATCTCAGTAGGTGGGACTATACCAGGCACGGCCTACATCTCAACAGGAAAGGGAAGGGGAAACTGGCTGGGGTAATAGCAGGAAATTTAAGGGGGGGAGGCACTGCCATGAATGGTAAAATACCAGTGGTTACAGGTGTTGGAGCAGCACCTTTTTTAGGATAGGTAAGACAGAAAGATGTCAAGTTCTACGAGAGGTCAGGATTGAAACAAATCTTCAGTTTAGGAAAGAAATTAAACAGCACAATTCTAGCACATTTGATCACCAATCACAGCTATCAATTATAAATTTTCACCAATCACCAGAAATTTTATCTCCACCAAGTTGTATCTCAGTCCTAGGTAATTGCATTGATGACTTAAAGTCACCCAACCCAGTTGACATAATCTGCCTCTCTGAACACCATGTGACCACTGGTATAGGAACTAGGCCTAAGCACAATGAGAAACTCAGACAGGAGAGTACTGCAAATGTTAGAATAAGGAAAGGTTCTCATAAAAGTATAATTAAAAATAATGTAAGTATATTTCATCTTAAAGAATAAAGTAGATGAGCTTCTGGTTTGTTTAGAAGATTTAGAAGCTGAGAATGAATTAGATATACTATGCCTGTCTGAGCATCACATTGTTACTGATATGGATAAGGTAAATGTAAGTGGATATAAGCTCTCTGCACATGTAATGAGAGAAAATATGGAGAAAGGAGGAGTTGCCATATATGTCAAAAGTCATCATTGTGCAAAAAGTATAAAAACAAAAAAGTTTTGTGTAGAGAAACATATAGAAGCATGTGCCTTTGAGCTTAAATTAAATAAAGGCACATTTATAATTGTAACTGTATACTGTATAGGTCCCCATCAGGAAATTTTCATCTATTTCTGAAAAATTTGGACTCCTTGTTGTGCTATCTGTCAGACAGGGGGAAGCAAATTATTATTTGTGGGGACTTCAATGTAGATTCTCTGAAAGAGGGTAATAGGAAAAATGACTTTGAAGTATTACTCGGTTCTTTCAATTTGACACCCGTTATTGATTTTCCTACTCGGGTGGTAAAGGATAGCAGCTCACTGATAGATAACTTCTTTATAGACCAAGATAAGTTTAACCAGATAAATGCTCAGCCTGTTGAGAATGGTCTTTCTGATCATGGTGCACAGCTAGTTACAATATATGACATAGCTCCATTCAGCAATACTAAACAGTCCTCCAAAGTAGTATGTTCAGTCAACGATTTAACAATTGCAAATTTCAGGGAAAGCCTACAGCAGTTAGACTGGGATGAGGTGTACCGTGAACCTGATGCCAATTTAAAATATAATTTATTTCATGACATTTTTGTAAATGCATTTGAAAACTGCTTCCCCAAGAAAATAGTTAAATATACTCGTAAGAAACCTTGTAACAAACCATGGCTTACTAAGGGTATAAAAATATCTTGTAACCGGAAAAGGGAAATGTATCTGACAGCAAGAAAGAGTAGTGACCCAGAAACTATCAAAAATTATAAAAACTACTGTGTTATATTAAGAAAAGTTATTAAAAAATCCAGGAGTATGTGTATCATGTCTGAAATCAGCAACTCTGATAATAAAATTAAAACAATTTGGAATATTATTAAAAGAGAAACAGGTCAACCAGGAGCAGAGGAAGACAGTATTACCATCAAATTGAATGAAAACTTTACGAACAAAAAGTCAGAAGTTGAAAATATTTTTAATAATTACTTTCTAAATGTTGTGGATATAGTAGGATCCAGGTGTTCATTAGAAGATGCTAGGCTGTTAATGGAAGAGGCCATACCTATGCAATTTGATACAATTGAAATCTCACCCACTTCTCCCTCTGAAATTAGGAAAATAATAAACTTGCTTAAAAGCAAAAACTCACATGGAATTGATGGCATTTCCAGCAAAATACTAAAAGCTTGTTCTCAACAGATAAGTAAGATTCTCAGCCACCTGTGTAATAGCTCTCTGGAACAGGGCATTTTCCCTGATAGACTGAAATATGCTATTGTTATACCTTTGCATAAAAAGGGGGATAGATCTGATGTCAACAATTAAGGCCAATCTCCCTTCTAACAACTTTATCCAAAATTTTTGAGAAAGTAATGTATTCAAGAGTAGCTTCACATATCTGTAAAAATGAAGTACTAACAAAATGTCAGTTTGGTTTCCAGAAAGGTTTTTCAACAGAAAATGCCATATAAGCTTTCACCAGTCAGATTTTGAATGATCTGAATAACCGAACACCACCCATTGGGATTTTTTGTGATCTCTCAAAGGCTTTTGATTGTGTAAATCAATAAATTCTGCTAGACAAGCTCAAGTATTGTGGCATGAGTGGGACAGTGCACAAATGGTTTAATTCGTACCTAACTGGAAGGGTGCAGAAAGTTGAATTAAGTAGTTCTCGTAACATGCAAAGATCGGCACATTCCTCAAACTGGGGAACTATCAAGAATGGGGTTCCACAAGGGTCAGTCTTGGGTCCTTTGTTGTTCTTATTATATATTAATGACTTGCCATTCTATATTCATGAAGAGGCAAAGTTAGTTCTCTTTGCTGATGATACAAGTATAGTAATCACACCTGACAAACAAGAATTAACTGATGAAATTGTCAATACTGTCTTTCAGAAAATTACTAAATGGTTCCTTGTAAATGGACTCTCACTGAATTTTGATAAGACACAGTACATACAGTTCCGTACAGGGAATGGTATGACGCCATTAATAAATATAGACCTTAATCAGAAGCATATAGCTAAGGTAGAATATTCCAAATTTTTAGGTGTGTCCATTGATGAGAGATTAAATTGGAAGAAACACATTGATGATCTGCTGAAACGTTTGAGTTCAGCTACTTATGCAATAAGGGTCATTGCAAATTTTTGTGATAAACATCTTAGTAAATTAGCTTACTACGCCTATTTTCACTCATTGCTTTCATATGGTATCATATTTTGGGGGAATTCATCACTGAGGAATAAAGTATTTACTGCACAAAAGCGTGTAATCAGAATAATAGCTGGAGTCCACCCAAGATCATCCTGCAGACATTTATTTAAGGCTCTAGGGATATTCACAGTAGCTTCTCAGTATATATACTCTCTTATGAAATTTGTTATTAACAGCCAAACCCAATTCAAAAGTAATAGCAGTGTGCATAACTACAATACTAGGAGAAAGGATGATCTTCACTATTCAAGATTAAATTTAATTTTGGCTCAGAAAGGGGTGAATGATACTGGCACTAAAGTCTTTGGTCACTTACCAAATAGTATCAAAAGTCTGACAGATAACCAACAAGTATTTAAGAAGAAATTAAAAGAATTTCTGAATGACAACTCCTCCTACTCAATAGTGGAATTTTTAGATATAAATTAAGAAAAAAAGAAAAAATATTTAAAAAATAAAAAAATAAAAATAAAAATAAAGAAAAACAAAAAACACAAAAAAATAAAGTTGTTATATTAACTTAAGTATGTTGTTAAATTAACCTAATTATGTCATGTATTAGAAAATTCGACTCGTTCCACATCATTACGAAATATCGTATTCATGATCCATGGAACTAGTATTAATCTAATCTAATCTAATCTAATCTAATCTAGCCGCCACAGGCGCGAGAACGTCAGCGGTCTCCGACGCCCAACACTGCCATTGTACATCTAAATCCGGTGTCACCAATTTATTATGGCCGCTACGTAACATCATATTAAATGATAATTTCTTATACGCACATGCGAGAACATACGACTTTATTTCTCTTTCTCGTAAAACACAAAAGTGAGTAATCAACAAAGGTTAAGAATAAACAGTACTCAAATAATCAACGTCTTTGCCTCCGACTATTGCGCTGTGCGTAACTGTTTATGCTGTCTTCCCACATATTTTTGCGTCGGCAATGTATTGTCGCAAACGTTGCCGGGCAATAGTGGCGAATAATATTGTAGTAAATCTGGCTGCGGTTCGTGTGGCCGCAATGTTGCCGGACAATATTGTCGGGATATACTGTTGGCAATATGTAATTTGTGTGGCCCATGTAAATGTATCAGCTAAAATTGCAGAAATGACGTTTATATTTCCCGCTTGCCACAAATACTTGACTTTTATTTCCGAATGTGCCGCGATTTCAGAGGGTGGGATTAGGCAGGAACCTAAGAGTACAGCATAAACTGGATTTGCTGTGAGCTTTAAACAGGCAAAACCAAAGCGAGAATACAAGGCACGTGTAACACAGTTTACTAATTTAAACCTGCACGCGGGTGTAACAGCGATTTTCGATTGGCCTCCAGTCCTGACATTTCATTGGTCGCTTTTAGCGCTATTACGGCGTGGTGGGGACATTGCCAGGCCTACAGGGCGCACCGGCGCAGGAAGGATGCTAAGTTCACCGGACTTGGATACGATGTGACGTCATTATGACGTACACACGCTACATCAAAAACGATAGAAACCGTATATCAACTATTCGACTTTTGTCAACTTTCGAGAGGTTGTGACAGGGTAGCGCTGTGCTCTGCGCCATTCGTTTGTGAACAGTAGACTCCAAAGCTGAACTGAGTATATGATGACCTAACACATTGGTTCTCCGAGTAAGAGACCTTTACTGTTGCCATCTTCCGCAAGCTGCATCCAGCAAAAGTAACGAGACTTCTGCATAGTTTAAGGTATCCACTCACGTTGTGATGCAATTTGTATTTTGCATAATCTTGTCGTAGCAAATTATACTGCTGACATAAACCACATTGACATGGCCAGGTACATGATAAAACTATTGTGCTTGTATACATGACATAATAAACAGTACGTCTGGTTTATCATACCACCGTGGAATGATTTGACACTGCATTCAATTATTTCATACGTCAATCAGTACTGGACACTAACCTTTGGTTAAGATTACATAGAGAAATCCACTTCCCCTCGTATTTCATCTCCGGTCGACGATTTTTCTTCAACAATGCCTCATATTTTTCTTTTTAAGTTCGAAATTCAATCATTCTACACACCAGTCATTACTGGACACTAAGGTACCTGTCTCTGCGGTCCGAGTGTAAAAGTACTTGGAATTATGGTTGATAAAAGACTATCTTGGGATGGACATATAAATTACTTAGCTAACAAACGTGCACGAGTTCTCTTTCAGCTATATAAATTAAGAAAAAAAGTCAGCAAGAGTATGTTGCTACAATCTAATATGTACTAACAAGACCAATTGTATGAAACCATACTAAAATGTTGATAGTAAATAAATATTATTTTCGGCGTAAGCATTCAATACAACAATCACACAATCTAATCTGGTCGGGACATAAGAAGACTTCAACTTTTTTACGAAACGTGTTGTCCGTGGTGTTTTCAAGGCCACGGTCAGGAATATTTCTACTAATATCCAGCTCTTTTACTTTTATTTTGGCGAAATACATATACGCTGCCACACTGAGCTGTTTTCAGAATCGCATATGTCAAAACAAACCACTAGCAGACGACAGTTTAGTATCTCGAACGTTCGTAAAAGTCGATAGGTGTGTTAATCGACTAAAGCGTATATACGTCATAATGACGTTACATCATATCCAGGTTGGGTGAACTTAACGTCCTCCCGGCGCAGATCCGCAGAATAACTTTAGCTATACAGTATACACCGTGCGTTAGTGCGTATCAGTGTACAACATCCGTTCATGAGTCATGCGCGTTAAGGTGTAGGGGCAATAGCATGCACAACAGGCAGTGCCAAAGACCAATCCACGTTTACTTTCATTTTTAACTTGAGAGTGGTGTGTCATTTATTTGTGGCTGACGATATGAACTACAGGAATAAAATTATTAATAGCTCTGTTGATACTGTATTGACAATGAAGAAATTAAATTTTAAATGAGCAGTAATAGACGTAGATTAATTTTGCAGAGACTTGGAATTCATCGAAAAAATACTTTTAACTGAAAGTGTCAGTACCAAATAATAGGTTTCTAACCTTGTGGTATCAAATTAAGGAACACTTTCTGAGTTCTACACACCTCTTTGAACACCGCTTAAGTACAGACGCATATTACTTGTTTCCTTTGTGAAATTTTTGTAGTTGCTGGTAGATGGGATGGTTCCACGACGGTTTTGGCGCAGCTGTACGTGATATTTATGCATCAAGGGTACCCACAGCGTGTCTAGTTCACTTTAATTATCAAAAGATTAGTCAGTGGAACTATGCAAATGAAAGTACCGTCGCATCGTTGTATTGTTTTCCTGAATGAGTACATACTAGATTGTACAGGTGATAACATCCGCATTTGCTCAAGATAACGGATTGATGTGCAGGTTTCCAGCTACCCCTAATGTTAAAAATTTTACTTGCGATGTGCTCCGTACATGCTAATTTATATCAATATTTTATGTAAGAACCTGGGTATTGTTTTATTAGTAATACTGAAATGTGGTTTCAGAAACATAGCCTGCAAAGATGTTACCATGATCACAGTTAGTAATAGACTATAGTTTTTTTATATAGATTTGGGCCAAGTGCTGATTCCCATCGTTAACTTATATAGGCTGCTGATATTTTATTTGTCTGGAGTCCTTAAACTAGCCTATTAGCTTCAGCAGCTGTAGTTTCATTTAAAAGTAGGATAGTGTATCACCTTTTAAACTTAATGATAAGTTCATACTTTGCACGAGGGAGAAAATAAACATTTCAACTAAGAAAATATTTTTCGGGCTGTAATATCTACTTAAGGCTGCTGGTTTCCTTCCTCAACTTCCTACAAAGCACATGGTGGAATTGCTACACTAGTATAAATATTTGTGTAAAGAAAAAGTGTGACTCAGTATTTATTATTATTTTTGTTTTCAGGGAGGCCCCAAACATTTAGGTATGCTCACAATATTGGCAACGATTTGTGACATTACCTGACTGCATCACCCAGCAGCAACAATGGGTGACAAAGTGTGAATCAGACAGAATAATGTATCAATTTAATATGAGCACCTGAAGCTGGCAGAGTGCTGCCAAAGTGCATCATGCCAAGCTATTATTGATTGTAAACAGCAACTGGGGAGAATATGTATGTTGTTTTGTAAAGTTATATAATGTTGATCTATTACTGTCTAAACATTTTCCTTGCTGCTTTTAAAAAGATGGTAATGACGCATTGGGAGAACTAAGAAATTAGTGGAAGCTCCTTACAGCATGACGGGGAGCAGAGGTAAATTCTGTGTGAAGTATGGCTACAGTTGTCAACTTTATGCGGAAAGATTAAAAGCTGACAGCACTGGCAAATTCACAAATCATAAATGTTTTGTGTAACTGTAGTTGCAGTCACTTTAAAAATGCCTGATGGATGTGAAGATCTGTATCAGAGCAGTATTAATGTTATTGCCACAGGGATACTTACTTCCATTGTTACAACAATTCATCCTATAGTTAGATTTGTGTTACTCGAAGGTTGGTAGAGGATTAAGGAGGTAAATAAAAGTTGGGTATAACAGATGAATCTGCATGAAGTTGAACACTAGAAAGATAATAGAATATGAAGGGTAAAATCACTATGACACCAGTGTTTATTCTGACCTAAAATTTCTGCAGCTCTGTGGCATCCAGAGAGGAGAGAAACATCATTCACTGCTGTGTTCCAACAACCAAGCAGATGTAATAGGCTGTTCCAGAGTTCACAAGTTTTGCATAAGTTTTATTGATGACTAATTTGATCTCTCAGGTCTTCTCAGCATGATTGGTTAATGGTGTGCTTTGAATAGAAATAGATCAATTCCATGATCTCAGTTGTAGATGAAGTGAATGAAGATACTTTTGTGACACATACTGGAACTTTCTATAAATTGAAAAATTCCTAATTGAGTATTTATTTTGTACATTTGCTTCATTCATGTACATTGAAACAAAAAAGGGAGACAGGTATCATTTTTCTAAGAAAATGAGTCAAACGCTTTTTGGAAACTGCTAAATACTGCATCTACGTAACTACCTTGATCGAAGGCTTTCAATATTTCATGTGAGAAAAGTGCAAGTTGGATTCCACATGATGGATATTTCTGGAATACATGCTGGTTGCCATGTTGGAGGTCAATCTGTTCAAGATACCTCTTTTTGTTTGAGTTCAGAATACGTTTTAAGATCCTACAACAATCCAGTGTCACAGACATTGGACAATGGTTTTGTGGATCACTTCTACTTCCCTTCAAACAAATGGGTCTGACCTGTGCTTTCTTCCAACTACTGCGCATGGTTTTTGTTCGAGCAGGTGTGCAATAGATTATAGTTAAAAAGGAGGGGGGGGGGGGCTAACTTGACCACAAATTTAATATAGAATCTGATAAGGATCCCATCGTGCTCTGGATCTATGTTTAACTATTTCAGCTGTTTCTCAACACCATTGAGACCAACACTTATTTCACTCATCTTTTCAGTTGTATGAGGATTAAATCAGGACAGTTCTCCTGGTTTTTCCTTCGTAAAGAAACATGAAAACACAGTTAAGTATTTCAGCTTTTGCTGTGCCACCTCAGTTTCTGTCTCATCTTTGAGTGACTGGACACTAACTTTGGATGTAGAGGAATGTTTAGTACAAGTCATCGGCTTTGACCATTGACATAGGAAATGTGCAACAAACATCGTAATCAATATGGTGACTATAAAGAGATGTTATTGTCGTTTTTTCAAATGGGCTAAGGTACAGATCAGTCTGTCACCACAACCAGGTTTCTTTTTAGTATCACGTTCATTGGCTTAAAACTGTGAATATGTGCACCAAAAGGTGATGTGACAGCAGCCATTAACATTATGTCACTGGCCAAAGCCAACGACTCATGTCGAACATTCCTCTTGACCCCTAACTTTCATGCCACTAATCTTCAGGTTTATGTATGACCAGAATTTCTGTTGTTTTTGTGAAAGATCAATTGACAGTGTTCTTCTATGGTAGTCACTGAAGGCTTAATGCATTGCTCTCTTGACAGCCAATGTCTCAGAATCTCTTTATCTATAGCCCTATGCTGCGTTTTACGTCTATTATGCAGTAATCATGTTTATTTAGAAGATCCTTTGCAGTGACTGTACACAAAGGAGATTCTCTCTCTACCAACTGTCCTACTGGGTACATATCTATACAGTGCATGGCCAGCTATTTCTTTAAACTTTAGCTATAGTTCATCTACATGCTCCTATCCTGTGCTAAAAGTTTCTATTTCCTCAATGAGATATGACACTACTGCTTTTTTATCTAGTTTACTGAACACTCATATCTTTCTAAGTGTTTTAGTTGCCCTTTGTACTTTGGTAATTATTGTTGCCACGACCACTTCATTGTTCCTGGTACCAATTTTGATGTGGACATCTGCAGGTCTGTTCGTTGCCATTGGATCTACAATAAAACATAATTCTTATTGACTTATAAAAATAAGCAAAGCAATGTAGATGACTCTGAGACAAGTAATTTAACATAACACACATGGGGCTGCAAATGTTGGGAAATACCCCAAAGAGAATGACAAATGTTGAACATGTGATGTCACCAGAAGACGTACCTTGCTGCACATGCAGTGACTGGACTTGGTCATCCTATCCTTGCCAGTCATGGTCACTGCTACAAGTCACTCTTCTAGGTTACTCTGTTTTCACTCTTGCATTGTTTGATGTGGTGTGGTAGTACTTGTAGTGGTGGTTATAAAGGACTATGATGAACTGGTTTACATTGAATGAGCTTGCAAACATGCATCTCTATCATAAAGCTGTTAATTCAGCTGCACTTGTGGCGAGACATATTTATGCAGAATGTTTTCCATAGCATGATTTATCTTCTCATGTGTCATTTTCTTCTGTGGATTGTCAAATCCATAAAACAAGGACACTGTATACGGAAACAATGAAGGCAAAAAATACATTGAGGGCAATAACACAGTGATCAGACATGTTGTGTTCTGAAATAAAGGTTACAGAATCTGACATACGAAATTATTTCAACTTTGTTGTATTTGTTTTGTAGGTTTACTGTGAATGCTTATAAGGTATGTTTTGTAAATACATACAATAGCTTAAAACTTTTTTTTTTGTTTCGAATGTTTAAACATAAATGTCATCACAACTTTTCCACTGATACTGTATTTCAAGATTTTCCCATCACAGGTGGATGTTTATCGTTATCTTCAACCTTCCAATATCATGGAGGTGTGGTAATTTTGGGCCTCATCCATGTGTAAGAAACCAAATTGAGGTAGCTGCTTTGGCACTAGTACATCGGATGCTGAAAGAAGTACACAACAAATTGTGGGCCAGTTGGATGTTTCGCAGTCAACAGTATGGCATATGTGGGATGGAAAAGGCCTGCAAGCTTACCACAAAGCTAAAGTTCACAAGCCGGACGGAAGGCCTTGCACAGAATTTTGTGTACTGTTTCATGCATGGGAAAAGGATACTAACTTTACTTCCATGGTCGTGTTTACTGACAAAGCAACATTTAATGAAGAATGATTCTTTAGCATCAAAAATAACATTTATTGGTCCAGTGCTAATCCACATCAAATGGACAAGCATGGACACCATGACAAATTTAAGATTAATGTATGGGCGGGTATTTTAGGCAACCAAATAATAGGACTGCTCATTTTACCTGATAATTAAAATGGCCATAATTGCTCAGTCTTTTTAAGGAATGATTATCAGAGCCGCTTGAAGATGTTCCTCCAGAAGTAAGCAACCTGCGGCTATAGCAGGATAGAGCTCCACCACATTATGCCATTGCAACAAGACAGTACTTAAATCAGGTATATCCAGATAGTTGGATAGGGCGCGATGGACCAATTTGCTGGCCAGCAAGATCCCAGGATTTAAACCCACTAGATTTTTTTGTTTTGTGGTCATATGAAGGAGCTGGTTTTAGCACCCCAGTAGAGTCCCAAATGGACCTGACAGCCTGCATAGCCATTGCCAATGCGGTAACCCAAAATACAGGGGGTATTTTTGAACATGTGCGTGAAGGAATGATTGAGCGATGTAGTACTTGCATTCAAGCAAATGATTGAAATTTTAAATACCTTTTGTTAATATGATCCATTGTAAATGTTGAAACTACAGAATAATTGTCCTCGCTGTAGCCAAGCAAAAGCCATTCTTATTTTGTGTTTCTTTCCTTTTGTCCCTTCCTTTTTTGTTTACAGACATTATTGTGTAAAGAAAACATAGGTCATTTATTGGTAACGACACAAATCGGAAACTTATATTTGTTTTACAGTACTTTGCAATAAACCAGCGAAGACTGTGTGACTGGTAAATAAAAAAATAAATTTTACCTCAATGTACACACACAATTGTCATAATGCAGTGGGAAAAATATTGCCTGCCAGACATACGACTTGAACCTCAAGCCCCATGCACTAAAGTCATGCACATAGGCCAGGAGCTGCACCAACATGAACGCTCGACTTGACTGGTAAAATAAGGTATGCAAATGGTGTTTGTGCCATAAGGTATGTCACCTGGCAATGTCACATGCTCAACATTTGTCTTCCACTTTTGGAGATTTCCTGACATTTGTGGCCCGTGTGTCTTACGTTGAATTACTTATCTCTGTGTCATGTACATCACTTTGGAGGTATCCAAACATTAATAAGAATCACCCTGTATTTCCATCATGAGTGGGGTTCTGAAGTATCTGTTCCAAGTAGATTTCATAGAAAGCATTTAGTAACATTTCACAGGATGTCTTATCTTGCCCACCACTAACAAAACTGTAATTTTCTCAATTGATTGATGAATGATTAAAGCCTGCACCAATGATTACAGTATGCTTGAGGGACCTACTTACAAGCACACTTGGTTTTCTGTAAAGTTTCTGGTTGCATCAGGAAGTGAGACTGGTGGTTGATAGAAGGATCCAGTTACAGTTTTATGGCCACCACTGCTGATACTGAGTCTTGAACAAACGATCTCACATGCAGCTTCTATTTCTATGTTGGTAGATTTCTGTGTCTTACCTATAGCGGCAAATATATTGCCTCCATTTTCTATTAGCCTATCCTTTCGACATACACTTAAATTTTCCCCAAAAATTCCACAGCTACCAGCTTTAGGTTTTAAACAGCTTCATGTGCCTAGTGAGCTTTGCTACTTTTCAGGAGCACCTCAAACTTTTGGAATTTTGTTGTGAATACTTTGGCAGTTAACTACCCGGGAGAGGGACATTCCTTCGGGTCTTACACTCATAATCCTGTCTCTCCTACAGCTTTCATTATCTGACCGTATGGAGAGTAGCGTACTCCTTGCGTCCACCCCACACACACAGTCAGTTACCTAGGCAGCAGTCCCTGATGTGTAGTGCACACCCGACTCATTTAGGAGGATCCTACAGTTCTCAACCATATGGCGCAAGTCTTGGGAGTCGCAGCCTAGCTTTTCACAGAACATCCAAAGTCTCTGGTTCAATCCTTCCACTTGACTTGGAATCAGGGGGCCACTATCAGTTCTGGGACAATGCTGTAAATTGTGAGCTTTGTTGAAACTCGGTGCGCAAGACTGGTGTTCACAGGCTTATCTGCTAGTCACTGGAATGATCCAACCATGACCTTGGAGTACAAACAACAGGCATTACTTGTTCCAATGTGTGTCACAGTCTGCAGTTAATTGCAGTCTGTTCCTTCAACGGCTGCTGAAATAGCCTCTTCAGCGTTTTGACTGAGGCCTCCAGGCATACACACTGGGTGCACCTGGTGTTGATTTCTGTTCCTTGCTGCCATTTCTCTCAGGAATACCATTATTTGCTGTACATTTGAATGGCCGACGATTAATAGATTTTCTTGCACTTGACCCAAGACAAAGCAGGTTTCCCAACAGGTGAAGTGAGTCCCACTGAGCTAGTTTCAGATCGGTATAACACTCTGTCCTCACAGTTTCTGTCCACCCTGTGGAGGATGCTACTACTTGCATACCACACAGTCAAGTGGATGAGTAATGACAGATCCCACACTTCCTGCAAAGGAGACAGGATCCGCAGGAGAGGATAGTACACGAAGTACCTCTGGTAAATTGACTCCTGTGAGCTGTCCCAACATACCAGTTTGCAGCAGCTGCCAATCATTTGACAGTAATAAGAGCAATTTCCAGCTGCTTACAAATGTCACCTAACTCATCACATGTTTAAGTATGGCATTCAGTGAGCCTGCATTGTGGATGGTGCAGTGTTTTCCAGGACACTGGGTAAATAACTTTAAACTAAGCCTGCAGATTACCTTTTAAACTGTTGAGTGAAAACTATTACTAACTACCTTTAAGAAATGAAACAATTAGTACACAAAATGAGATTTCCATTAAGACAACAGAAAAACATGTGGTAGAAATTTCTAGATTCCTAAAACTTTTTGAGTATGTAGTCGCCAAGAAACTCAAAAACAGCATTAAGTTACAATAAATGTAGATAATATACATGCCACTTGAAAGGGAAAAACAGATGTAACGCAATATGTTAGTCATAATATGTCACAGTAACTATATCAAAATTGCTGATTTACTGCGAAATAGCATACCCATACGACAATGGTAACTTCTGAAAATTCTCAGAAATGCATGTTTATTTGCACAGATATACACTGAAATTCTGGGTGAACTATTCTTTGACAGAAACTGTAAATCACAAATGCTGATTTGCTATGAAATAAGTTATCCATAACTCCTGTAACCTACAACAGGTTTCAAAAATATACTCTTGTAAGTGTCCAAAAATTCTCATAGATAAATCTGTTTCTCACATAATTATACAAAGAAATTGGGAACAATAGTATTTGAATGAGGATAGGCCTACTGTTGCCAAAATTTCTGAAGAAGCACAATTTAAGTTTATTCCTACAGTTGACGATAGTAGTATGATTTATCATGGCTCTCACAAATGTTCAGAATTTAATAATATTTCGGGATACACTGATACAATCGGTGAAAGATTATCCAGAAGCAATGCATACAGTAAAATATTAGAATCTAGAATGGTTACACTGATCCCATGGCACCCCCCTAAAAGCACAACCCATATTTTTTATGGTATTTAAATTTATGCTATTCCTTCAGCTCTAGAAACATTAATATCTTTGTTCTGAACTGAACTATGTCTGCAGTATAAAGTTTCTTTTGTCAACAGCCAAGGATCACTTGTTCTTTGAATGTGTTCTTTTATGTAACAGAAAATGTAGAAAAACAATAGTTATAAAACTTTCCACGTATATGCACAAAGTATCTTTTGTTGCCAGTGCTAAAAGTAGTTAAGTTATCTTAGATGTTATAAGCATTTTCTTGAAGCGCAATTTTGGGTTTGCCCCTTCTTAAACTAGTGTTATCCAATCACACCATTGTATGTTAAGTCTAATAACACTGTTCCATAAATGTGCTGATATTTATTTAATGACTATCTGTTGCTTCAGGCCATTCTTTGTTTTGGGATGATAACACCAGTGATAAGAGTACTTCAGGTGGGACCAATGACTTATGGTCGTGCCTGTCATCTACAGAGAATACTGGCAAAAGAACACACAAATGGCAACCCTCAGCTTGCTGGTACATTAATTCTTGTTGAACATCCACCAGTGTATACCATTGGCATCCGGAAGAGGGAGGAGTATGCTCAAGATCAGTCACGTCTCTGTGCACTGGGTGCAGAATTCCATGTAGTGGATCGTGGAGGCTTGGTTACATTTCATGGACCAGGTCAGATGGTAGCTTATCCTGTGCTTAATCTCCGCTTTTGGAAAGGAGGTTTACGATCATATGTGTCTAGGTTGGAGAATACTGTAATACACACAATCAGTAATGGATTTGCACTGCAAAATGTCGAAGCGAGGCCTGCACCATACACTGGCGTCTGGCTTGGTAATGCAAAAATTTGTGCTATTGGGGTACGAGCAAGTCGCCAAGTTACAACACATGGACTAGCACTCAATTGCTGCGTAGATTTGGACTGGTTTAAGCACATCATTCCTTGTGGACTTGAAGGCTGTGAAGTAACCTCATTGTCTCAACAGTTAAAACGAAAAGTTGAGATTGAGGAAGTGGTACCTTATTTCCTTACTGCTTTTGCTACTGTCTTTCAATGCCATCTTGCAGATTATCCTGCAGCAGAGAAACAGAAACTATATGTAGAAATGTGAAAGAACTGACCTTATGTTGTGAAACTCATGCTTTGTATTTATAAAAATAAATGAGAAATGTGTTGTTCTCCCACCTGCTTGCTGAGGGAGGGAATAATTCTTCATTGGTCTCCCCTGGGATGCAAAATATCTGATGGAGATCTAATGAATGATCTTGTCTGTTATGTAATGTGTGAGGTTTTTGCAACATTTATTTTCCTTACAGTCAACTGTTTTGTTTTGATAGAATACATAAAGATTTGTTTTGTAATCACTTGTGTATAAATTGGCTGAAAATGTAATTTCCTTGTATTACTAAGTTTCAAACATTAAGCAAGAAATGAGAAACCAATATGAGCATAATCTGTGATGAAATATCTGAAACAGAAGGAAAGAATACTACCTGATTCTTTAGCAACTTACTGAGATCTGAAGAAAGATGCGCTCAGCATATACAATAACTGTTGAACACTGTGTAGGCTTATAAACAAGGTGCTAATGACAGTAAAACAGCTTGCATTTTTCTACATTTACTATTTTTCATTTTTTGTCGCAATCTGCATCCTGTGATTTTTTAGGGCTTGTTCGTTATTTGGACTAGGTTATTTGAATCTATACTTTTAGTCCATGGTTATTGCCAAATGCTCTCCAGCTTTACTTCCACCAGTACCTTGTCTCTTACCTTCCAAACATTCTGTATTCTCCATCAACTAATTATGTATATGAGGTGGCTACTCATCAAATAGAAGAGGTGTTAAGCAGTAGACAGGCATGTAAAAGGATACGAACAAGTGCATTTTTAGTTTTTCATGGTGTAATGAATAATCCATTATACAGGGTGCTTGAAAAAGAGTGACCTGATTTTGGACAGTAATAATTACAAAACATGGGATGTGTCAGCAAGGAAATGTGTGTTGTTTGAATGGGCATGGTCTAGAGTTTCAGAAAATTGCCATTAGATGTCGGTCAGTGCATTGTCTCAGTTTGCAGTCAGTCAGAAGAAAGACAGTGTCCACTCAACAGAAGGTGTTTTGCTTGCTGCAGTTTGTAAAGAGTGAGTCATTGATCTCAGTCCAGCTTGCTTTTTGTCAGCATTTTGGCATTGATCCACATGCACCCAAAAAAATTCATAGGTGGTATCGCCAATTTGAAGAGACAGGATGCTTGTGCAACGGTAAGAATCCAAGTTGACCTTACATTTCTGCTGACATGTAGGAACAATTCTGCAAATGTTTGAGTGTAGTCCTCGAAAGTCTACTCGCCGTGCAAGCAGAGGACTAGTAGCAACACCTCGTATGACTGTCTGGCGAGTGTTAAGGTGTCATTTGGTCTACAAACCATGCAGACTGCAATTAGTGCAAGATCTTTGGTTTGGTGCTAAAAGGAAACAGGTTGACTTCAACAGTGCTCTGCTAGAGGACATGTAGGATGATACAGTTTCTGCCATGGTTAATTTTCAGTGATGAAGCAACATTTCATGTTAGCCATGAAGTAAACTGACATAACATGCACATATGGGGACCCCAGAACCCTCATGACATTATTGAACACAAAAGAGACTCACCTAAAATGAACTTTTTTCCATTTCTCGTAAAAAATTGTACTGTTCCTTCTTTTTTGAGGTAAAAACAATGACTGAAATGAGCTATCTTCAAACACTCCAGAATTGTCTTTTTCTGTAACTTCAGGAGGGTTCCGATGACTTCATTTTCCAACTGGATGGAGTTCCACCGCACTGGCACAACAACATACATCAGTTTCTGAATGACACTCTGCCTTAGAGCTGGAAAGGGCACACACAACCCTGAAACACTATCTTGCATTCTTGTTCTCCAAAATAGTCAGACATTGCCCCATGCAATTTTTTCTTGTGGAGATATGTGAAGGAAAGTGTGTTCATTTCCCCTTTACTTCATGACATAGAAGAAGTGAAGAACAGAGACCATAACTTCTGTAAAAGTTAATACATTGTGCAATGTTTATGATGAATTTAGCTATTATCTAGATGTTGTTCATGCTGCTGATGATGGACACAGGGCATTTGTTATAGCATAGCTCAAAACTTTAAGATTTTGTGAGTATTTTGTAATATAGCCCATGTTTGTAGTATGTTTTTATCAGTAAATATGGTGTTTTGAAATGTGGTCATTCCCCTTTATTTCTGGAATCTCTTCCACTGACATTACAGTCACATATCTTGTGACCATCCTCAGAGTGAGCCAAGAGACTGATGACTGTGCTTAGAGTGGCATTATATGCTCCACATGATATACCACCAAGTGTACCTTGCAGATGTGAGTAAATTTGATTGGCAAGTCATTTAATAAATTGTGGTAGCGGTTTTAATTCAGACAAGATATGGAATCCAACCTTTGCTAAAATTAAATTGCAGACAAGCTATCACAGTACTGTCATCGCTGAATCTACATCGGCTAAGGACTCAATGATTTGAGCATTTTCTGTACCTGCCACAGGGGGTGCTCAGTGCAAGTTACACCTCTTCGTCACTGATCAGTATCTGTGATTCCAACCATCAGGTGCACTGCTGCCAGGGTGGTGCATATATGGCACCATTTGGCCAGTCTGTAGGCTCACTCTGAGAATAGCCACAAGATATATGACTGATATGTCAGTGGAAGACATGGAATTTGAATTACTGCATTCCAGAAATATAATGAATTAGGATGCAAGCAAAGTTAGAGGGAGAGACTGAGACTGGAACTACTTTATCTAAAAGATTAACTAGTTATCATCCTTTATTGGATAACAGGTTTCTTTAAATTAGTGTGGCTCATACACTGATCAGCCTGATCATTATGACCACCAACCTACTATCGGTAGAAATCCATCCAGGGGATAGCAGTGTCACCTGATAAGGAATGACTGCTAGTCAGACACATGCAAGGTGTATGTAGTATCAGTGAGCATGTGTAGAATGGGGAAGGTGCGCAATCTATTTGAGTTTGACTGAGGGCAGATTGTAATGGCCTGGAGGCTCAGCTTGAGCATTTTGGAAACTGCGTGGCTTTTTTGGTGCTTGAGGAGTGCTGTGGTGAGTGTCTTCAACATGTGACAAAAGCAAGGTAAAACCATGTCCAGACGTTATGGGTTGGGCAGCTACCCCTCATTGCAGATGTTGGACATTGTAGACTGGCAGACTGGTAAAACAGGACAGGCAGAGGACTGTGGCAGAACTAACATCAGACTGCTGGGCAGACTGCAAGTGTGTTTGGAGCACATTGCATCAAACACTCCTCACGATGGGACTCCGTAGCCAATGACCAGTGCATATGCCAATGTTAACACCACGACATCGTCAACTACGTCTGCAATGGGCATGTGACCATTGGTGCAGTGGCAGTGTGTTGCATGGTATGATGAACCCCAATACCTTCTTCATTGTGCTGATGGGAGGGCGCAAATCCATAATTTTCTAGGGGAAAAGCTCCTTGACATATGTACTGCGGAATGGAGACAAGCTGGCATTGGCTCCATTATAGTATGGGAAACATTCAAATGGGTATCCATGGGGCTAGTGGAGCCATGACGGCCAAGGAGTATCGTATCCCGGTTGCAGACCATGTACACCCCTTCATGATGATCCTGTTTCCTGACTGCAGTGGCATTTTTCAAGAAGATAATGCACCATGTCACAGGGCTAGGAATGTGATGGAGTGGTTTGAAGAACACAGCGGCGAGTTCCAGTTGATGTGCTGGCCTCCCAACTCGCCAGTTCTGAACCCAATCACACACACATGGCATGTGATTGAACACAAAGTTAGAGCTCATTGCTCCCTCCCAGGAATTCACGGGATTTAAGTGACTTGTGTGTGCAGATGTGGTGCCAGTTCCCTCCAGCGACCTAGTAAAGCTTCATTGCTTCCATGCCATGATGTGTTGCCACTGTTATCCGTGCCCAGGGTGGACATACCGGTTATAAGGCCGATGGTCATAATGTTATGTTTGATCAGAATATCTAGTCTGAGCCTGGTATTCATGAGATTAAAAAAAATTTCATTCAGTGCTCTTCTGTAGAACAACTTGGTTTACTTGTGATCCTGAGTAGATTAACAGCTCATGGGTCTATACTAAAGAAACACATTGTTGAGATGCCCTTCAGCAGTTCACAAGTAAAGGGTGTATCAAGTGATGTAACATCTTAATCAGGAACTGACTGTTGGTATCCTTGCAGCATCTTCTGTAGCAACTAAACCAATTGTGCAGCTACAATAGGAATTCAAAATACAGCAAGCTTACAATGAGTAGGGTGTGGATTATATGTGCATAGTTCAGTGACTTTTTGAAAAATAAGAAATAAAAATTGATGTGTTCTGTTCTAATTAGGATGAGTATTTTCATTTAAGATACACTATTGTGCATGTGAATCATGTTTTACTTCTGGCAAAAGATACAGGTCCAGATATCACCATCAGACATGCCTGAAATACTTTTCCATTGTTTCCCATTCCATCTTCCAGTAAATGGGGGATTCTACAATTACAATATTCTGTGGCTTACTGCCTTTCTATCTGTTTGCGTAGCCCTTTCCCATGGAGGTTAATGATCGATAATTTCAAACTTGCTTAAAGTGGATAGTTAAAGAAAAAGATTTAGATTTTCTTCAGGAATGATTTCTTTCAGAATTCTTGATTTTTGTTGATAGGAAATGAAAGCATACAGTTGCACATCGCTGTGAGGAATGTGTTGTTGATCATACTTTTCTATCAACTGATGGACCTCAGTAATAGTGTCTAAAATGGATCCTTGACAGTGAGCATTACTCTATGTCACATTTCTTGTTATTAATAAAGTTACAGATGGTTTATACATGCTAAGAAGATGAAAGATAAACACAAGCATGTTCTAATCGTCGAAAATAAAGTGGAAGGTATTGATAAGGGAAATCTGTAATAAAACTCTCTCTTGGTTATAGGATAGGTGTATGAACAGTGAGAATATTAAATAGATGTAAAGAAATGCTGCAAAACTTCATAATCTAAACTGACAGCCAAGTGGGACCATCAAAACAGAACCAAGTGCAGATCCAGGAAGGGTCTGGAGGAGGAGTTCACAGTCTATTACAATCTTACATCCCCCAACTACCAAATTTAATTTGGCGTCAGCCTCACTTTTGATGTGCTAGACTTGCCTGTGACTATAATAATAAAATATTTATAATATTTTAATACATAGTAGTTATAAAGTCCAGGAAAATTTTCCAAAGTCAGTGTAGATAAATGGCTAAGAACAACATAAAAAATGATACAGTACATGAAACAAACTCTCAAAGTTTTCTTTTTCTTCTTCTTCTTCATGAATGTTATGCATGTGTATCATTCACCAGGCAGCACACATCTAATTGGTAGTCCAATTCTTCTCATATCTAACCCAGCATATCAGGGCAGATGGTGATGCAGTGTCACAGGTCTTCGTGGTTCAATGGTAGAGGTAGAACATAAACGTTATCCTTGATGTAACCCCCACAGGAAAACAACTGCGGTGGTCACTTGAGTGGCACTAGGTCAACGACTACAAAATGTGATGTGGAAACCTATCATTCAGATAATCTAGTACACAACTGTTGCAGTGGAGAGGCATTATCTTGTTGAAAGATGACATCCTTCTATCGGTTTCAAGCTGTGGCAGGAGCCACAATTGCAGCATGTCAAGATAGGTGGTACCACTGACAACTCTCTCAGTGAAGAAGGGTCCATAGTTTGACATGTTTCATAGTTGCATGTGGATTGTCTGTGCCCGATGTGGCTGTCTTATGGTGGTTGAGTATTCCCAACAGATAAAAGGTGACTTCTTCATTAAAAGATTAATTTTCTTATGAAGTCACCATTTTAGAGATGGTTCTGTATATCACCACAGAGTGCACAATTTAGTGTCATGACTTATGGCTTGGAGGAGGTGCAATTTGCAAGGCTTCACTCTTAATCACTTGTGAAGTATTCTCCACACTGTTGGCTGAGGGATGTTCAGTTCTGCACTAACTCAATGGTTAGGCTGTATGGGACATCACAACATCACGTCACTCACACAACCCACTATCTGTTCTAACACACCTTGTTGGTCTGAATGTTTTGAATAGCACAAATAACTCCTCAAATTTCTTGTAGCAAATCACTATGGTGTTTTAAATTGTTGGTGTCTTGTGAAACTTGGCATGGGAAGCCCGTAGCATACTCACTATGGTTGGCAACAGGCAAATTCTAGCACACAAAATGCATTACTCTCTGGTTTGACAAAATGCTTTCTCTACCTGGTTCACCACCATTTTCAGCAACTGTTGTCGGTGGTACCCCTGTCAGCCATTTTACAAATTAACTTGCCGGCACCACATTCAAGAAAAAGCATTGAGAAATTGTCTTTTACATAGAAAGTCCAGGTTGGACTACCAACAATATTATGAAAAGGGTAGACTGCTACTGACTGTATACGTTCGCACAAGCAAGCATAGCTAATAAACATGTGATTGCAATCTCTCTCCTGAGCCACAGTGGTCAGAGATATCGGCCACATGTACATTAGCTACGCTTCTCTCTCTCTCTCTCTCTCTCTCTCTCTCTCTCTCTCTCTCTGTGTGTGTTTGTGTGTGTGTGTGTGTGTGTGTGTGAGAAGAAGGAAGGCTTTGGCCAAAAGTTCAGTGTGTAACTTGTCTTTTCATTGTCTGCAACTCAACATGTTGTCTTTACGGGAGTAGCATTCTATCTTTTTCATAATATTGTTCATTTACCTATACTGATCTTTAAAATTGTTTTGTAGACTTTATAATTACCCTGTACAGCATGTCCCAGGAGGAATGACCAATATTCAGTGACGAGAAGAATGATCATTCAAAGCAATAAGGTCAACATGGGCTCAAAAACACATAGCTTAAGAAGACATGACCACTTGTTCATCTTTGCTACTGTGAAACACATCTCTTCTACTGAACAAGTGCTCATAGTTTTTAAGGTATGCATTTTAGAGCCCATGTTTACTAGACCTTTTTTTTTACGTACCTCTAAAAATATGGAAAGAAAGAGCTTGGTTGTGTCACAGTATTGAAGATAAAAAAGTGCTCATAGGTCTTCAGGTATGCATTTTACAACTCATCTGTATTAGACTTTTTTCCTTCAAATGATTGTTCCCATCATCCGTGACTATTGACCATGCCTCTGACACCCTGTATATTAGCTATAATAATTTGTTTACATGATGGTTTAGCACCTGTACATTATTTTAATGTAACCCTTGAGAAATTGCATTTCAGAGAAATATAGCCTTTGGGAACCATTCAACCAAACAAGTGAGAATTTCATATTCTAGCTTTTGTTTTGTGAACTATACGGATATTAGCAACAAGCTCTCACAACTTTGACAAAATCAGAATTAGCATGATACAAATCTGAAGCGTCAATTCGCCATTATTAATATTTCACCTACCACTAGAAATGTGAATGCAGGTCTGCAGGCTATGGTTACGTGAATGTGTAAATCATGGAATGCTGTTGCGTCCAGTCATTTCTGCCTACATGTAAGGAAATCAGTCTTTCCATTGTTTTCTTCCTAGTATGTGTATGTGGGAGGATGTTCTTCCTCTTTGTGTCTCAGCGTACTTTACTTCATACCTGTTGACTTTCAAACTGTCAGATTTGTTGTTAGCACAAAGTACAATCAACCTGTGAATGAGTGCCTTTACCTTTATGTAGCTGAATTTTCTCCGAAGGCAGTTGGAATGCAAACCCACCAACACTCACAAGAAACTGAAAATTTGCTTGTAATTTTCTATAATTCCTTCCCATTTTTTGAGAGACTTAGTATGATGCTACTTTACTCTCTGAAAATTAGCTGAGAAATTTGGGAAATTATGTATGTAAAAATATAAATGAATATAATAGAATCTTGGCACAGTGTTACACTGTCCGGGTTATCTGGATACTTCCCACTGACACCAACCTATCAGAACTTCAGAGATGGGAACTTGCCCTTCAATATATCCTCTCTTCCCGTTACCCGCCAGGCCTGAACCTCCGCTAATTTCAAATTGCCGCCCCCGTACATCACTTGTCACTCAACATCTTTGCCTCTGTACTTCCGCCTCGACTGACATCTCTGCCCAAACTCTTTGCCTTTACATATGTCTGCTTGTGTTTGTATATGTGCAGATGGATATGTGTGTGTGTGTGTGTGTGAGTGTATACCTGTCCCTTTTTCCCCCTAAGGTAAGTCTTTCGGCTCCCGCGATTGGAATGACTCCTTACCCTCTCCCTTAAAACCCACATCCTTTTGTCTTTCCCTCTCCTTCCCTCTTTCCTGATGAAGCAACCATGGGCTGAGAAAGCTTGAAATTTGTGTGTGTGTTTTTTATTGTGTCTATCTACCAGCACTTTCTCGTTTGGTAAGTCACAGCATCTTTTTTAATATATAAAAATATAAATGCTTTTACTAAAATATTTTTTTTCCCTTTTTTTGGGGGTTATTTTTTTTCATTTTTTGTTGGGGTTGGGGTAGGGGGGGAGATGTTATGGACACTAGGATTCACACTATCTCCAGTCCCTCCCCCTCCCCCTCTTGAACCTAAGCTTTCATAAAAGGAGATGAAGCACTGCACTTATTCCAGCTGAAGAGAGGAAGGATAGATCCCATATCAGATTTGATGTTAATAGAGAAAGCAGGAGAATTTCAAGAAACTCTGGAGACTGGAGGAAAATTTAACACATATCCATCCACACATATACAGACAGGTGTCTGTATATGTGTGGATGGATATGTGTGTGTGTGTGTGTGTGTGTGTGTGTGTGTATACCCGTCCTTTTTTCCCCCTAAGGTAAGTCTTTCTGCTCCCGGGATTGGAATGACTCCTTACCCTCTCCCTTAAAACCCAAATCCTTTCGTCTTTCCCTCTCCTTCCCTCTTTCCTGATGAGGCAACAGTTTGTTGCGAAAGCTTGAATTTTGTGTGTATGTTTGTGTGTCTGTCGACCTGCCAGCACTTTCATTTGGTAAGTCACATCATCTTTGTTTTTAGATATATTTTTCGTACGTGGAATGTTTCCCTCTATTATAATGTTCTGTTCTTATTGATATCTTTTTTATTTTTTTATGTGATAGAAGGAATTCTGTGTATATATGACATTTTACTTGATTTATAATTTTATACAGTTTAATAAAACACATTATATACTTTTCTCTCTTTATTAAAGATAATGGTTAAACGAAACAGTCACCTTTTGGAAGATTTCCCAAAAAGAGCAGTTGCTGTAAATATTTAGGAGACAACTTATTCCTGCTCTGAATCGTAGTCACATCAGTTTTTGCAAATAAACACTCGCTAAGCACAGATGATGCTGTGACGAGAAGCTATTATTGAGCATATTTGTACAAACATAGAAATCCCAATTAACCTTGTTGCTCGCAGATGAATTAGGAAAATTTTCTGCATTTTAGTGCAAGTAATGGATTGATGTGCTGGAAAATTTGAAATGGTGATGATCTTATATGCCTGAAGTAGTGTGTGATAAGGGTGGCTGTGGAGGAACTCAGCTGGGAAGGTCCATCTCGAGGCATTGTATAATAGGTGGACAGGAACAGTTGCAAGGCCTGCTCCCATGAGTGAGTTCCATCTGCATCTTGAATTTTCGCACAAAACATTCAGCTTCATCATTTGATTGCGCGTGGAATGGCACTTGGTCGCATGTTCAATACTGCTTGTTGTGAAAAATTGTTCAAATTTCTGTGAGGAAAACTGCAGTCCATTATCGGACACTAGTAGTTCCAGCATGCCCTTGATGCAAAATATTGAAATAAGCATTCTGATAGCACTGGCCAACATCACAGAGTTCATTGGAACCACAAAGGGAAAATGACTGAAGGCATTCATCTTCAATAAGCCATCGTGTGTTCCAGAAAGGTCCAGCAACATCAATGCGGATGCAGGTTCATGGACTGTGGCCATTCAGAAAAGCATTGAGGTAGAGCTGCCTGTTGCTCCATGCGAGCAGTGCAGCCTGATGTCGTGTCTTCAATCTGGTGTCCATCCCTGGCCAAGAACAATGGCAATGAGCAAGCTGCTTTGTTCTTACACTCCAGTGTCCCTAAAGCAACAACTCTAAAACATTCTGCTGAAGGTTGCATGGGATGATGACCAGGTCTGGTCAGTGTGTAACAGTAAAACACCACTCTGTACTGACGAGACTGGATGGTGAGCGAAGTATTGATGTACTTCCACCTGAACAATGTCTTTCACTCTCTTTGGCTACCCTGTGTGCACACAATTCCACACAATGCTTATATCTACATCTGCAGCTGTCTCCTATGCTATGCTACAAAAAGTCCATGGGAAAATTGTGAACTTCGAAAGTGTCCAGAGCGTCTGTCTGACAACACTATGCTTCAGAGGAGCTGAACTGATCATCCTTGTCCATCGGTAACCTTGACAACAAATTGGCATTGGAATGGTGAGCTGTAGGGCAGTAAAAGATTTCGTAGTTGTATTTCAAAAATAATAAAGCCCACCATTGCAGTTTCTGCGCCTTATGTGGTGGAGCATGATTGGTTGGGTGGAAGAGTGAAGTGAGTAACTTATGATCCATGACTGTGTAGAACTTCCTTCCACAGAGGTATTGATGAGGCTTGGTTACATCATAAATGATTGCCATTGCTTCTTTTTCAATCAACTGTAATTTGCTTGAGTCATAGTCGGAGGTTTGAAGGCAAATGCTATTGGATGATCCAGTGATGTGACAGAATGGTGCCTAGACCATTAGAAGAAGCACCAACCCTTACGCCACTGGTTTAGCCAGATCAGAATGTATGAGGCACGTGTTACTAAGTAGTGCCTGTTTCAGTTGATCAAAAGCCAACTTCCATTCCTTGCTCCATGCATACAGAACATCCTTACATGATAACTTGTGAAGTGGAACTGCAATCTAAGAGGTACGTGGAATGGATTTCAAGTAGTAGTTCATTTTTGCCTAATTCTGCTTGCAGTTCCATTAGATTTTTTGGAGCTGAAAAATCTTTGATGACTTGCAAATGAGCCTGGGTGGGATGAATACCCTGCACCTGCACACTAAGACATGTCTCAGATATTCTGCTTCCACCTGGAGAAAAAGAGCACTTGTCTGTGCGACACTTGATGCCTGCCAACAACAGTACTTGAAAAAGGCACTCAAGATTGGCTAAATGTTCTTCTGCAGTACATCCAGACATGACACTGTCATCCAGGTAATTTGAGCAAGAAGGCACCTTGGCACTCACTTGTTCCACAAAGTGTTGAAAGATCGCCAGTGCTGAAGTACTAATGAAGGGCAAGCATTGCAAATTCAAATAACCCAAGATGAGTGTTAATAATCAAAAATTTCTTAGAGTAGTTATCCGAAGTCAATTGGGGGTAAGCACACACAAAGTCTGTCTTGGAAAAATAATGACCCTCGGCTAATCTGTCCATAAATAATAAATGTGCGACTAGGGCCTCTCGTCGGGTAGACCGTTCGTCGGGTGCAAGTCTTTCGATTTGACGCCACTTCGCTGACTTGCGCGTCGATGGGGATGAAATGATGATGATTAGGACAACACAACACCCAGCCCCTGAGCGGAGAAAATCTCCGACCCAGCCGGGAATCGAACCCGGGCCCTGATGATTGATATTCTCTCTCGCTGACTACACACCTACTGAGGGCGGACAATCTGACCATGAGTTCCTATGTGCTGAAGATTTGTGAAGGATTGCTAATGGCTAAGACCACTGACTTGCACTGATGGGCTTGATGACCTCATCAGCTTGCCATTGCCGTAATTTTTTCAGTGACTTGTTCCCTAACGTCAGTGGGCACTTGCCTAGCTTGACAAAACTTTGGTTGTGCATTGTCTTTGAGTGACACACGAGTTAAAAAATTGTTCGCTGATGACATTGCTATCTTGAGTGAAAGTGAAGAAGAAGACGTGTTCAGGGCTTCAATTATGAATGTAGCTGAATTGATGGCATGTGTTACACAACACATTCTGAACAAGACTTCCGAGACAGTCTAACCTGTTACGGAATATACTGTTCCTCAATTTCAACTTGTGGCAGAAAATGGTGGACAGCATACTGATATATCTTGCACCAGTCTCATGACAATTAGAAACAGATTTCATTTTGTTTCTTATGCAGTATGTGGCCTCAAGACACTTAAAAACCAATGTCATTTCGCTCTTTATGCAGTCTTTGTCCTCAGGACAATTAGAAACCCATGTCATTTTGGTTTTTATGCACTTTTTGGCATCAGGACAGTTAAAATAGATTTTTCCCATCCAATGTGGTACAACCTTGCCATTGTGGATGGGCTTACCTAACTAAAAATGCCACAACTGTTGACTGTCAAACTTGTGCAGTCATGCACATTGAACAGTATGGGTGGTGTAACATGTAGCTCAACCCATAGTCATCAAATTGTCATTTGTAGCTGATCCCATTTATGTTAAGACACTTACAGCACACCAGGGGGTATGGGGCAGGGAGGCAGGCAAACAGGAGCAAAAAAAGGAGAGGAGGGGGGAAAGATGGGCAGATGTATTAGCAAGCAGTTCCAAATAAACAGGGTGGGAAATGAGAGTGGGGAGGAGATGATAGGACAAAGAGGCTGGAAACTGTTGGGTGGAGAGTGTGGGGACAGTATGTAACCATGGGATAATTACAAGAGAGGAGAATGTGTTGTAAGAATAACTCCCATCTGCACAGTTCAGAGAAGCTGATGGTCGAGGGAAGGACCCAGATGGCTCCGATAGTGGAGCAGCCATTGAAATCAAGTGTGTTATGTTCTGCTGTATGTTGTGCCACAGGGTGGTCTACTTTGCTCTTGGCCACAGTTTGGCAGTGGCTGTTCATCCTGGTGGACAGCTGTTGCAGCAGAGCTGGTAAATGACATGGCTGCTTTTACAGGTGGCCTGGGCCATGCTGAGATAGGGCAAACCCATGACAAGACCGGATAGGAAGTGGAGGATGAGTAGATTGGGCAGGTTCTGTACCTGTTTCTTCCACAGGGGTATGATCCTTGTGGCAAGGGATTGGGATTGGGAGTGGCATAGGGATGGACTAGGATGTTATGGAGGTTGGGTGACTGATGGAACACCACTTTAGGATTCTTTGATTTGGGGGAGGGGACCAAACCACTTTAGAAGGGGTGGGAAGTATCTGGGGTAGGATGTCCCTCATTTCAGGGCACCCCACCAAGGGCCAGGCCACCTGCAAAAGCAGCCATGTCATTTACCAGCTTTGCTGCAATCGTTGTACAGCTTCTTATACTGGTATCACTACCAACCAGCTATCCACCTGGATGAATGGCCACTGCCAAACTGCGGCCAAGAGAAAAGTAGACGACCCTGTTGCACAACATACAGCTGAACACAACGAACTTGATTTCAATGGTTGCTTCATTACCTGAGCCATCTGGATCCTTCCATCCACCTCCAGCTTTACTGAACTGCACAGATGGGAGTTATCCTTACAGCATATTCTCCACTCCCATAATTATGCCGGCCATAATCTACAGCAACATACTGTTCCCACACCCTCCACCCAACAGTTTCCAGTCCCTCCTCTCCCCTGTCACCTCCTTCCCATTCTCACCTCCCACCCTGTTTCTTTGCAGCCCTCTGCAAACTCATCAACCTGTCTTTCCCCATTTCTCTCCTTTTTTGCTCCTTTCTTCCCCACCTCCCTGCCCCACAACCTCCTGATGCTGCACCTGTTAGCAGTCTAGTCCGTGCACACTCCACCAGATAGCTTTCATTTCTCTCCCCACCCTTGTCTGTGTGTGTGTGTGTGTGTGTGTGTGTGTGTGTGTGTGTGTGTGTGGGCACGTGCACGCTCACACGTGGCCAAAACCTTTATGTGATTGTCTTTTAATTGTGCCTGTCTGCATCTTGACTTGTCTTCTTTATGGTAAGTAGCAAATTATCACAATAATTGTCACAGAGTTTCCAGTGTATAAAATTTACGCAATCGAAGTGTGATAACATGTAAATTCTTGATCTTAACATAAAATAAACACCACCAACTCAGTCAGAGCACGATCTATACATTAAGACACTATTTCATTGATATATATTGTGCACAGGTCATATTAATGCCCACAGACAAAATTACAATATTAAAAGAAGGAGACATTACATGTTCTTCAAAAAAGATTTGGCTATAGTCATGTGTAGCTGATATATCTACTGTACTACTTCTTTGATGACAGATGAAGTGGAAAACATTCAAGTTCAGATGGTGTATATTAGTAGTGGTAACAAGGATGCATTACCCAAAAACATACACCATATTTGCATACAAAACTAAATAAGCCCTAAACATAGGTATTTTTCATTCCTAAACTAGAGAAATCTACAGTAATCAAATACTCCACACATATTATGTGTTTACTATGTTACATAGCATTGAGCAAAAATCACGATAATGACAAGTTTTATGTACCAATGTCATTGAAAGTATTAGTAAGTACTATATTCATAAAAATTATGAAGGTCATTCATAACCACCACTGAAACACACAAAAAATTATTCCATATCAAATTTTACATTCAAATATTTTCCATCTTCTCTTTTTGCACAGTGCTATGTAACAGAGTAAATGCATAATACATATGGAGTATTTGATTACTGTAGATTGCTCTAGTTTTGGAGTGAAAAATACCTATGTTGAAGGGTTATTTAGTTTTGTATGCAAAGTGGCACAGATTTTTGGGTAATGTATCCTTGTCACCACTTCAGACACTGTCTAAATTTGAATGTTTATCCTCTGCATCTATAATCAAAGAAACAATACCACTGATGTACCAACAACACTTAACAACAGCCTGATGTTCTTTGATGATCACATAATGTCTTCTTCTTTTAATATTGTAATTTTATCTTTGGGCTTTATTATGTAACTTTAACAACTGATGCTCTGGTGTGCACTGAAAAATGAGGAACTATATAAAACTCATTGTTGAGCTCAGTGGTGATGAACCACACATTGACACACCTCACAGAGATTGTTGTTGGCCTTTATTGATCAAGATGCAGCAACAGTGACTTCATAAGCTGTAACTGGTGAGATCTTGGTGCAACATTGGAGAAGGAACAAAAAACTGCAAAATCGTCTAAAATAAATAAGGAGCAGGTCTCTTTACTGAGGGAATTATACTGTTTATGGTGATGGCAAAGAGGATAATATTTAAATTGGGGCACCATTATCTCTTCACTAGCTTGATACTTCACAAAGTGTTGTGATAAGAAGGACCAAGTGAATATGGACAGATGGCCATGTTATTGGAGATGCCCTAGAGTATTTTGCCCCAAGCAGTGTTGCACACTCTATGGTAAATAATATCCATATAGAGTAAAAGTTGCTATATAGCTTCCTCAGGCAGAGTCAGGTTTTAACAATGGACTGACTTCCCCTAAAATCCATACTGAGAGTGGCTAAGGAGCTGTCCGATTTCTGATGTCTAGATCAGATGATGGCTGACCATCCAAACCACACATTTTCTCATACAGCTCATGAAGGTAGTGCTTCTGTAATGACTGTGGTATGTTTGTTCCTATGCAGGTTTGAGGAGAGGTGTCAAAAATTGCCTAGTTTCACAGGGTGGGAAATTGTCATGAGTGCTGTACTGAATAGAAACATTATAGGATTTGCTTTGATATAATTTGAAAATGACACTGGATTTGCTTGTGACTGGGTGCAATTTCACAAACTTCGGAAAGGGTCCATTTCATCTCCCACATGGAGAAGGGGAGTTATGTTACTCAGAAGTCCAATTCATTTCTTTCCATATTTGCAGGATAGTAGCAGAATGCTGGATTTTAGTTGTAAGTATGAGTATTCATCCCAAAATGCTCTGCAATTGCTTGGTTGATGTCTTCTGGAGGTGTATGGAGACAGCCGTACTGCTAAAAGAGGCTGAATGTTTTTTATCAGAAATCCTCCTGATAGATTCCTGTATCTTCATAAAATTAAGTGAAATGGTTGATAGAGTGCAGGAACACCAGTCATGACATTTTTGCTCTGTTTTGCTGGAAGTCAATATTTAGTCTTTGTTGTTCAAAGGCTTGGAGTGATGACTTGGGGCAGATAAATATGAGAAGTATTCAGTAAGTAATGCAACACATTTATTTTCTCACCCAGTTTCAGTTGAAAAAATGCAGAATTTGTTGTGGGACATCATAGGATATTCCTGCTTCAGCCCGTATAGTTTCATGAAGTTCTGATAGGTGGTGGTGCTATACGTAGCCTTCAAAATGGCATCTGTAATGGAGGTGCACTCCAAGCAGGGAGCTGTCATTGAGTTTATTTTGGCAGGAAACCAGAGCACTGCAGATATTCATAGGTGCTTGCAGAATGTCTTAGAGAAACCTGGCAGTGAACAAAAGCACAACGAGTCCGTCATCATCACAATGAGGTCATGCTAACCTGTCCAGTCTACCATGTGCTGACTGGCCACACACAGCTGTGACTTCTGCATTGTTGGAACTGGAACATGCAAACACTCTCATTCAAGATGATCAATGGATCATAATCATACACTTCACTGCTCAACTGGACATTTTTTTGGTAGTGCTGAAACACTCATCCATCAGTTGGGCTGCTGAAAGGTGTGTGTCCGCTGGGTTCCTCACCGCCTAACAGAAGACCATAAGGAACAATGAAGGACCATCTGTGTGGAGTTACTTGCCTATTACAAGGCTCATCATGACAATTTTTTGTCGAACATTGTCCCAGGTGATGAAACTGGGGTTCATCATTTCGAACTGGAAACAAAATGGCAGTCCATGGGTTGATGCCACATCATCTCTCCTCTGAAGAACGTGTTCAAAGCCACATCCTCAGTCGTTAAAGTCATGGTGATGGTCTTCTGGGACTCTGAAAGGGTTATTCTGTTTGATGTCATCCCTCATGGTGCAATGATCAACTCTGAAGTGTATTGCACTACCCTCAGGAAACTGAAGAAACTTCAGCATGTTCATCTCCATAAAAATGCAAATGAACTTCCATAAAAAAGCAAATGAATTTCTCCCTTTCCATGACAATGCAAAGCCTCACACAAGTTTGCGCACCTGCGAGGACCTCACAAAACTTCATGGGACTATGGTCCTATAGCCTGAATCTTGTTCCTTCCTAATTCTGTCTGTGGTGGCCCAATGAAGGATGCACTCACCTGGAAACGGTACATAGATGATGGGAAGGTTATAGATGCAGCAAGATGCTGGCCCCAATGTCAACTAGTAGAGTAGTACCATGAGGGCATACAAGCCCTCCCGGTAAAGCGGTGTAAGGCCACTGCATTGTATGCAGATTATGTTAAAAAATAGCGATTTGAACCAGAATATTGTGTATCGGAATACTGAATAAAACCAATCTGTTTTCAGAAAAAAAATGTTTCACTTTACTTATTGAATGCCTCTCATAATTTAATGGAAAGTTACATTGCACTTATGATGAGGTCACCCATTCCTGGACACTGCCTCACTGTTCAGTTGATGGTACAGCATCAAGTTTTCTTCATTGATCATCTGCCTTGGTAGCTTCTGTGGTGTTGCATACCATGCCAGGTGAGTGATGTGCACCCCTACCTATCCATCTCAGCAAATGATACTCATGAATGAAAGCCATAAAATAAGCTGTCACAACGAAGAGCACAAATATTGTGTTGACCTTGTAACAAAACAAGTGAATTCCATCGAGCTATTATGTCTTTCTTGCAGCCAAAATTTTTTTTGTTTATTTCATTTTGTTTTATTTTTTGCAAATATCATCGATATGATCACTTATATGACATATGTGCAGTACCAAAAATCATGAATACTAACTCAGGGCTTATTCGACATAACTTTATTATCTATAACATTCGTTTGGTTAGTTAGAATCCATTGGTGGGACAAACTTGCCTAAAAATTGTGCTAATTATAAATAACAGTAATTTCAAACTTTGTTATCATTGTCCATGTGTAAACAAATACCTGATCGCTAACTTCCTGACAAAATACATCAAAATTTTACATACACTCCTGGAAAATAAAAAATGAACATCATGCATTCATTGCCCAAGAAGCAGTAAATTTTACTGACACGTTCTTGAGGACATATACAACTCACGATCACACAGACAGAGCCAGACGCATGTGAGTACAGTCAATAGAGTATGCACAGTGTCAGTGCTAGTACTGTGTATGCCCTCCTTTTGCAGCAATGCAGGCTGCAATTCTTCCATGGAGATGATCTTAGATGTGCTGACTGTAGTCCTGCACAATGGCCTGCCATGCAATTTCCCCTAGTGCCTCAGTTCGGCCAGAGTTTATGCTGAACATGCAGACCGCAAAAGATGAGATTTCATCCTGTTCCAAACATGCTCAATGGGGGACAGATCTGGGGTTTGTGCTGGCCAGGGTAGTTGATGTACACATTCAAGAGCACATTGGGTAGTATGGGATACATGTAGATGTGCACTGACCTGTTGGAAAAGCACATCACCTTGCCAGTCCATGAACAGTAGCATGATGCGTTGGATGATAGTTTTAATGTACTGTGCACTGTTCAATGTTCCCTCAACGATCACCAGAGGAGTACAGGATATTGCCCCCCACACCATGATGCCGGGTGTTGGCTGTGTATGCCTCTGTCGTATGCACTCTTGATTTTCACACTCATCTGCATGACGCCACACACGTGTATGACCATCATTGGCACCAAGGCAGAAGTGACTCTCATCACTGAAGATGACAAGTCTCCATTTGTCCTTCCATAAATGCTTATCGTGACACCACTGGAGGCGGGCTGAATGATGCTGCGGCATGAGCTGAAGACACCCTAATGTTATGTGGGACCATAACTCTGCTTCATGGAGAAAGTTGTTAGTGGTTCTTGCTGATACCTCTGGAGCAACGGTGCCCTAAGCTGTTGCGAAGTGACTGTGTGGCCCAATATGGCACTTCGTAGGATGCGACAGTCATGGCGTGCAACTGTGTCGCCGCTGTCCAGACCGAGGTCGATGGGCATGTGCACCTTCTGCTGAACACTGGCAACAACATCGATGCCTTGTAGAGACCTCATGCCCCATGTGTGGCCCAATTCTATGGTACGTCCACCCAGACTCCCTCAGGCCCACTAGACGCCCTCACTCAAACTCCATCAATTGCACAGACAGTTCACATACGCACTGTCAGGGCATGCTAACAATGTTGCAGACACAGATGGAGCCCCCTATGCCACGGCAAACTGGCTGCCATTGGCTCTGGTGGTGACCAACTGCTGCACAGCTAGCAACATCCCACACCCAATAACGTGGTTCCTGGTGTGTCTGCAGTGCTGCGCATTTGATCATCGCATGCACCACCCTCTCGTAATGTTTAGTGCAAGTATGGTGAGTCTTATTCACTTGCGCCAATATGTTCATATTTCATTTTCCAGGAGTGTAAATAAATGAAGTGCTTATAGAGCTAATGATGATAACATGTTAGAAAGACTTACATTCATTCAGTTTCAGAGCAATTAGCACTTTTATGCAAAACATTGTTACTGAAATAGACTCCCAAATTTTGGCAAACTAAACAGCATAATTTAATAGAAATTATCATTGTATCTAAAAGACATTAGCTCAACAAATCTTCTTTCACTATTCAGTTATTCAGAAATGGAAATCTTTAATTGTAATTTGTAAAAAGAGAGCAAACAACAATAGCTGAATGAAAGTCAAGTTATTGTAAATCTATATGAAGTTTCTCAGAAGCCATTTCAGTCAATCTGTGGAAGGTCATGATTTAGCCAAGATCTGTGCCTAACAATACTGCACAAAGCACACAGATGAGTCTGCACAAATCACTGGCCATAAAATGTGCCAAGTTTTATCTAAATTTCACATCCAGGAAATCATTCTGTAATTTAGTGAATGTTTCCAATGATTAAATGGACAGTGAATGCATTATTATTATTGTTATTATTATTATGGACTGTGTCAAACTTCACTATGGCAGTGTCAAACTTCACTCTGGCAGTGTCAAACTTCACTTTAGCAGTGTCAAACTTCACTCTGACAATTCAGATCACCACTTAGAGCACCGAAGGGTAACAGTCAACAGCCGTCATTATAGTAGAGCCTCAGCAGCTCCAGCCACCTGCTCAAGGTGGCTCAGTCTATGATTGAGGACAGCCTTGGACCTGAGAGACTGTGAGTTTGCTCGCCGGCTCTGCCCTTACAGACGGCAGCTTGCAGTCCATCAGACGACGTCACCCAGTGAGCAGAGACTGGATGCCCCCCTACTCCCCTCACCTGTGCAGCACCAAGTTTTAGACCTGCCTCACCATGGCTGTGGTGCATCCATACTGCTGAGCTTGGGAGACTAATCCAGCTGGCTGCTGAAATTCATCACAAGGTGGTCATCGTGGTTGGCCTGCAATTTAAACAATTGTCATTCTCCCTGGTTCCAGATACCAACAAAGTGGTGATGTGGCAGCTTTCCTGAGCCCGTGAGCTCCCTTATTTATACTCCTTTTCCTATGCTTCTGATATAGTCCCTCCGGATAGGGTGAGTGGAGTGTCCCGTGATAATTATAACGTCAACATTTTTCATCCCACTTCAGCCCTTACATACAGGTTACTAGGTGCTGTTTAACTGCAATGTACATGTTTTTATAGCATGTCAGTGCCCTGTGTTGCACCTGTGTGCTCATACCTGTCTCCACACTTACTTATAGTGTCTGCAAGGCTGTGTTTCCTCACCTGCATGAGGTGTCATAAACCTACCTCACAGAACTGTTTGCTTAATAACAAAATTGCCAGTGCCTGCTACCTGATGTGTCCATTGGTCCCTTAACTTCTACCTTCCAGCCATAACTGTGTAAAATTTTCAAGAATTTCCCAAATCCAAGTCTATACTTATTCGTGGTGCAGCATTCATCCTCACTTCTGAGAAGATTTGTCCCAAATCTTTAATATCAGGCTCCCACTAAACTACCTTAATTATAATAATTTACATATTGAGGACAACCCACCCAATTCACAAAGTAGTGCTCCAACATGGACCTTTTCCCCACACTTTTATTGCCCCCCCCCCCCCCCAACTATCTACCATCTACCCCTTTTATACTCTTAGATATTAATTACATCAGTGTCAGTCAATAATTCTACCAATAATTGCTGTGTTGGCACATCTACAACCTGTACCTGCTTGCGTTTGACCCAGAAGTACAGTATGCAAAAGCTTGCCAGAAACATGCCACAATTGGTGGCCGATACGCTTTCTGCTAACATTTTGTGCTGCTGCAGCTGTTCCTGAAAATGGTGTAGATGCTGCCACATTTATTACATCAAAAGTCTCCCTTTCCAGGACTCTATTGTGTGTGTGTGTGTGTGTGTGTGTGTGTGTGTGTGTGTGTTGGGGTTCATGGGCGCTCAACATCGAGGTCATCAGCGCCCCGCCACACATTAAAAGGAACGAATGTGGACAGACCTAAGAAAACTGAAACACACACGCAAAGAAAGCAGGAAAAGAAAGAAAAAATGCTATATAAGAAAGTAAAACTGAAGGAAAGGGAAAACATAGCAACAAGAATGCCACTGAAATTGTCACTGGCTGGCTACTTACATAAAATATGAGCAAGCTTGTCACACAGTGAGCAAATTAAAATCCTGTCCCTAAAATCGTTGTAAAAACATTTGACATGGCACAGAACTTTAAAACTTTAACCACATTCATCCGAGTGTTGCCTAAAAGAGTTGGCAGGTCCGCTGGCAAGTCAGCTGCGGCCCGCTGGTCAGAAAATAAAACGCAATCCAATAAAACGTGGCGCACAGTGACCTGGACGCCGCAAGCACCACACATTGGAGGGTCTTCTCACCGGAGCAGGAAGCCATGCGTCACAGCCAGGACTCTATTAATTTATTCAAGGAGTACATACACTCTGGACTGAATGTACTTAAATACATTAAATTTTGAGCAATCAGTATCGTCAGAGATGCTTCTGGCCAATACAATGTATTCTGTGACAATGTCACGTGTGAGTGCAGCCAGAAGATGAAAGTCCATCCTGATTATCTCCCAAGGTATGCCATTAATAATCATTTCACTTTCCCAAAGCTCGAGTTTTCTCAACCCTACCAACCTTCCTCCTTTCCAGCAATTCAGCTGTATGGATTCCAGTGTGAATACTGAGTATAACCAATACATTACCATTCTGTGAAAGTAATTTTGAACTGGCAGAAGCCTCTTCCCACAACTCGTCCCATTTACTTCCCCCAGATACAAACTCATTTCACATGTCTGCATATCAGTCAGTACCTAACCACCTGGACAGGTAACAACCTTCTCATGTGCGCTCCTTGCTGTCTTCACCCATGATATTACCATATGAGTCTGCTTGTCCTTTGAGACTAACAATACTTCCTGTGTTCTCACCTCCACCCAGATCCCCTATATCCCCCCCCCCCCCCCATTTCACAGTATATGGGTGAATGGTGTAGCATTGAAACTCCAAGGTTCTTGTGGTAAAAGGTGCACAGATTACTATACACACCATGGCCACATCTCCTTCCACCTCAGCCCTAGCCGTATGGAAGAACTGTGCCAGATTTTCCTGTGACACTTTGGCTATATGTTGTAACTCCACAAGATACTGCTTTTCTGCTTGACACAATACCATCATTAATTCCCAAAGTGTAACCAATATGGGACTATGATGCCCATTTACAGCATGAAACATTGCCTCCTGCAGAAAGACATTACTCTGTCACCATCTCCCTCCTCCTGACACACACACACACACACACACACACACACACACACACACACACACCAATAATAACAATATGAATAGAACTAGCAACTCTGGAAAAAATATCACTATGGCAATAAAAATATACACTCTCAGACATACTAACCTGAAGAACCCCCAACAAATTACAATAATACAACTTATTTATGTGATCTGAAACTATATGGCACATCATGCACTGTACATTGGTCACCAATTTCAGTTCCTTTCTTTCTATTCTAGCCCTTGTAACTTTCTCCTCCTGGCTGGTTGCCAATAACTGCAGTATCACCTCCATCATTCCTTTAAATGGATTTATGTGACTGATGTGTACAACAGACATTTTTGTGGGAAACTGTATCTTCAAATTGACTAGTAGAATCATCTCCACAACCTGGTAAGGTCCTTGGTACTTTGTTAAAAATTTCTTTGTTTTCTCCTTTGGTGTGTAGGGATTCAGATGTAGAAACACACCTGCCAACTCTTGCTCATGTAGACAACTACTTCTTGGTGTTGTGACTTTTTTTCGGTCAATGTAGGCAGATGAAGGGGAAATGTGGTTACCAAAAATCTCAGAAAGTTCTTGAATGATTTACTTCAAACTTTTATGCATTATATAAATATCCATGAACATACAAAGGAAGAATATTCTTAGCAAAAAAGGTCAGAAAGTTATAGCTTTATCACTAGAGGAGGGAGTGTGCATAGCCACTTCATTGATTCATCCCTACATTTGCTCAAGGTGGTAGAGAAAATTATGGAAAACCCAAATTTAGTGGCTGGTGTGGGGATTGAACCCAGGTCCCTCAAATGCAAGTAAGGCCCTTTGCCATTATATCAATCTTCTTCCGGCAAACATCCTTAGTGACTCACCACCTGGCCCTTACTTAGGAGTCTAAATTTCAAAGGGAGATGGCATCTTCCTGCCATACACTACCTTAAATGCCAATAAACCCCCTGCAGTATGGACCTTCAAATTATAAGTCCACAAGACATAGGAAAGACATGTGTCCCAGTCATTGTGCCTGGAATTAACACAAAAACTAAACATTTTTGCACTTATCTTGTGCATGCATTCGGTTCTCTCATTAGTCCGCAGATGAAATGGACTTCTGTATATGCAACTATTGGCATAGTTGTTTCACTAAATCTGAGACAAAGTTTGTGCCCTGATCCATAACTATGATATCAGGTACCCAAAACTTCAATATCCAGTTATTTACTAACGCCTGCACCACAGTGCTAGCTCACTGGGTTGGCATTGATAACACTGCCAAAAATCGAGAAAAACGATCAATGGTCATGAAAACTGTTATAACTTCAAGTTGAACAAATATATTTCAAGGAAGGCCGAGCGGTTCTAGGCGCTACAGTCTGGAACCGTGCGACCGCTGCGGTCGCAGGTTCGAATCCTGCCTCGGGTATGGATGTATGTGATGTCCTTAGGTTAGTTAGGTTTAAGTAGTTCTAAGTTCTAGGAGACTGATGACCTCAGCAGTTAAGTCCCATAGTGCTCAGAGCCATTTGAACCATTTTTATTTCAAGGAAGACGCAATACATGACAGTCACAGATCAAGTAAACAGAGTAAGATGTGAGTACACTTTAACAGTCAAATCATAACTGAGTCCAAGTCTAGCGGCTGCTGGCTGGCTGGTCGCTTAGGTGACACTGCTGCTGCATGGCTGGCAGACAGCGCCACATGTAGAGGACGCGCGTAACTGCGCGGAGGCACTTTGAAAGATCGGCCAGTCACAACACTTTTCCCCCCTTTGAATTTTTTGCACAGGTCTTGATGGAGGTGGCCTGTAGATTGCTAATGTCCATAGGTGTTGTTTGACTGGCCGTGAAGTCTCGAGGAGGAGGCTTCCTGTACGGACGGAAGTGTCCCCAATTATAACGGGTCGAGATGACAGGAGACGTGGGGGTCAAATCTCCTGGGGCACCGTGCACCAATCTGCCCGTTGCGGCAAGTCCGGTTGTTATAACAGGAGACATGGGTGATGTGTCCGCGTCCGTAGGAGAAGGAGGCAAGTAGTGTGTCTCAGACAGATGATGGTCATCTCGTTCCTGCATGGGCACGTCTGCTGGTGGCGTCAGTTCTTGTGCCGGCACCGAAATGATTGTGAGAGGACTGCGTTGTGAGTAATGAGAGATTCCAGTATCCCAAGCATCAGGTAGAGCCGAAGGTGATGTAGCGGCATCCGGAACAGGCGTTGCCAGCACACGAGGCCGAAGCTGGTCCGAATGACACACTGCAACACCCGTGTCCGTCTGGATTTCATACAGGCGTTGGCCACGGTGTTGTAAGATGCGGCCAGGACTCCATTTTGGCTGCCTGCCATATCCCTGTACCCATACAAGGTCGTCGGCGGTGAACTGGCCAAGCAAAGGCACCCACGGCTGTGAGGTGGAAGGCCGCAGAAGATGAAGTAGCGTGCGGGGCTGTTGGCCATGTAAGAGCTCAGCCGGGCTGTGGTCGCCCATGGGGGTGAAACGGTAAGAAGCCAGAAATTGGAGAAGCACATCATCAGCAGCAGAAGAAGTCAGGAGTTTCCTCATCTGAGCCTTAAATGTGCGGACCAGTCGTTCAGCCTCACCGTTTGACTGTGGATGGAACGGAGGGGCTGTGACATGCATGACGCCGTGACGGGCACAAAAATCTGCAAAATCGGAAGAGGCAAATTTTGGACCATTATCAGTAACAAGAGTAGAGGGAAGGCCTTCCAAAGAGAAAATGTGAGCTAGAGCATTGGTGGTTGCCGCAGTGGTAGGTGACGTGCAACGGACGATGAAAGGACCCGTAGGCATCAATAACGAGAAGCCAGTAAGTACCTAAAAAAGGTCCCGCGAAGTCAGCATGAATATGCTCCCAGGGCTTCTCAGGCAAACGCCAATGTGACAAAGATGACTTCAGGGTGGCGGCCTGTGATGCACAAGGGCCGCAGGCAGCGACCATGTGTACGATTTCAGAGTTGATGCCGGGCCAGTACACATGACAGCGTGCCAGAGATTTTGTGAGAGAGAGACCCCAGTGCCCTTGGTGAAGGAGGCGCAAGACCGAAGCACACAAAGATGCAGGTACCATAACACGGCGAAGCATTTTCAGTGGAAAGGACGATAACACCATCCCTAGCCATGAGGCGGTAATGCAAAGCATAGTAGTTCCGCAACGGATCAGAAATCTTAGCGGACGGACGATCTGGCCAATCCTTCTGGATACAGCGTGAAACCCGGGAGAGGGTAGGGTCAGAACCCATAGCAGCCACTAGCCGGTCCCCGGTGATGGGGAACCCGCCCACAACCTGCTGCTCGGCAACATCCAGGTGGAAACACAAAAGTTCGTCCCTATCGAATGCCAGATCAGGACCCATGGGAAGGCGAGACAGTGCATCGGCATCCGCATGTTGAGCTGTCAGCCAGAAATGAATCTCATAATTGAAACGAGACAAGTAAAGAGCCCAACACTGGAGGCAGTGTGCAGAGTGGTTTGTGGTCCGTAACAAGATGAAATTTGGATCCATAGAGAAAAACCCCAAACTTATGAAGAGCATAAACAATGGCTAAAGCTTCCTTTCCAATTTGAGAATATTTTTGTTGGGCATTCGTGAGCATTTTGGAGGCATAAGCAATGGGTTGTTCAGAACCATCAGAAAAACGGTGCGCAAGGACTGCACCAACCCCATATTGAGAGGCATCCGGGCAAGAACAAGATGTTGGCCAGGTCGATAAGTAGCCAGGCACAGGGCCTGTTTCAGAATAGTCTTCAATTTCTGGCAGGTCGATAGACACACAAACAAACACAAACATACACACGAAATTCAAGCTTTCGCAACAAACTGTTGCCTCATCAGGAATGAGGGGGAAAGACGAAAGGATGTGGGTTTTAAGGGAGAGGGTGAGGAGTCATTCCAATCCCGGGAGCGGAAAGACTTACCTTAGGGGGGAAAAAGGACAGGTATCCACTCGCACACACACACATTTTATTACCATATTTGACAAATATTGGCAAAACTCTTCATGTTACATTTTTACCTCATATTCTTTTATATTTTGTATATCTGATTGCTCCTGAAGGTAAACACAAAGCTTCAGAATTTCTCTTAATTTTCTTCAACTTGATTTCACAAGGCATCATCCTGGCTGAAATACAAAGTAACACTTACATCCCAGTTGTAATCAAAACTTTAAATTTTTTTTCATGATAACCAAGTAAGTTTCACAGATTATAAATACAAGGACCTGTGCATTTTGTCAAGTAGTACTAACTACTTATCATCATCACCACCACCACTACCACCACCACCACCACCACCACTGTTTCCAGCCCCACTCAGGAACATAAGCATCCTGTTTTCCCACCATCTTTCTCTGTTCACTCAGGTCAGTTCTTGCCTCTTTTTTTCCACACACTCCTCCACAAATTTCAGCCATCTATCCATTGGTCTTCCTTTTGATCACTTCCTTTGCAATCTCCATTTCATATATTTTCCACTCTCTTTAAGCGTTTGTAGCATATTAGTTTTGGTGTTCCTATCCCGCTCTGCAAGTGCTCCTCTTTCATTTTCAACTATATTTTTTAAATTATCAAAAGTGAACTTGAAATCTTTACAAATTTGCAGTGCCATACAAAGGTGGAATGACCTTCGGCCGCTTATTTTTATGCCAGCCACTATAGTGAAAACATTGAAAGTCACACTGACTGGAGACAAAGTCCTCAGGTTAAACTGAATGGTTCTGGAAATTAGTTATGCATGTACCCTTTTTCTGGAAACACTCAAATGTAGGCCATACTGTGTGCTGTGCAGACGTGTGAGGGGTGGCAAATCAGTCACATCCATTTGTGATCACCCTACTCTGTTGAGTAACTCCTGAAACTCTGCACTGACATGTCCAACATAAAGTTTCATCTAGGGCTTGTATTTCTTAAAGAGTGACACAGCCTTCACACTTGTGTGGGGAGCATACCTAGTGATGTGTCTGATGTCGTCCTGAATTGCACAGTTGTGATTATGGTATGAACTGCTCCCAGTGCCCCTAATGATTTATACATGAGCTTCTTTATCAAGACCTTTTCCTAGGGAGTCTGAATCACAGATAACATCACTGATCCCCACAAATGGCTTAAAACATTCCATACCTGGTGTTTCCTATTAGGAAGTTTTTTACTAACTTGGACATTTCCCTTCCACGACTACCCACTCCAGAAGGACCACCTTGATTTTTTAACCCTCTGACTCCTCCTTGCTTCAGCTTGCATTTTTTTCCTTTTTCTGTCAGATTGTTCCTGAATTCGATGGGTTGTCTGTACATTTTTGTCCAGTCTCCAGAGCAATGAGAATATAGGTACCAGACTTTCAGTTTCTCTTAAATCCCTTGCCAGACATGACAGATTTTATGAAATTCCAGCCATCTAGCTCTGTTCTTAATCACAGCAACACTAACTGCAGCTCAAGATTGCTGTAAATCAGTCTGTGTTACTGTGAGATAAGCTTTTAGTTTTAAGATCAACTGCTCCTTCTGCATAATAACAAAGCAATAACACAATGGTTACAGGGCCAAAGGCTGGCCTCATCTCCACTAAAGATGACTGCCTCATGGCAGCCAACATGAAAAAAGTACAAGCAGTCCTCACACTGTTGACCATATCTCAGTATGATGGTAGTTCCCACATCTTTTCATTGTGACAACATATTTTAGTTAAAGCAGATTGTTTAACACATGTTTTTCAATGAAAAATTATGATTATCTGACTTTTCACTGTACATTTAATCAAAAACACCTGACTTCTGGCACTTGCTTTATGGAAGAAATAGTTGTATGCGACATATAAGCTTTACTGAGCCAGGTTCAGTTATTAAATGTTTCTCAATGAAGAATAATGTTTCTGGCACATGCTTTAGCTGGCACTACAGAGACTGAGATTAGGTTTAGCTGTGTTTGCTGCTCAAGTAAAACATAACAATGCATTTAGTTATTTTTATCCTCTAAATTGATGGAAACCTTGTGTAAGAATTCCCTATAAAATATTGACTGTTATCTAATACAATATTACAGTACTTGGTTTACTGACCTTGGGATGATGATCATTATCACTATTTGATATTTAATTACTGTAAATACATGTAATCTACCACTGCTACAACTGTATGTGCAATAGAAATATACTTCTAATTCACTATTTATTACACAGAAGCTTCTTAATCACTAGGTTCAATTACTTCCTTCCTGTTTGTTAATCTTTCACTGGTTCTCATGGTCAAAACATACTTTTGAGGCAAGCATGACTATCACTTTTAGGTTCAATTTTGGTGTAATCGGACCTCTATATTATCAGTTACTAGTATCTGTTCTTGCTCAGGATTATGCAATTTTCAATTCCAAATTTCTTCCACGACATTTATGTTTCTGCAAGTTTATAACTTTAACTTTTCTTGATTTCTTTACAGCAGGTCCTGTTGATTTATGGGTGACCTGTACAAACTACTGCCTGGATCTTTCATTTCTTTAAATTTATTTAACTCACAATGATTTAAAATGCAAGAAAGATCTTTTCTTTTATTAAGCAATCAACTACAAAATGCCTCCAAAGATGACTTGAGGACCAGTTTGAAAACAGTATGAACAACAATCAGTCTCAAACTTTTTTACACACACAAAAAAACAGCCTGTCTTTTTTTGTTTGTATCTTTAGTCTTACAGGGCTACTACTGAAAACATTACTGCGCAGCTACAGATGCTTGCCCACCTCAGTGGAGAGTACAGGGGTTTTCTGTGGGGATTCATCACAAGATGCTGAGGCAAGACTAGCAGGGAACACTCACAAGGTAAATTGGGGGGCGGGGGGGGGGACTTCAAACATTACAGGCAAAACCAACACTACCAGTAAATAGATTAATAATGCTTTCTGGTTCAGTGAGTGCTTACGTATTTAGAAGCACTTGAAACTTGTGCTTGTGCATTTGGCAATACTTTCAAGTCTTGACTTCTCAAATTAATGTCATAAAAAATTCTGTGCCTCTCACTTCAAATATCTCGGATGCATTTTGATGTGTCAGTAAGCATACAGGTGTTCTAACAAAAACGAATAACTTCACTTTGACATGTAAATCAATATAATATTTTTTGTGGGGTATGACATGAAAATAAAGAAAGATAAAATTCTACAAACAACTGCTGGCTTTCCTTTGCTTTTTTTGAAGGATGGTTCATGAGAAATAAAGTCACAACAACACATGGTAATGGTTGAATATCTAGTTTGTCAATGACTAGTTCCCTGTGAGAACTGAGACATATCACACTACTGACATGGAGACTTTGGAAGATGCATAAAATGAAGGGGCTGTGGGATAAGGTACTTAGACAAACCCTTGTATGATGAGTTCATGAAAGAAATTATTGAAAAATCACTGTGCTAGGCTAATTATTTGAAAGAAAATGGACAACATTACCTCCAATGGCCAAATGTTGTTACTTTATCTTTTTTGAAGTACTCACTGTATACCCTTAGCAAGATAGCCTATAAGAGGCTCATACATGAAGTTACTTTGGAAATAGGTTGGCTGTAGCAAAATGTATCGAAATCTCATGTTTGAACCACTTTGTGCCTAACTATCACTCAACTGGGCAGTACAAGATTTGACAACACCATGGCCATGTTCTATGTCAAACTGTCCCACTCACTGAGTTTTCAAGTACTCTCTCTCTCTCTCTCTCTCTCTCTCTCTCAATGTTCCCCAACATGGCAGTTGTTTCTAATTTATACAGTCGTTGTTCTATATCATCGCAAGGATCGCAAAGCAGCAAAACTAATCCCTGTTCTTTTTCTTTGTGTCTCTCATACTTATTTTGACTGCCAACTCAATTTGAATTTATATTCATGACCGAGCACAAATCATTAACAATCTGCAGACAGTCTTCACATGTGTTGGCATAGTGTCTGAGCACAGCTTCGACATTTAGTTATAGGTTATTTTCAAATTTAGTTTAATTGTAATAACTATTTACAAGCATAAATGAGAAATTGTTACAAAAAAGCTTATATACACAGTCATGAATAAAAACAGACTACAAAGTTGGGTGCAACAACAGTCTTATTAAACATTTCACTAGTTGGCATTATACATTCTTATAATAGCCACTTACATTGAGGCTTAACACAAGATTTGCAAAGTGTGGTTGGAAACCACTGTCTGCCATACGGCTAACAAAATGCAACCAATAATTGACAGCCTTCTGATAGTCATTAAACGTTTTTAGTAAATCATCCATCTTAAGGCCACTGCGCACCATTTCACAGAACTTCAGAATCAGTGTAAACACCCGCATTAGATGATCCATCATTCGTTTTGTTTTTTCAAACAGCAGGCACCTGCAAATGTAAGAAAGCATGCATAATAAATGACACTCAAGTCTTGGAATACTGTAAACTGTGTCAATTGATCTGAAAAAGAATCAGAACTTCCATTCCGATCTTTACACTGTCATTAATATTTTAGCCATATTCTTAAGAATCTCCATTTCTGTGAGTTTAGGATGAATTATGTCATTCAAGATATGGTGTATGGAAAAATTTACAAAAAAAAAATGACTTCATGTTTGTTTGCCAAACATACAGGGTGTCCATAATTAAAGTTTCAGAATGCTGTAGAAAGAGACTGCTTGGAATGACATCAAATTTGAGCACCATATTATTGATGCAGGGGGAAACAAAATCATGGGGTGATGGGGGGAGGAGGATATTTGACCAATAGATGGCACTGCAAGCATCGGAATATGCACACCAACAGATGCACCACACACAGTTGTTCCTCAGTTTCTGTTTGAGTTGCCCAAATGACTGTCTCCATGAAGGATCATATGCTGCTGGTAAAGATCTTTTACAAGAACAGTGACTGTACGCCCGCAGCCCTGCAGAGGTTCTGCACATTGAAGGGTACAAAAAAAGGCATTGGGTTGATGTCTGCTAAGGGCCTGGATAAAATGATGACAAAATTCAAAACGATTACAAAATTCAAAAAGACAGGTTCTTTTGAAGTGCAATGTGGCAGAGGGAGGAAAGCAGTTGATCTGACATCTGTTGAAAATGTGGCCACAGCACTGCATGAGGGGTCGAGCAGTGGTGTGCAAACCTGCAGTGCATGGGAAATTGTCTGAATGTTGGACATGCCTGTGAGCATGGTGCATAAAATTCTGTGAAACATACTGCACTGCTATCCATACAAAATCACCATATTCAGGAGTTGCTTCCTGCTGACCTGCCAGCAAGACAAACAATTGCTTTGGCATTTCTTGCTCACATGGAAGTGAACAATGAATGGCCATGGAACTTTCTGTGTGCAGAGGAAGCCCATTTTCACCTACCATAACATGCCAATATGCAGAATATGAGCAACAGAAAATCCACACAAACATCAACCGCTATCATTTCATTCTGCAAATGTGACTGTGTGATGCAGGTTGATGGCATAGTTTATTGAAGAGCTGTATTTTTTTTTTAGGAGATGAGTCCTGCAGGTCCTGTTACCTGTAAAGCCACTGGTAAATTCTATGACAGCCTCGTGCACACTAATGTCATTTCGACCCTTCAACAGCGTGGATGTGTGGGTAGGATCATTGTTATGCTAGATGGTGCTCCTCCACGCGCTGCACAACCAGTGAAGTGGCTGCCGCAGAGGTATTTTGGAAATGGTAGAATTACCAGCTGCCATTTCCCTACAGCCTGGCCAACCAGATCACTTGGTCTTAATCTGTATGATTTGTGGCTGTGGTGTTACCTGAAAGATGATGTGTTCAGCACTCCAATTATGAACGTAACTGAATTGAAGGCACACATTGCGAAACACATGACCCCCGAGACACTCTGATCTGTAGTAAAATATGCGGTTTCTCGATTTCAATGAACATGTCTTGCGCCAGTCTCATGTCAATTAGAAACTGATGTCATTTTGCTTTTTATTTGTTTTTTTGGCCTCAGAACAATTAAAAAAGCAATGTTATTTTGATTTTTATTTGGTTTTTGGCACAATATAATTAAAAACTAATGTTATTTTGCTTTTTATGTAGTTTTTAGTCCCAGGGAAATCGAAAACATGCCATTTTGCTTTCAATGTAGCTTTTGGTCTTGGGACAATTAAAAACCAATTTTCCCCTTCAATGGTGGATGGACTTGCCTAACTAACAATTCCGCAACTGTTGACGCTGAACTTATGCAGTCGGGCACATTGAACCATATGGATGGTGTAACGTGCAGCTCAAACCATGTCCGTTGAATTGTGATTCATCTGTCTTTTGTAGCCTACCCCATTTATGATAAGATGCTTACAATTTTATCTGCTGATGCAGTTTTGTTGTTGTTGTTGTGTGTGTGTGTTTCTTGATGTTTCCCCCTGTGTCAATAGTACACTGTTAAAATCTGAGATCATTCTGAGCAGTGATTCTCTTTCTACAGCGTTTTGAAACTGGACTTTAATTATTGACAACCTCAATGGCTGATGGTAATAGATCATTCACTTTATTGGCAGCACAGTTGATGCCTCACAACCTTAATGTGCTGTTGGAGGGATTTTTCAAAATATTGGTAGATATACAAGTGCTCTGAAAACGAGGTAGCTACTACACAAAGACTACTCAACAGTATCAACTAGAAGTATTAAATGCATACCTTGAAGGAAGTCATTCTTCTGCATCGTGCTGTTGCTTTCTTTTATTCAAAACAAACAATTTATTTTATTGTTTTGGGCTTTTACAAAACAGTGCCTGATGCAGAGAAATTACTTCTTTCAAGAAATTTTATCTTATTGTCAATCCAAGCATAAAAAAGACTATTACTTTAATAATTGTGTTTTGATGCAGTATACTGAACAATGTTGGCCACTTTTTTCATGTAGTTTTCCACACTTTTCAACAGTTACAGCATAGTCCATAATACTGGCTAGTGGACTCTAACACATAATTCTGACTCTGAAATTATTTCAGGAAAGTTTATAAGATTCAGCAGCAGCTGTAATTTGTACAGAATCATCTTCCTTTTTGGACAAATACAATACGAATTCATTTCTAGATCTACAAATGTACTCCGCAGGCCACCATGTACCACTCTTAGCCATTGCCTTTTCTGTTCCACTCGCAAATGGAATGATGGAAAAATGACTGTCTGTATGCTTCTGTCTGAGTCCTGATTTAACTTGTCCCCGTGGTCCTTACACGAGATGTAGATTGGTGGCAGCAGGATCATTTTGCAGTCAGTTGCAAATCCCCGTCCTCTAAACTTTCTCAATAGTGTTTCACAAAAAGAACATCTCCTACCCTCTGGGGATTCCCATTTGGGTTCACGGACCACTTACATAACACAATTACTCTGATGGCTTCCTTTAATCAGAGCTGATGGGGATCCCAAACACTCAAACAGTACTCAAGAATGGGGCACACAAGTGTTCTATATGCAGTTTTCTTTTTAAATAAACTATACTTTCATTTCAGTGAGAACAGCATCAAAAAGGAAAGTTCCAGGAGAAATAGAGGTCATGACAATTTGTTGTAGACCATCCAATAGCCAGGCAAAGGTTTCAAGGCAGCCATTCTTATTTGCATGGTTTATTCCAGCATAACAAACTGTCCCCACAAATGAGTATTGTTTTATGGCTTTGAAATTATAAATCAAATGGATTTTGTACAATCAGTGTGTTTGTTGTGTATAAAGTCAACATAAATTAATTGTCATCTGTAGTGAAGGTGATGCATTTCATTGTAAGATTAGCTGTTGCTAAACTTGTCAATATGATCGTCTTTAGTCAGTTACCCATTGGGATCAACTCATCTTGGCTGCTCATTAACCTTTCCACTCTATTATTATTATTATTATTATTATTGTTTTAAGATTTCATTTGCAGTAATGTTTTGTGTGGAATATCTATTTCTTATTGTCATGAGAAGATGTGAAAATAAGATGCACAATAAATCTGCAACTATCAACAAGCAAGTAGCTATAGAAAGTATGGATCATACTTATCCAGTTTCAGGTAACTGCTTTTACTACAATTGCAGTGTATGTGCCATATTTCAGTCAGGTGTTCCTCATTTACTTAGTTGGTGGTGCAGGTGCAATGCAAAATATAAATTTGGAAATTAGGCTGTCATATAGATCGATGAACATTCTTCAAAGCTTTTATTCAGAAGTAACAACTCATAAAATGTCCAAACCAGAGCAGTACTTTCTCTGAAACATATATTATCTATTTAGGCTGTGCTAATTTTTTTCAACCACATAAAAACCTATAGTGGCTTGATGTGTGCGGATCAAGCTACTGCTTGAAAGCGAGTATGAATGCTGGTTTCTGTTATGTGTTTCTGTGCTCCACGCATTGATACACTATAGGTGTATGGCTGCTTTTCCCTTATTCTATGCACTGCTCATCCAGGAATTTCCATTATTGCTAACCAAATATTTGTTTTTATTAGCACTACCACAATTAGATGGGTAATGGGAGCTACATAATGACTTAGCATGCAGGTAAGGAAGTGAAATCAGTCCTTTCTTAGAGTGATGGTGTGGAAGGAATCAAGCTAGCAAGTACCAAGAGAACAAGAAGTTAATGACAACTCTCTCTCTGCCACCATCTACAGTTACAACCTGGTTTCCAGTGGCATCTACGTCATTGAATGGTGTGAATGATATCAACTCTGTTTAGGGAAAACGCATAACTTCAATTACTAGCACTGTTGTAAATGTTGACTGAAGTTCTGATGTCAAGTCAGTTTGAAGACTTAAACCAAGTGCTTTGACAATTCAGCAGAGTAGCTTATATGCTGCACTAATGTACCAGATTCATGCTTGGATGTAAGTCTCCAAGGGTGGGACTTTTCCTTAGTTGCGCTCTTCAGATGTAAGCAGACATGCATTACATGCTACTCATGTAAATAAATTCATTCTCAGTAAAACTAATCTGAAAATGATAATGCCTACAACTTCAAAGTAAGATATGATCATGAAGAATATCAAACTCTTGTTAAGTATATGTATTAGTGACAATTGATGATGCTATAATTAGTTTTTGTCTCTTACAAATGATGTATGACATGAATGAAGGTAAAACTAAGGGATGTCACTTAGATATGGGACATTTCAATAATACATTTATAGCTTTCAAAGCTGTCTGAATTAATTTCAACACATTTTTAGAAAAAGATAATTCACAACAGAGTATACTGTTCTTTCCTGAAGTTTGTTTTCAACTCTGTCAAGACAATTGGCATCACATGGAGTGTCCAAAATACTGCAGTTGGTTATCAAACAACAGAAAGGGTAAAGGTAACGACTCATTGTGTAGTTGAGATGTAGACACATCCAGTAATAATTTCACTGAAATTTTTAACATGTGCCATCAACTGATTTTAATCACTGAGCAAATTAACAAAAGGATTGAAACCTGCCAATCCTTTACTGGATAAACTAGTGTATGACAGTGGAATCAAATTTCAAATAGGATCAAATACAAGAAAGATAATGAAGGAACCAATGGTGACTTTATGCCAAATAACATTAGTGAAAATAGTGTCCAAAGCAGAAACATGATGCATTCAAGATGGCCGAAAGTGTAGAAGTGTGTGATTCTAACTTGAGAAATAGTTATAGTTATGCTGTTAAAAAGGGAGTTTGTAAGAATTGTAACACTGACATTACAACACTAAAAGAACGAATTGCTAGCTTACAATTCATAGTCACTTCCTTAAGAAGCGATATTGACTCACTCAAGAAAGAAAATCGGGATCTACGATCGAAGCCAACACTAAGTGAAGTGATGCAAGACAAAAGTAATATATCGTCCGAGTGGGTAAAAGTGTCGTACAAAAATAGTGTTCCAACTACAAAAAGAACAACAAAGTCTGCTAAAACCGTCACATTTTCGGAAAAAAACAAATATCTTGTTTGGAAACAAGTGACTGTGATAACGACTCTCCAAATGATCGTGAACTTGAAAAAGTCAGTGAACTGAAAATGAATAGCGTTTTTTCAAATAATGTCAACAACAAACAGAGATCATCAGGGAAAAAGAGTAATGTACTATTACTAACAGTCAGTCATGGCAGAAATCTATCCAGCATGCTCCGTGAGAAAAATCGCGACATAGCAGTGACTAGTGTAGTGAAACCAGGAGCGGGATGTAAAAATGTTGTAGACATTAACTCTCAGATGAAATTAATGCAAGATAATGACTTTATCAGAATGAGATTTTCACTCTGCAGCGGAGTGTGTGCTGAAATGATACTTCCTGGCACATTAAAACTGTGTGCCCGACCGAGACTCGAACTCGGGACCTTTGCCTTTCGCGAGCAAGTGCTCTACCATCAGAGCTACCGAAGCACGACTCACGCCTGGTCTCTCAGCTTTATTTCTGCCAGTATCTCGTCTCCTACCTTCCAAACTTTACAGAAGCTCTCCTGCGAGTTTGGAAGGTAGGAGACAAGATACTGGCAGAAATAAAGCTGTGAGACCGGGCGTGAGTTGTGCTTCGGTAGCTCAGATGGTAGAGCACTTGCCCGCGAAAGGCAAAGGTCCCGAGTTCGAGTCTCGGTCGGGCACACAGTTTTAATCTGCTAGGAAGTTTCATATCAGCGCACACTCCACTGCAGAGTGAAAATCTCATTCTGGAAACATCCCCCAGGCTGTGGCTAAGCCATGTCTCCGCAGTATCCTTTCTTTCAGGAGTGCTAGTTCTGCAAGGTTCGCAGGAGAGCTTCTGTAAAGTTTGGAAGGTAGGAGACGAGATACTGGCAGAAATAAAGCTGTGAGACCGGGCGTGAGTTGTGCTTCGGTAGCTCAGATGGTAGAGCACTTGCCCGCGAAAGGCAAAGGTCCCGAGTTCGAGTCTCGGTCGGGCACACAGTTTTAATCTGCTAGGAAGTTTCATATCAGCGCACACTCCACTGCAGAGTGAAAATCTCATTCTGGAAACATCCCCCAGGCTGTGGCTAAGCCATGTCTCCGCAGTATCCTTTCTTTCAGGAGTGCTAGTTCTGCAAGGTTCGCAGGAGAGCTTCTGTAAAGTTTGGAAGGTAGGAGACGAGATACTGGCAGAAATAAAGCTGTGAGACCGGGCGTGAGTCATGCTTCGGTAGCTCAGATGGTAGAGCACTTGCCCGCGAAAGGCTAAGGTCCCGAGTTCGAGTCTCGGCCGGGCACACAGTTTTAATCTGCCAGGAAGTTTCATATCAGCACACACTCCGCTGCAGAGTGAAAACCTCATTCTGGAAACATCCCCCAGGCTGTGGCTAAGCCATGTCTCCGCAGTATCCTTTCTTTCAGGAGTGCTAGTTCTGCAAGGTTCGCAGGAGAGCTTCTGTAAAGTTTGGAAGGTAGGAGACGAGATACTGGCAGAAATAAAGCTGTGAGATTGGGCGTGAGTCATGCTTCGGTAGCTCAGATGGTAGAGCACTTGCCCGCGAAAGGCAAAGGTCCCGAGTTCGAGTCTCAGTCGGGCACACAGTTTTAATCTGCCAGGAAGTTTCAATGACTTTATTGTCTGTATAATGGGTTCAAACGATGTGGCAAAAAATGAAGCAGAGGTTTGCGTGAAAACGCTGCAGAATTTCTTAAAAGCTAATAAATGCAGAAACACAGTAGTTGCCACACTTCCTCATAGGCATGATCTAATTTATAGTTCATGTGTAAACAAAGAAACTCGGAAAACAAACATTAAAATAAGGAAACTGTGTTCTCAATATGCTAAGTGCGATGTACTGGATATAAGCAAGCTGCATCGAAATCTGCACACGAAGCATGGAATGCAATTGAACTATGAAGGGAAAAGGTTTGTTTGTGATCGTGTTAGTGAAACAATTAAAGACAGACTTGTAAGGGATAGAACAATCTATCAGCTTCCTGAACATCCTTCCAACAACAGTGAGGAAAACAAAATAAACAAGAAAGAAGAACGAAAATACAACACTGCTGATGTTCCTAATTTAAACTAGAGGTATGTGATGCTGTAAATATGATTCCCAACTACCAAATCGTGAATACGCTCAAACTAAAAATTTATCACCATAATGTGCAATCCCTGCGTAATAAGATCGATGAAATTAACGTACTATTAACACATGAACTTAATGATATCTCAGCGTTATGCATTTCTGAGCACTGGCTAAACCCAGAATTAATCCAGAATACGAAAATAAACAAATTTTTCTTGGCTACTTACTACTGCAGGAAAAACAGCAAGCAGGGTGGGGTAGCAATTTACACAAAGGATAATGTAGATTTTATTACACCACCTGACCTAACTAGGGCAAATGTCAAAAAGGATTATGAAATTGCAGCTATAAAAATTACTCAGTTCAACCTGGTTATTGCTACAGTTTACCGATCACCATCCGGGAATTTTGAACTTTTCTTAAACAAAATGGAGTCATTGCTAAATAAAGTAAATAAAATGGATTGTGAATTGATAATCTGTGGTGACTTCAATATTGACTTCCTCACAAATAGTGGAAATAGGGAGACCATTTTGAACCTTGCAACGTCCTACAATTTAAAAGCTGAAGTAAAAGCAGCTACCCGAGTATCAGAAACTTGCCAAACAGCTCTTGATCAGTTTCTAGTCAAGAAGAGTTTATACGACACCTCATTAAAAATTTTCAATGCAGGTTTTAGTGATCATCTTGCTCAAATATTAAGCATAAAACTACAAGGCAGTATTATTAACAACATGTCTTTCAGAACAGCATATTGAAGTTATAATCAGCATAATGTAAACTACTTCAACAACTTATTACAGAAAGAAAAATGGCTAGGAGTGTACAAAATGAACGATATAAATGAAAAATTCAACACTTTCATTGATACATTAACCCATTTCTTTGAACTTGTATTCCCACTGAAAACATTAACCATACAGGGGAACTCTAGAATAAACAGCTGGACCACAAAGGGAATAAGAGTTTCATGCCAGAAGAAAAGACTACTTCATGAAATATGTAACTCAAAAAATTCCTCACCTGCAGTACGCATATACTATAAAAAATACTCCAAAATATTAAGAAAAGTAATAAAAGCAGCAAAAATAATGCATAATGATGAAATCATTTCTAATTCAGCTAATAAATCAAAGACTATGTGGAGTGTTATAAAAAAAGAATGTGGAGAATACAGACAACCTTGCAAAAATATAACACTATCACATAAAAATAAAAAAGTAACAAACCCCTCAGAAGAAGCCAACACATTTAACAACTTTTTCACAGGTGTTGCTGATAATATGTTACAATCAACCTTTAAGAGCACCCAGGCAAATGAATATAAAATAAGTGCATGTAGCCTAGAGACTCTTGTAAACTCCTGTTTAAGAAATCTGGTATTCCTCCATTACCATGTGTATACATTATGGAAACCCTTTTGTTCTTTAAATTAAATGTAATAGGCAAGGACCGGAGACTGCAAAAAAAAACTGTGATATACATGAGCACTTTACCAGACAAAACAGAAACTTACATATGACTCAGATCAGCACAGCACTGTGCCAAAAAGGTACTTTTCACATGGGAGTTAAGCTTTATAACAAACTTCCTGAAAACATAAAAGCTATCACTGAGGTCAATACATTTGGAAAATCTCTAAAGTCATATTTACAGCATCACTGCTTTTACTCCATTGAAGAATATTTAAATTTATGAAATGTGTTATATAAATACTTACGTGTAAAGTGTATTATTGTAACCTTAAATATGTATGCCTTGTAATGACTTTCAGCCTGTATATTTATAACTTGACTTGTCCAATGTCTTATGCTATGTCGACAACAGGACCAATAAAAAATACAATACAATACAAAACTAGTTGCTCTGATCAGTAACTAATGCTCTTACTTTTGTTGTAGAGCAACATGGAAAGGGTAGATTGCTACTCACCACAAGAGGTGGTCTGGAACCACAGAGATGCACAATGAAAAAGACTGCTAAAATATTAAGCTTTCAGACAAAAACCTTCTTGTGAAATAGAAAACACACACACAGACACAACTCACACACGCATGACTGCTGTCTCTGGGCACTGGGCCCCAACTGTGGCTGTCTGAAATGAGCTGCAAACTGTTAGGGTGGATGGTGGCAGTAAGGAGGTGGTTTTGGGTGGGGAAGGTGAGAGATGGCAGGGTAGAGTTGAGCCAAGATGCCATGCAATGGGAGAGTGCAGGGACATGGCGAGGACAGGATAAGGCTGCTAGGTGCAGTGTCAAGAGGCTGTGCTGAGGTAGGAGGGGGGGGGGGGGGCAAAAGGGGAAGAGGAGAGAAAAGAGAGGGGGAGGAGAGGGAAAGGGAAAAAGATTGGTAGGAATGTTGGTGGGATAGAAGGCATGTCTAGTGCTAGAGTCAGGGCAGGGAAGGGGTGGGTAATAGACAGGTCAAGGACTAACGAAGGTAGAGACCAGGGGAACAAAGGATGTGTTATAGGGAGAGTTCCCACTTGCACATTTCAGATAAGCTGGTTTGGCAGGAAGAATCCAGATGATGCATGCAGTAAAGCAGTCATTTAAGTGAAGTACATTGTTTTGGACAGCACATTCAGCAACTGGATGGTCCAGCTGTCTCTTGGCCACAGTTTCGTGGCGGCCATTCACGTGGACAGACAGCTTATTAGTTGTCATGTCCCTGTAGAAAGTGACATGGTGGCTGTGGCTTAGTTTGTAGACTGCATGGCTGCTTTCACAGGTAGCCCTGCATTTGTTGGGGTAGGAGATGCCTGTGACAGGACTGAAGTAGTTGATAGTGGGAGGGTGTATGGGGCAAGTTTTGCATCTAGGTCTGTTGCAGGGACTGAGGCCTTCACAGACCATAATTATCCTCCAAGCCTTGTCCAGAAACAGATCTCCTATGTCTTGTCCCTCCAGTCACCTACTGCATACCCAATGTCTGGCAACAAAGGAGGACTCCTCTCATGACTCAGTATGATACAGGATTTGAGTAACTGAATAACAGTCTCTGTCAGGACTTCAATTACCTCTCATTGTTTCCTGAAATGAGGAATATCCTCTCCAATATCCTCCACACCCCTCCCATAGTGGTACATTGCTGCCCAACAAATCTACACAATATTCTTGTCTGTCCTACTCCACTCCTGCTTCCAGCCCCTTGCCTCCTGGCTCATATCCCTGCTAGGTGCAAGACCTGTTCTGCTCCTGTCACAAGCATCTCCTATCCCATCAAAGGCAGCGCCACCTGCGGAAACAGCCACACAGTCTACAAACTAAGCTTCAACCAGAGTGCCATTTACACATGGGCACAACAACTAAAAAGCTGTGTGTCTACATGTATAGGCACCACCAAACTGTGGCCAAGAAACAGCAGGACAACCTACTTTCTGAACATGCTGCCCAACACAACACACTTCACTTTAATGACTGCTTCACAGCCCACTACTTCTGGATTCTTCCTATCAACACCAGCTTTCATGAATTGCCAGGTGGAAACCCTTCCTGCAACATATACTTTGTTCCTGTAACCCCCCTGGCCTCTAACTTGATCAGTTCCATCCTCCAACCACCTACCCTTTCACTGCTCCCACTCCAGCACTATACACACCCTCTATCACACCAGTCCCCCCCCCCCCCCCCAACCTTTTCCCTTTTGCTCTCTCTCCCACCCACCTCCACCTCAGCACAGCCTCTGACACTGCACCTGGTAGCCCTATCCTGTTTACACCATCTCCCTACACATTCACACAACACGGCACTTTCCCCCACCCTTACCCTGCTATCTCTCACCCTTCCAATCCCACACCTTCTCCTTACCCCAGCATCCACTCCAACAGTTTGCTGCTCACTTCAGATGCAGTCACTGTCAGGCTCCACTGTCTAGAGACAGTGGCCATATGGGTGTGAGTTGTGCTTGTGTGAATGTGTTTTCTATTTTGGAAGAAAGACTTTGTCTGAAAGCTTAATATTTTAGCAGTCTTTTTTGTTGTGCCTCTTTGCAACTCTACACTTCCCCTGCGTGGTGAGAATCAATCTTTTCTTTCCACACTGTTGTTATTATATCCAGGATTTTCCATTATTTGGTTTTAGTGAAAACACATGCACATAAAATGGCATGATTTTGTCAATAAAATTCTTCAAGGCTGTTGATCACATTGTCAATATATAAAATCATCCAATATTTTGACCACTACTACAGCTCAGCACAAAGCCCTGAGGACAGCATTTGCAATACTGGCCGAAACGTTGGGCAGTTTTATATATTGAAAATGCGGTCAACAGCCCAGGAGAATTTTATTAACACTGACAATGGCCATGGAAGCCTATGTTTACACTGACCTGATTTTGTCAAATTAATAAGGGTTTTATTCCCTGGTTACTGATTGCAAGAGCTGTTCTTACAATGCAGGCTTTCACAACTGGTATTTAAATCATTGATGAATTTTGTTATTTGGGCATTAGGCCATGGCATGTTTCTGGGCCTAATGTTTTGTCTCCTAATGCTGGAGACATCATCAGTGTCTTTATAGCCTCTGGTAACATCTCCACACAAAGCAGGTAAAATGTTAGGCACAGAAAAATGCCTTAGACCACAGTCTAATGCCTAAATAACAAAAGTAGTTGTACTTCCTGATCATAGAAAATTTTAGCACAAAGTGGCCTGATTTTTTTCTTTCAATTAGTGTTGACTTATTCAAGTGTTTTTCAGCTAACTATTGTTGGAATCTTTGACAAACTACATGAGGTTTGCTACTTACTACAGTCAACTTAGAACAAATATCGAAAGTGTGTAACAACTGAAAGGACATTTAACTTGCACTGCCAACCATAAGGAATACAGACTCAAAAATACCTAAGGTAATAAATAGCTTCTTACATGTTCATGTGCACAGACCAGTCACTTCAAGCCTTCAGTTGAAAACAAAGCCCTTCATCAACCAAACACAAAATGTATGAAATTTACCTGTTGAATCACATATTTTAGAAATTCAGTCGGTAGGTGAGAGCTGGTCTATTATGTGTTCATTAATGAAGTTTTCTTTGATGCTGCAAAGGATTTTCAGAAGCTAAGAACCATTCTATCAAACACATTGACTAAAACTTAACAAAACTGATTCTTATGGAATCCATTCTTGTCCCTACACATGAATTATCTAAAATTAAGTTTAGGATTTAATGTTCCATCATTGATGAGATGGATCACAAGCTCAGATTATGGAAGGAAATCAGTCACATTCTTTTTGGCAGAAACAGTCCAGTGTATGTCTTAAATCACAAATATGGACAAGTTCCAGAGGAGTAAAAGCGATCTGGTGATACAACTGGGTTAAAATAGCAGTCTAGGTCACAATAATATTTTATTAAGGACTGGTTTCAACTTTGTGTAGAAGTAATCTCCAGAAAATGAGCACATTCCGGCTACTGTTGGCAGCTCCTTGATGCTTATGTGGCAACATGATCATAAACTGCTCGATGTTTTAAATGACTCACGGAAACCATGAAAAACCTAAATCTAGATGGCCAGATTGAGATCTGAACCACCATACTTCCAAACAATGGTCTAGTGTCTTTCCACTGTGCTACCTTGCTGGGTATAACTAATTTAGTCTTCATGAGCACAGCATAACTTCCACAATTCTGTAACAAATGACCACCAGTGATACAGCACCGCAATTCTCTAAATCTGTTCTTTGACTTCTTTAAAAAGTGTACTATCTTTCCATTACATGGGACAATATCTTATTCCATTGAGTTACAATAAGCTGCTCGTAAAATGATGTGGAGACTTAAAGAAAGTAGTTTTGTGCAATTTTTTTTTCCCAAATGAAGTTTTTGTGGAATGAGAAATTGCAGTCCTTTAAATAAAATGTTCAACAATACTCAAGTGTATTATGACAAATTAGGCAGTTTGGCAGACTAATGATTATTTTGACCGAGTTAAATTATGAGTGAGAAGAAAATGCAGGAAGGAGTGAGCAGCTAGTATTCTCTACTTAATGCAAAATTATGTCTGTTCTATGAGAAAACATTTTGCACTGTTCACATTCCAACCCCATTCGTGCCCATTAAGATGTTAGCCAGTCACACATGAATGAGATGGCACAACTAATATTAATATTCTGCTACAAAGAACTGATGCCATGAGAAGAGGGAAATAAGATTTTAAAATGAGATATACAAGTTGGTAAGGATGTCTTTAGAGAAGAATTTAATTAAAGAGGTAATTAAATAATTATAAATTCACAGGATGTCTGATGACACTAAAAGGACCTTACTGACTGGTGCAAAAGTGCGGACTTCTGATTTAATGTTTGTACGTGAATGATATTGTGCATATAGAAAATGTACTGGTTGCTGATGAATTATTGGGTGGCTTTTCAGAGTACTGAAGAGCAATCTGTTTTAATTGTTAAAAACCATTCAAAAGCCAATATCGCATAGAATTTTTTTTTATTCAAGATGACCAGTTTCAACAGTTGTTGCTGTCATCTTCAAGTCTTTAACATCTTTTTGTTGTAAAATATGTTCATTTTATGCTGAAGTCATGCACAAGATGTCAAGTGGATAAAATTTGTAATTGCTAAAAGAGTTTAAAAATTAAGGAAAATGTTAATTATTATTAAAAGAAGAAATAAAAGCCTGCTGGCATGTTAAGAGTTAATCATTTTTCTTCATCTTCATTGTGTTGTTATGTACTGTGCATAATGTGTAAATATGTTCCTTGTCTTTTCATGTTGTGTTATAGTATATAATCTCTGATATGTCTCTTTGTCAATTTTATTAAATATGCTGCATGAGAATTTTTTCGACATAAATTCTGTTAAACCAGTAAACCCCCAATTCCTTAAGGAATTCTACTCCTCTGTATAAAACAGCTTCAAATGTCTGATTACATTACAAATGAGTTAATGTGTTCCATATCATATGTTAAGCATGAAAATGAAAAAAATGTTTTGAAAAGATTTGAAATTATGCTTAAAGTTTGTAGGAAGTCACTAAGTGCACTCTCTATCAAACACTGGTTGATTATAGTCTAGGTAATTTGCACTTTCTTTTAAGCAAAAGCTAAGATGTTTAAATATATTTATGAAAGTGTAGGGAACTTTGTTGCAGATTTAAAAAAATGTGACAACCTTTCTAGCAATGTTTATTATGTCACACCTCCTGTACTATGTGTAGTACAATAATATAATTTTGCAGGTACATTCAGTTTTCTTTGTATATTGTGTTTTTAAAAAGTGTTGTGAACAGAATTAGTAGTAAAGAAGTAATAAATTAAAATGTCATATCAGATGGTGAAGTTTTACTGCACGAACTGTGAAAATGTAATAAGTCATAATTTTTTTGATAATCATCTTGTGGCAGGTGTCAGAGAGAACTGTTTTATTCTGTTACTGATTGTCATCGTCATCATCATCCATCTCCAGTTGGTCAGATGAGATGTACAATCACTTTTCGTTGTTGACTGTCCAGGTACATTTTTTCGTCTTGATTTGATTCCATTCCACTCCTCTTTCTGCCAAATCCTGTTTCATTTGAATTATCCACAGTTTTTTGGCCAGCATCTATGTCTCTTGCCTTCAAGTTTCTTTTCAAGACTTTTCACACTATTCTTGTTTGATCCATCCTCTTTACATGTGCAAACCATTTCAAAATTGAAGTGATTTTGCATACTGGTTGCTTTGCTGGTGTTTCTTGACATCATTTTTCCCTTACTCTTCTGGAGCACTTACCTCAAGAACTTAATTTTTCTACTGTTGATAGTTTAGCTTCCAAGGGCATATATATGTCGTATTGGCCGCCGCACAGCAGCCGTCAACTCGGCGTGGCGTGCTACAACACGCGCGGCACACAGCGAGTACCACTAGTGCCGCACACGATATCAACAACTGGTGCAAGTGAACGCGTCGTCACGGGGTTAGCGGCAGTGCACACACCACTATCGATACGGATTACCCTGGCGGCGCTGCCCTTGCCACCAGAGTGAGCAACCGTATAAGGGCGCCATCTACCAACACTCTGATTGGCCAGACCTGCGTATTTAAGCGAGCTCCCTGAGCCCCGTTTAACCAGTTCAATCTTCGCCGATGACTGTGTTACTACCCGGATGCTGGATTCACGACGACCGAACCGTACTGTGGCCTCCCTGGCTGGAAACTTGCGACGCGTCGGTATTGACTGGTTGGCAGTGGTTTGGACTTGTATTCTCTATTAGTGACTCTGATTTCTCCTTGGTGCTACAGCTTGCGAAGTGTTGTGTAGTCGAAATTAAGTTTTGTTTTGAGTGACAGAAGGTCAAATAAATTTGGTTATCACGGAATATTTGTTGTGTTATAGTGCGCACGTAACAATATAGTTATTAGTAAAAAAAAAAAATGCAAGATGATGTGTTTTCCTGGATCTTAAAGATATTTGGTTGTCCCATAGGAGAGTCCTAACTCGTTGGTCAAAGTGAGCTCCTTTTTGAATTCTTTTTTGTGACTTCTGTGGGAGACTTGGTGTGTCCAATTATGATACTAGCAAACCACTGAAAGTTGTCAGAATTAACTAGCTTTTCTCCATATTGGTTGATGTTCACCTGTAACCTATGTGTGCTCACTGGTATCTCAACTGTTTAGTGTGACTGATTTTTAGGCCACACTGTTTCCACTGGTGGTTTCATATGTTTGATTTTTGTTGCACTGGTTCTGACATGCTTCTGGCCACCATTTATAAAGATAAATGCATTGAATTCCTTCCAGCTTTTTGTTTCTTTCTCTTCTTTACTTCATCCGTCGGAGTGATGAACTGAAGCAGGGGCAATGTACCGCTCTGTTGCACACTATTTCCTTGCAGTAAACCATTCAGAATAACCAGCTCCTATCTGGATGCAGCTCTGGCAATAATTGTAAAACATTTTTAGTTTTCCGATATGAGACTCTGATACCAGACATATTCATAATTTCTCGCTGATATTGGTATGATCAATAAATAGCTTAACTGATTACTTAGACAGTCTGATAGATGAGACCACTTCAGTGATTTATGTCTTTTTCAACACTATCCGTTAGAAAGGTTATGACATCTTTTTAATCTGCAACAAAGTTCCCTACGCTTTCATAATTATACTTAAACACTGTTATCAGCCCATGGCAAAACCTTCCCATACTTTATTACTTCACATTCACTTTTCTATACATGCGACACAACACAACAAATCATCCAAATTTTAATCCCAGAGAGGAGCAACATTATCTTTTGTTATATTTAACAAACAGAAATAATTCTCTTCTTAACTTTTACTTTAATCTGATTAACATTAATGTTATCTCTGCCTTATATTTACTGACCCGTTTCCTCACATTATATATGTTTGTTGAAGAGGGGGAGAGGGTGTAAAACACCAGAAAACGTCCTCATGAGTGAGTTGACAACAAGGGAGGGGGAGAGGGGAGGTGAGAGCTTACAGAGTCTTGCGAAGTTGTACAGAAACATACTTTTGATAGTCAACTGAATTCACATATTCCCATGGAGATAATTCCCAATCTTCTTCTGATTCACACTTCAAATGCAAAATACAGATACAAGTGGATGGCAAGATTATGATTGCAATATGTACACTGCCTTCATGTTTGATGATCTGTTTTTCCAACACATTCCAGGTCTTAGAAGGTAAATTTTCATTTTAAAGAATTACATGAGCATTTTTATTGTTAACTATGAAGTAGTTCTAGTTAAGTTTATCTGGCACATGAGGATGCCTCTCTTTCTGTATCTAACCTAAGAATTGGCATATAAAGGTATTAAAGTTTGAAAGGTTTAGAGCCAGTGGCTACCTCCTTCTGGCAGAATGATTGAAAGGGAAGGTAGAGGGGTGAAGGGGGGAAAAACTGGTGAGATTTAAGAAATGAGGAGACTTGGAAATGTCACCCAGAACCCCCGAGTCAGAGGTGATTTACCAGGCAGGATGAGAAGGAAAGACTGATTGTTGAGGATTGCACTGGATGAGATTTGAAAATGTGAGAGCTTGAAGGTGGAAGATGAGGTAACACAAGACATTACTGCCAAAACATTATGAATGAGTTAAATAAGAGCAGTAAGCCAAGGGCACAATTTGTGATAGAGGGGGAAAAGAGAGGGGGGGGGGGGGGGTGGGGGGGAAGAGACAGAAAATGAATGATATAGAGAACTAAAAGCAAGGCAGCCACATAGGGTCTGACAAGGATATTGCAGAGTTTTGGGAGTACAATGGGAAGCTATTCTAGGTGTGGTGGGGCAAAATGTTGGACAGAATGGATCTCATTTCAGAACATGATTTTAGCAAGTCATAAACCTTGTTGAAGCACCTGTTTAATACATTCAAGTGCAGGACAATACTGAGAGACAAGAGGTGTGCTCCTAAGCTGGTTTTTGGAAGCAGTATGAGGATTGGATGTGATGGCCTGGGAATCTGCTTTTGAACTTGGCTAGATAGGGTAATTACATCCACTGAAGACTGAGATGAGAGTGGTGGTGTGTAGTGTAAAAAGTCTGCATCTAACAAATATGTTTGCCTCAAATGCCAAAGCTGTATCGAAAGGAACATTTGACATGGAAAGGATGGCAACTGTCAAAACGTAAGTACTGCTGTTTGTTAGTAGGTACAATGTGAGCAGAAGTGTGCAGCTGACCATCGGTGGGGGTGAGATCAAAGTCAAGGAAAGTAGCATGGGATTCGGAACAACAGGACCACGAGAAATTCAATTGGGAGAATGTATTTAGGGATTCCAAAATTTTTAACAGGTCAACCTCGCTACCAGGCCTTGTGGCAAAGATGTCATCAATGTGTCAAAACCAGGGGCTGAAGGCTTATGGATCACAGAAAAGCATCCTCCAAGTGACCCACAAAAGGCTGGCATAGGAAGGAGCCATCCAGGTTCTATGGCTGTGCTGGCACTACAACATGTCCTTGGTTCTCACCACCAGCTTGGCATTAATTTACATTAATTTCTTTGGTCTCAGCATTTCTTCATAGTAACTATTTTTTTCCTCACTCCATTTTAGTTTTCAATATATTTTATTTTCTGACCTATCCCCCCCCCCCCCCCCACAAACACCGCACTTAGTTTTCCACTCTTATTAACTTGTGCATGATATTTTCTCAGTAATCTCTGGCTTACATATTACCTTACCTTCCACCTTTATGCTCTCAGGTTTTCAAATCTCGTTCAGTGCAGCTCTTAAAAATCAGTCTTTCCTTCTCACCTTTCCATTAAGTCTCCCTTGACCCGGGGTTCTGGAAGACTTTTCCAAACTCTACCCCTTTTCCTAAACTTCATCAGCCCTTTTCCTTCACCTTTATTCCTTGTCCTGCAACCATTCTGCCAAACGAAGGGTCCGCTGGCTCCAAAAGCTTGCAAACTTAAATATCTTTATATGTGTGTTCTCCTGCTATTGCTTGGTGAGCAGAATTTCTATCTATCCAATCCAATTACATTACATTTTCAAAAATTGATTATTTCATTGATATAATTTAACAATTGGAATGTTTTGTCAAGTTCTGTGTGGATTTATATGGATTCAAGCTAAAAAAAAAAAAAAAAAAAAAAAAAAAAGTGGATGTGACGAACTCATGTGTGTAATTGCTTCCTGAGTGTAATGTACACTTAAGCAATTCTGAGGGACCATTCTGTTCTGCAACTTGTAGTGCAGTTCTAGAAATCTGCTACACCTGAGATTTGAGACAAAATAAAAACAATTATGTCTTTGGTTAAAGCTCTTGCACCCTAGTGGAAATCACTTCAGTTGCAAATAATATTTTCGCACCCCATGAGGAAGACTAGTGTTCTTCATCAATTCAAACAGTCACTAAAAGAAAATAGGAATGGCTTTGGAATCCATGTGACAGACATCAATGATGCTTAGAAGAACCATGACGTTTAGCCAAATGCATCCTCTGTAGCCAGTAGCCTCCAGCACAAACCACTTAGGTAATACAGCGACAACAATATATTTCTGTCACAGTTATTCTTGATGGGTAACATAAAACTGTATTACACAGTTATACAGCTTTTAAATAAGCATTATTTGTCCTACCTGACACAGAGTGCAATGCATGTGAAAACATCATAAATATTGTGAACATATCATGTTATTTGACTTCACTGTCGAACAGAATACACAGCCTATGTCTATTTCATTATACTTCCACTGTAACATCCCCAAATTCAGTGACTGGAAATAAAAATATTGCCCCCAGTTGACCACAGATTCTCAAAAATCCTGTTCCCTCAGGTTCTGTCTTGTGCAACAACCATCTGTTTGTAGCAGATATTCCGCTTTTCCACATTTACAGAACAACATTACTGATAAAACATTCAAAGATGCAGTTGAGATTACTAAGACATTAATAAAAATAAAAGCAAAAGGATCACTAAAAACTTTGGGGAAACATCTTGCATAGCAAGCAGAAGGTCTGAGGACATTTCTTGAAATCAATTATAATGAGTTCCCTGGATATCTTTTGTGGACATTTCCAAAGTCCAATCTGATTCTGATGACAATCATAATTTCAATACAACACAGCTTCTTCTTCTTCTTCTTCTTCTTCTTCTTCTTCTACCACCACTACTACTACTACTATTATTACATTAAAATTATTAGAGATAACTTACTTGTATAATATTGTCTTGAGATAGCTTGCGTGGAAGCGATAAAGGTCATCAAGGGAAACAGCATTTCCAAGTAATACTTCAAATTCTGCCCAGCTAACTTGCAACACAGTGGACATTATATAAATTTGCAGGCCATGGACAAACTGCATCATTTCATGACGACACAGATGTATCCGATGATGTTCATTTCTAGTGTAATTTGCAGGCAACTTAAGGTCCTGTGCAGAAGTAAAATAATTGCAAACAAAGCACTTCTTTTTTGGTTTCAGTACATTTTGTATCAGTTAACTATATATTTGTATTTACAACTATAATACTTCAGCTTTGACTTTGGTTCAAATAATAATGTATGCTCTTTTTTCTTCTTGTTGTTGTTCAAGCATACCATGCCTATTGTACTGGTATGTAAGAAGCTTAATGCTTAATGAAGAGTACAGATTATACCAGGAACATGGCATAAAAATACTGTAAAAAACTTTTCCAACTAGAAATAAACACAAAAATGCACTTTCACTACATTGATGGGAAGGAATATCATAGTCTTAACACCTAATAAATATTGAAATCATTAGTCAAAAGTACTAGTTCAGTTGGAGGTGGAGGTGGTGGTGGTGGTGGTGGTGGTGGAGGAGGAGGAGGAGGAGGAGGAGGAGAAGGAGGGAACTATATGTCCTGTTTAATGAAGTATTCCAGCATCCATTCACAATGACTTAATGAGACAAAAGTAAACTTAGATCAGGAGGGCAAGGCAAGAATCTGGACCCTGCTCCACTTATCACTCTAGTATTATGGTTAGTCATGTTGGCTGTAAATGAAGTCCACAATTATAATGTATCAATTTAACATTTATTAATTATACCACTAGTCCAGTGTCTTAATCACCAATCATATACCTTGGTGTTTTGAAATGAGAAGTTTTCTTTTCTGCAACTAGTACACAGAAGCACACAAATACAAAAGAAGGGGAAATGAAGATCCATCATCCGCCTTGCACTCAGTCAACCCACAGATTTATCATTTAGTAATAGCCACCCGATGAACCATGGATCTTGCCACAGTGGAGTGGATTGTGTACCTCAACAATACAGGCAGATATCCTTTAAGTGCAACCACATTAGAAGGGTGTTTGTAAAGAGGCCAGACTAACATTTGGTTCCTGGAATGGGAGAGAGGTAGTGGGGCAACAGCCTTGCCAGTGGTTTTAAGGCAACAATTTGGATGATTGACTGATGTGGTCTTGTAACATAAGTTAACATGGTCTTGCTATGCTGGTACAGCAAACAGTTGAAAGCAACAGGAAACTGCTGGTGTTGATTTTTTCCAAGGATATACAGTTCTAGGATATTGTTTAATGATAATGGCATCCTCTGGAGGTAAAAAAGCCCCCATCCGTATCTCAAGTTACGGACTACTCAAGAGAATACATGAAATGCACTTGCAGTTGTGAATATGGACAACCATCAGCTGTATAATGGAATGATGAGAATGAAAATTTGTGCCAGACCAGGACTTGAATCTGGATTTCCCGCTTACCACGAGGCTATCCGAGCATGCTCCACAGCCAGACCTAAACTTCCGTATGTCATCAACCATATGTCTACAACCTGCACTCATACATTCAAGAAAGCTTATATTTTCAAACAGAATTAATGTTATAATTGGATGAGAACATTTACTACAAGAAATATGCCACACGTACAATATTATGAAAAGGATAGAGAACTACTCACCATATACTGGAAATGTTGAGTCCCACAGACAGGCACAGCAAAAAGACTGCTAAACAAGTAAGCTTTTGGCCAAAAGGCCTTCTTCCGAATTAGACAACGTACATACGCACACATTCATGCCAACACAGTCTGGTCTTGGCAACCAGAGACAGTGATCATGTGTGTGTGAATTGTGTTTGCATGTGTGTGTGTGTGTGTGTGTGTGTGTGTGTGTGTGTGTGTGTGTGTGTGTGTGTGTGCGCGTGTGTGCACGTTTTGTCCGATTCAGAAGGACACCTTTTGGCCAAAACTTTGTTCGTTTAGCAGTCATTTTGTTGTGCCTGTCCGTGACTCAACATCTCCACCATATGGTAGGTAGCAATCTATCTTTTCATAATATTGTCATTATTCCATCCTGGATTTTACATTGTTTAAATGTGCCACAAAAGACTTCATGATTGTATCTGTAATGCTGTTTCTGAAGTTCTCCATGGAGATAAATATATCATTATTTTGTGTGCATGCACATGGAACGTCTTTAGTTTCTCTTCCAATATTTCAGCTGTAAACCCTCAAGCCTCTGTCTAAGTGACTTACTGACTGACCTCTGAGTTTGGAAGAATGCCTAATCATTGCCTAAGAGGTGAAAGGCTGATGATGACTCAAATATATAAGTTGTTATTAAAAGTACATGAGTCACAGACAACCTAGTTGGCTACAACTGCACTAACCACTGATGAACTTTATTGATCAAAGACAAAAAAATTGCAAGCACCAGGTATTAACAAATGTAGATCTCCTTGGCAGCCGCCCAAAATCCACAATGATTGTAAAACAGTCAGTTCATTGTTCAAACTGGTGACAAGTGTTGGAATGCCAGACAATGAAGACTCAGAGCAAAAGTTACTGTGAGAGGGAAAATATAAATCAGATTCCATGGAGTTCTAAATGAAGGCTCTTATTCTGGTTGGCTGAACGTTACCCACCGGCTGTGTTTAGGCAACTTTCTTGACCCACCCGCATTTGGGAGGATGACGGTTCAAACCTGCATCCGGCCATCCCGACTTAGGTTTTCCGTAATTTCCCTAAATCACTTCAGGCAAATGCCAGAATGATTCCTTTGAAGGGGCACAGCTGACTTCCTTCCCCATCCTTCCCTAATTCGATGGGACCAATGACCTCTCTGTGTTCCCCTTTCCCAAATAAACCAACTGACCAAAGTAGCACTTTTGTAACTTTTCCAATAGTCCCACTTCCTGCACAGGAATAATAGTCCATACCAAGTCTCCTGGACTGCATCTCACTGGCCAGTGCTTGGCATTATAGCACTCTCATAAAGAGGTTGATTCCAATTCAGTGCTGCTACAGGTGGAACAGCCCCAGATGGTTCAAAGGTGGTAGTTACTGACAAATGTGAATATTACTGAATTATTGGTCTAATACTGACACAAATTACTTACAGAAGTATGTAAAAACTAGTAGATGTCAAGCTCAGGGAAGAGTAGTTGAATTCTGAATGAAAGCAGGGGACACACGATGCAAAACTGACCATATTTTAGAAGATGGGCTGAAGAAAGGTAAATTTACATTTACAGACTTGTCAAAAATATTTAACACCACTGACTAGAAGACATGTGAATTCTGAAGGTAGCAGGGATAAAATACAGAGTGTGGAAAGTTATTCATAAAAACAGATTGTAGGTGAAGGACATGAAGGGCAGCTGTAATTGAGACGGGAGCAAGAGTGGGTTCTAGTTTATTCCAAATATCATTCAGCATGTCCACTGAGCAACCAGTAAAGGATACCAAGGAGACATTTTGAAAGGAAATTAAATGTTCAGAGAAAAGAAATAAAAACTTTGAGGTTGACATTGTGATTCTTTCAGAGAAGCAAGGGACTTGAAAGAGCAGTTGAATGGAATGCATAGTGTCTTGAAAAGAGCTTATAAGATGAACATCAACAAAAGCAGAACAAAGATAATGGAATATAGTCGAATTAAATCGAGTGCTGCTGAGAGAATTACGTTTAGAAGTGGGACAATACAAGTAGTAGAGGAGTTTTATTATTGGGAGAGCACTATTAGTGAAGATGGGAAAAACAGGGAGGATAGTAAATGCAGAATGGCAATAGCAACAAAAGTGTTTCTGAGAAAGAGAAAGTAGTTAGCATCCAATATAAATTTAAGTGTTGGAAAGCCTTTTTGGAAGATATTTGTCTGGAGTGTAACCTTGAATGAAGGTGAAATGTGAGCTATAAAGAGTTCAGACAAGAAGAAAATAGAAGCTTTTGAAAAGTGGTGCTGCACAAGAATGTTGAAGATTAGAAGGATAGATCAAGACAATGGAGAAGTACTTAACTAGTTTGGGAAGAAAGAAATTTTGTCACAACTTGACTAAAAGAATAAAAGAAGGGATCATTTCATAGGATACATCCTAAGGCATGCATGTGACTGGATTAGCATGGAGAACTGCACCAAACCAATATTCTTGAAATGGCACAAATGTTGCAAAATGTCTCCACTGCCAACCCCTGTCCACAATATTCCTTATTAATACCCATTTGAAACTCCATTTTCTAAGGCTTAAAGACCACTCTTGTAACTTGCAAATGTGCAACATTCAATGTGCCACCACAAGAAAAATACTGGAACCTCAAATAAAAAAATGACAGTTGATAAATACACTTACAGCAACATGTGTGACAACATTCCAAGCAAAAACATCATGAACTTTTACATCAACTAATTATTTCAGGTAAAATTTGTTGGTATTGACAGATTACATGATTCATTATTCCTCATGTCATATACTGCTTTAGCAGTGGTCACACCACTGTTGTTCACTTGGATCATAAAAAAAAAAAAAAAAAAAAAAAAAATATTTAGTGCAGAAAACAAAACCACAAAGATAACTAATTTTATGTTTGTTGACAGAAATGTTGCAATGTGCACTGTCAGTCATGGGTTTAAGGTGCAAAGCACTGAAATCACATGGATAGATGTTGGCTGGTATCAGTACACTACTGGCCAGCATCTGTTGCACTGAGAGGAAACACTTAACTAGCAACTGCTCTCATTACAACAGGCATCCTTGAGCTCTTGCACAGAACATTTTCTGAAAGTATTACTTTTGAATGCATTATGGGAACAGCAGTGATCAATAAAATTGTAAATAATTACTATTAAAAACAGTCTTGATCACAATTTATTTTATAAGGTGACCGGTTTCGACCACTGCTGTGGTCATCTTCAGACCATTGAGTGGAAACCCCTTTCTGTTGGAGAATTCTCCAACAGAAAGGGGTTTCCACTCAATGGTCTGAAGATGACCACAGCAGTGGTCGAAACCGGTCACCTTATAAAATAAATTGTGATCAAGACTGTTTTTAATAGTAATTATTTTCTGAAAGGTTTTGCTATTAGTGGTGTGTTAGATATTTTAAGCAGGTGAAATATAGTTTAAGAAATAAGGAAGCAGTGGGCTTCAACTCTCAACTAATTTAAATGTAAGTCAATCATTGACAACCCTGTTTCTCAACACCTTTTTTGTGCATTTGGATGGTCTGATTGACTGGTTCTTGCAAAGTACTCTCAAGGCCTTGTGCTTGATTCTCACCTGAGTCACAAATTTTAACATGCATTAAAAGAAGTCTGTCACCTCTGACAAAGCCATGTGAAGAGTGCTGGGCTCGACCATCAATTGGAATCCTATTCAAAGATGATTTCTCCTGCTGCTAACTGAGGTAAAATTGATATAGTTTAGGCCATGACATAGGTGGAAGTCACAGCCAATGAAAACTCCTACATCCAAAATTTAGTATTTGTGTCATTAATGAAAAAGAAGAAATTTCAAAAATCATTACCCATTTGCAAAATGATGGCTTCACAAAAATGGTGCAACACAGTTCTCTGTGCCTTTTCTTAGTATCCAGATTCTTTCAAGGTTACTAAACAAGACCATGAATGAGCACAATAGTTTCACTGTAGAGTTTGTGATCCTGCACTATTATTGAAATTACATACTGATTTTTCTTTGTGACTGCAAAATCACAGTGAGGAGTATAAAAGAAAATAAATGAAAACATGAAAAGGGCAGGGGACAAACCACTGAAGTTGTGTTTGATAACCAATGTTATGTAAGCTGCTCAGAGTTAATAAGCAAGCTTATATTTCTAGTAAAACACAGTGCTTCGAGCTGTCATTTCAAATAGTTGTATGAATTACAGGCTAGAGATCCATGATGGCACTTGAAAAAGGTGACAAAATATCTGAAATAGGTGATTTAAAAGGAGATGAAATATTTTAAAAAGGTGATTAAAAGGTGAAAAATTAGTTCAATAAATTGATATGCCACAAATTAATTGTTATTATTTTCAATAATCCCCCAGCAATAAGACTGATATAGACCATAATAAATTTCTCTGATGTGATTCTGGATGGGATATGACCAGTTTTTTCCTTGTATATGTAGTTACACTGTAATTTGGTATTGGTAATTCGATATTTGTGATCTTAATTCACACACTAAATAACATCACACTTTTACAGCTAAAGATATACTACACTTCAGTACTGGAAAAAGATCAACAAAATATTTTTTGATTACTGTTTCTTAGGAATCTTAGCAAGAACTGAAGTAATCATACTAGATTTTCTTTTCTCAAGGTTTTTCTGAATGGTTTTCACCTCACTTTCTTTCACTCTTTCTTCTCTTTAATGATTTGCGCACCCTTGTACATACCCTGAACCAGTTTTGCTGTCTTTAAGGGGATACAATGTCAAACGGGCCGACTTGGAGCAGGAGAGGCACCACAGGACTTTATAATTTCCACTGTCTATACTTTCACAAATAAATTCATAAACTTTGTCATCATGATTCAGGATTCACACTCATAGCAGTGGTTTTTTTTACATGTGAAGTTCCATCATTTTTTCACTTACTATTGGCTGCATTTGTTGCTATAGGTATACTTTTCTTCATAAGTAAGAGAGAATCTTGGATGAATTTTGCACAAAACCCAAACCATACTTACAGGTGTATGAAACTCTAGGATTTTCCAAATCTATTAAAACTGTGGAAAAAATTGAGATAATCAACTATAAAATTTAAAATGTAGCAGCTAATTCATTTTTTCATAAATTAAATAAATTCTACAGTTTCATACACCAGTAAGTATGGTTTCAATATGTCTGCTTGTGTCTGTATGTGTGGATGGATATGTGCATGTGTGCGAGTGTATACCTGTCCTTTTTTCCCCCTAAGGTAAGTCTTTCCGCTCCCGGGATTGGAATGACTCCTTACCCTCTCCTTTAAAACCCACTTCCTTTCGTCTTCCCCTCTCCTTCCCTCTTTCCTGATGAGGCAACAATTTGTTGCGAAAGCTTGAATTTTGTGTGTATGTTTGTGTTTGTTTGTGGTCTATCGACCTGCCAGCGTTTTTGTTCGGTAAGTCACCTCATCTTTGTATTTATATATAGTAAGTATGGTTTGTATGCTGTGCAAAATTCATCAAAGAATCTCTCCTACTTATGAAGAAAAATGTACCTATAGCAACGAATGCGCCCAATACTAAGTGAAAAATTGATGAAATTTCACATGTAAATAAAATTTATTTTGCTATGTTTTTGAACTTCCACTGCTATGAGTGTGAATCCTGAACCCTTCCTCGTCGTGTTGACAAAGTTTTATGAATTTATTTGTAAAAGTATAGACAGTGGAAATTAAAATGCCCTGTGGACCCTCTCCTGCTCCAAATCGGCCCTTTCTACATCCTACTCCCCTTAAATCTTTTTTTGAGTGATTTCTTCAGTTTAGTTCAAACTTGAGAAAGAAGTTCTTTTCATGCCTCCTTAGATACTTGGTATTCTCTTATTTTCACAGCAGCTGTCTCACGGTCAACTGATTTTATTTATGTTATTCACCATTTTAATCTCCTCTTCAAGGAGCCTTTGGTTTTGTTCTTCTTGCTACTTTTCTTTTAATTCATGTTTTCTTTTCCATTCACATCCTTCTTTATAAGCAATGTAATTTGCAAGCACTTGCTATCCATACCTAATGAGCTGTGAGTCAATAGCCACAGAAAGGAAATGGGAGTATTATCCCAAAGCATCCTTCACAGTCAAAACAGTATTTAAAAATCTTCTGGTCATCACTTCCTTGTCTTCTCATAATATGTGCTTCAAAATGCATCATCATCTCTCTATGTCTTCATTTTCATGGGACAATGTAAGAGTTTTTAAACATTTGGGAACTTTGACTGTATGGATGATTAGTCTCTTTTTGAGATGTGCTGGTGTCAGTAAATGCAAATACCTTTGTTATCTAAAGCTGGGTAATCTTTTACAATCTGTAGAACCTTCCACTCATCTAGTAGGTGATTTTGCCAGACACTGAATGTCATCATTTCTGCAACCATTAACAAGTCACTGCAGCTTCTGCTTTTGACTCTTTTCTTTGAGGTCAACCTAAAACTTTTCAGTGGTACACTTAATAAGCACGTGTCTTCCATCATATGTTTGCAAGCTGGGATGTAATGTTTTTGAACATTATTCAGAAACCACAGCACTTCACTCTCTAACAGTTTACTAAGCTCTTTGGTTATTTGCCAGCTAACACCTAGTTGTTCAAGAGGAATCAGATTATCCAATCTAAAGAGTTCATTATGAAGAACTTCAGAAATATTCTCAATTTTTCTCAAAGAAGAAACCTTCAAAACACAAGCCAAAAAGGTTTGAAATATGTTTTTTTTTTATTATTTCTGTATGCAACTTGTGAATCAAAAGTGTTCAGTCTGAATTCACTGTGTGAGGTTACTGAATAGTTCTACAGATGAAATTATGAAATGAAGTTCTACTTTCAATGAAGGTTTTTTCAAGCATTAACAATTGCAGTGTAGGATCTGGACTGAACAGCAGCAGAATTATTTTTAAAGGTATATGCTTAAGAAAGTAATAATGTTGCTTCAAAATCTTGTTGGCTGAAGGTAATAAAGTAAGCCACCTTATGGTAGTATTTCTCAAAATACTTAAAGTGGAATGTTAAACTTAGACCGAATTCCCTCAAATTCTTGCCAGGGGACAAGCCAACTGTCAACATAAAAGTAAATATTGATCATAAATTCGGATGCTTTTCCACCTATGCACTCTAAAGCCTTTACACATGCATTATGCATTGTATGAATGTCGCAAGTTCTGAAGCTTATAAATTGTCAGCCTCAAGTCTCCTGGACATCGCTATCTAAACACACAAAAACTTATTTATTGACATTAGGTGTATCTGATCCCTCCACAAGACATTTATTTCGAATAAGTCTTAGAAAGTGCCTCACATAATTTCTGAAGTACTGTTCCACCATCTGCTTTGCCGATAAATGAAGTTCTCAGGTGATACGCTGTTATGTAACTCTTACTCTCTGACCAAAATGTGATGGTAATGTATAATTCTTTTCTGGCAGTTTCATCAAAACTCATTGTGTAATATAACTGATATGCTTCTTCTAACGTTATGTTCACAGAAATAGGGTACCAGCCCATCAGTTACAGATATTTCGTTCTTAGACAGAAATGAGAAATGTTCAGGAACACTTTCAAGGATCATCATCTTAAAAACATTAGAAATATTATTTGACAAATCTATAGAGTAATTGGAAACCACTGACTTCATTGTCCAAATTAACTTAGCAGTGGTGGAACTATCCTTGATACTTGGCCTCTGTATTGTTTTGTTTCATCTGAAAGTAATTGGTATTGTCCACATTTAATTTCATAGTCACACTTATGTTTTGTGGAAAGTGAATGACTAAAAATTACCTGAAAACATTTTGTGTCAAACTTAGTAGCACAAGGACACACACTGCAAAATAATTCACTTTCACTAACATTTTCCCCCATGCAGAGACTTTACTTTTCAAACTATCTGTCTTTTCAAGCCAGTCACTATGGAATTTGCATTTTACCATTTCAAAAAGATAGTTTTCAAAACTGAATAGCAGCAATTTTGTTACAACAGCAAAATTAGAATCTGCAGCAAAAAGAGAAGCAGTTGTAATAAAGGAATATTTGACACTAATAAGAGTTGCACAAAATATAAAAAATACTCAAAAAATAAAAAAGGAACAACCTATCTCAAATTTCATCACTGGAGCATTACAAAAAGTTAAATGAACAAACATAAATACACAAAGTTTGAAATAAAAGTAAATAACTTATTTTCTCCCTAAAAGAGCAAACAAGGTTGAAACACGTGACAAATATTTAAAATGGTGACAACTATAAAAAAGGTGAGATAGGTGACTGACTCCTCACTCTGAAGTTAGTATAAGGTTTTAATATACTTCTGTATAATCCATTATCTTAATAAAATGCTGGTTTTGGATCAATCAGGTACTGTTGTAAAGAGCCACAACTGATTGTCAGCATTTTTAGTCATGTGTATTGATGTATGGGAATTATAAACTCTGATGTTCTCTATTATTTGTGCTCTCTAGATGCACTATTAATAAAACATACAACCACTGTAACCTGTGACTCAAACCCTTATCTTTCCTTGGATACCATTAGAACTATTGTTTCGATCCACGATGCCTGGTAAGATATAGTGTCAATAACATATTTATGAAGGAAACTGTCATCAACTACATCACAGCTATCTTATATTTATCTTATATTTCAATTAATATTCTAGTTGCAAAGTCTATTGTTAGTGTTAAGGACTAGTAGAGACAATTATCACAATAAAATCTTCATTTTTGAGAAAATCACCACCAACTTGCCATGCAAACAGTTGTTACGGTCCTATCATCTGATAGAGCTGCTGGACGAAATCTGTCATGTGCTTGGTCCACAAATGGTGTGACTCTGTGACATCTACAGATTCGAAACTAAAAGTGTAAAGCAGGATCCATCTTGTCTGTCCTGCCAATGAACATGGGCTGTTTGTACTGGTCCAGCTTTTTTTTAGTTAAATCAAGAAAAATAGGAAAAATTTATCTAAAATCTGTCTGGATCTTAGTACAGCTACAGCGACAACCTTTAGACACAACATGGTTTTCATATAGATGAAATATCCGGCTCCTTACTCTGGTGTGATCAAGATTACAGAAACTTAAAATATTAGCTATTGTCAATAGTTTGCTATTTGTCATTTAATTCACAGGATTCCATGTGATGTATGCACCATTTTATTCAAATGCATTAGAAATATCATGTAATGCGTCAGAACTGCAGCATCACAAATCATATTGCCGCCTGCATTTACTGAAACAGTGATGACAGGTAAGAGAGAAAGCATTTGTCAGTGGGAATAATAAAATTATATATCATTTAATATAACTGTTGACAAGTTCCACACCATGTCATACAAAATAGCACACATCATGAATATTGTTGTTTTGACAGGCTGTGATGCTAGTAGATAACTATTTTCCTTCCACATTTTATGGCTGAAGAAACTGGACTTTTTGATAAACTATTTTCTGTTCAAAATCGAGTTTTTGTTAACTCCTAACATTTTTCCAGCTGGCACCTTATTTTCATTTCCTGTAGAATATGCTACAGACACAGGTGAGTTGGCTGTTGGTACTCAGTGGTATAGACTGAGTCATTTAATTACACTGTTGCAAATAGTATGATATCACACAGAACATATTCAGTCTTTGCATCTAGTGACACTGAGCCGTAAAACAAAATGCAAGTATCAGAACTAATGAAAGACCATAATACCTTAAAAATGACCAACAACAATACAGAAATAAAGTACCAAACCTCAGACACTTGCCTGTCTAAAATGTTTTCTTTTCGTAAATATAGTGCAACTTCAATTCTGACCAAGGAATTTTTTTTAATTACATATAAACTACAAATACCAAAATTAGTGTTGTATTTAAGTGAGAACAGCAGCAGTCAATGAAACAAACAATACAGAAAATTAAAAAGAGCTCTCCAATTCTTCAACTTTTTCCTGCATAATTCAGTACGAAAAAGTTCACAGGAGGACAGTAGGCTGTTAGTGTTTGAACAGGCAGAATATTCTTGTTAGCAACATCAGGTGCATTCATGAACTGACAGCCTAGGGGCTGGTGTCAGGCTTTTATCTCCTCCTCCCCTCTCTCTGATCTGCCACTCTGTATACTGTCCACTCCCATGGTTGGCCACATGTTTAGCATCTCCTCCTCCTTCTGCTGACTCACTGCTCTGTCTGCAGTACGTGCAGAGGGACACTTGCTGGCAATGTCTCTGCTGTTGCTCAACTTTCCTCTGATGTTGGTTCATTGTGGGATACCATCTCCTCCTTCTTAATCAGACTAAGTGCAGGTTCCCAGGCCTTATTGGGGATGTAGTCACTATCACAACTGATCAGCCATTTCCTTACTTGAATCTTGATAGATTGTTTAATGGCACAGTCCCAGAAAGTTAGACATTAGGCAGTTTTCTGCTACTGCAGATTTGTTAGGCTGCTGCAGTTTGGTGTGACACTGGACAGCACCAGTCTTTGACAATATGCACCATCTGACCGACATAATTATGTCATGCCACATTGGCAGGGACCTGATAGACCCAGGACTTACATAATCTGAGGTTGTCCTTGATACTACCAAGCAGTGCCCATGTTTCAGATGATGGGTTGAAAACAGTCTTCACTTTGTTTTTCTGGAGAATTTATCCTATCTTTGTGGATAAATGGAATAAACACAGTGGGCTCACACTCTCAAGGTTTCTCTTCTGTTTGCACCAGTTGCACACTCAGTGCACGACACAGAGCTCTGTAGATTTGTCACACTGTCTAGCTGCTCTTCTGGAACACCATCCTCAGATGTTTCGGCTGACACTCTCATAGTCAGAGAAGGTGTCAGCTCTATGTGCCAATCTTCTGAGAACCCTGCCCCTTTGCGCTGGGAGGTGGCAGCTGTCTGCATATACGAGGGCCGTTCAGAAAGTAACCTCCGGTTGATTTAAAAAAATACACCAAGTTAAATAAAAATATTTTAATATATACATCTTACAACTACATCTTTGCACTATTTTTCTACATAGTCTCCATAGCGATTGAGGCACTTATCGTATCTCTTCACAAGCTTTGAAATTCCTTCTGCATAAAAATCACCCGCTTGTGCTTGGAGCCAGCCTGTGACCGCATCTTTGAGCTCTTCGTCGTCATCAAACCGCTGTGACCCGAGCCATTTCTTCAAATGCATGAAGAGGTGATAATCACTTGGCGCCAGGTCTGGGCTGTAAGGTGGATGGTTGATAAAGTCCCACTTGAAGGACTCAAGAAGGGCCGTTGTTCTGCGAGCAGAGTGAGGACGGGCGTTATCGTGCAAAAAAACGATACCGGAAGTCAGCATACCACAGCGTTTGTTCTGTATAGCCCGTCGTAACTTTTTTATTGTTTCACAGTACACGTCTTGATTAATGGTCGTACCACGTTCCATGAATTCAACCAACAACACCCCTTTGGCATCCCAAAACACCGTTGCCATCAGTTTTCTGGCAGAAAAATCTTGCGAGGCTTTTCTTGGTTTGGTAGGCGAATTTGAATGTGCCCACATCTTTGATTGTTCTTTTGTCTCAGGGTTCACGTACTTAATCCAGGTTTCGTCACCGGTCACGATTCTGTTTAACAATGGTTCTCCTTCGTCCTCATAACGTGACAGAAAGTCTAATGCAGAGGCCATTCTTTGAGTTTTGTGGTGGTCGGTAAGAATTTTGGGCACCCATCGTGCACAGAACTTACGGTAACCCAATCTTGCTGTCACTATCTCGTACAAGAGAGTCTTAGAAATCTGTGGAAAACCAGTAGACAACTCCGACATTGAGAAACGTCGATTTTCACGAACTTTTGCATCAACTGTCTGAACGAGTTCGTCAGTCACCAATGATGGTCTACCACTCCTCTCTTCATCATGAACGTTTTCTCGTCCACTTTTAAATAAACGTACCCATTCACGGACAACTCCTTCACTCATAACTCTTGGTCCGTACACAGCACAAAGCTCACGATGAATAGCTGCTGCAGAATATCCTTTGGCTGTAAAAAACCTTATGACAGCACGCACTTCACATTTGGCGGGGTTTTCTATTGCAGCACACATTTCAAACTGCCACAAAAACTAAACTAGCGCAGGTACGACGTTCACTCGACCACGGCTTGATGCCGACTGACCTGTTGAGTGCGTGAACGCACAGATGGCGTCGCTACTCCCCCCACAACCCGCACTGTGACCAATCGGAGGTTACTTTCTGAACCGCCCTCGTAGCTATAGGTTAATGAGCATCTTCTTACAGTAACTGCTGTGGCCAAACATGCTGTTCACTGTGTTTCTTTTTTTAATTTTTTAAGGGGAGCACTCCAACCATTTGGCTTTATGGTAAAACTGGTGTTCTGGTGTACAGAATTGAAATGTTTGAGGCAATTATTCAGCTTTTCTCTTCCATGTGGCCATACGACGAAGGCCTCCTTCTGCCACTGTGTCATTAAAGAACCTACCAAGATTTGAGTAATAGAACAGCTAATCAGCCTTGATAGTGGCTACATCTTTAGTAAAGGCTCGGAACCTGCACTCAGTCTGACTAAGAAGAGGAAGGAGATATTTCATTATGAACTGACTTCAGTGCAAGGCAGAGCAACAGTGGAGTTACCATCAGCATGTGTATCTGGGTGTGAACTGTTGACAGAGCAATGAGTTGGCAGCACTGGGGGAGGGTGGTGGTGGTGGTGGTGGTGGTGGTGCCAGATGTATGCCTTCTCCTGGGCACGGACTGCCAACAGTGCGGCAGGTTTGAAGGGGAGGGGGGTGGGGGTGGCTACCTTTCTGTATTTGTGTGCTTCAAATGGAGAAATATAGTAAACTGTCAAAGGAAATTACACTACACTACTCTGCTGAATAATCTTTTTTTCCTCCAACACTTTGTTCCATCATTGCCAGGTTCATACTCTGTGGTTCTTTAAGCCATAGTGTTTCTAAAGTGTTATTTGTATTGTCTGCTGCGAACCAGAGAGTGAAGCATTTTTGCTTTTTTCCATTTGGACAAGTTTCCTTTTGAAAATTCGTTTCCCTATGGTCCTGCAATAGTAAATAAAAGCGTTTTTGCTTCTTTCCATATTGGACAACAGTCTCCTTTTAAAAATTCATTTCCCTACGGTCCTGCAATATTAAATAATGTAATGTAATATTCTGTGACTAATAGTTTTCCTCTTCTACTAGATTGTTATGACCACTTAACCAGAAATTACTATATCAAATATGTAAAGTTTATGGCAAAAAATTTCTGTCTAACTGATTCTTTTGTTTCTAGTCTATGTTGCTCTATTCGGTGATAGTATGTGTAAAGTGATGGAATGAAACTACAACATTTCACATCTCATCACTTATTTCTAAAGATATAGCTTCTTAAGACTAAACTGCTTTTATGGCAAAATTAAGATGCAACAAATATGAATTACACTCAGTATGAATATGTTTAGTACAGTCACTGGCTGGAGCATAAAATGCACTGTGACTGTGTTGTCAAGTAGTCTTTTAGGAAAAATCAGGATATCTTTGTACAAATGACAAAAATTCTAAGATTACTGTAAAATGTTGAACAATATTCTTACCTTAAAGTTTTGCTCAAGAACCCACGCAATGCGCCGAACTTTCAGCAGAAATCCAAAAATGCTATTGTAGTTGGCCAGGGCACTCTCCGTAAGAATGAGGCACAATGGCCATTCCACTGAGTACCCCAGCACTAATGAAGAAAACATATTTGGGGAGGTATGGGACAAATGACCTGCTGCTGTACTTGACAATGAGAAGCAGAGACGTGACGAATTCACATCACGCTCTGCCTGTGGTGAACCACTCACAGCACGTGCCAGGACTCTGTTCAACGTTGATACATTTAGCAGACGGGATGAATGAACTGATTCATGTGCTCCTGTGTTAAGAAAAACATTAACAAAATTAATTTAAATATTATATAAAAAGATAATGTTTTAAATTTCACAAAGCTGAGACATGAAAGCAATAAATTATTAAACTCTTAAACCAAAATTTAAATTGCTAGCAGTTAATGAAACTGGGGCTCAAGAATGAAAAGAAAAAATTCTAGCCATATAATCAGAGAGGACAGGTGTGCGAGAGGAGACATGAGTAATAAAAAGTGACTTAGATTAAATGATATTAATGCAGCATCCATCAAATAAATGTATTATCAAACTAAAATTCTGAAGGAAAAAAAAAAAAAATCTGGGGCATATAAAGCGAGTCACTAATTCTTTTGTAGTTGGAGCAAAAAAGTGAAGAAAGTTAAAGGCATAAAATTCCAAGTAAGTGCTACACATTCAGACATCTAACCAGTCAACATATATTGCTACTGTAAAGAAAGCAGCCAATAAATAATGATGAATGTTTCAGTTTAACAAACATCACAAGCACAATAAATCTGAATTAAACTCATGGCCAGAAATAGTAGTCAGTGAAGGGCAAATGTGACAAAATAAGAAGCATGACACAGGTACATAGGCTCTTGGTGCTACAGCTTCAGATGTTGTTTTGCACCATAGTACTATATTCTGCTAGCAGTAGAATTTCCCCTTATTTAAGAATCTCCAAGAAACCATCAATAGTGGTATTCTTTGAACAACAGTGTGAAGTGGCAAAACATTCTGCAGCAAAATGAATTGCACCTATGTAGTTTAAAGGAGCTGCTTTAATTGCAAAACATTTTTAGGGACTTTAAGAGCCTATAGGTATATAATCCCATCAATATTAAACAACATTTTCATAAGTTAAAACACATTTCAATCGTAGTTTACAGAGCTTCATACACTGTATTCACCACACTTTCACTTGGCTGATTTACATAAATGAGAAATGCACTGATGAGCCGAAACATTATGCCACATGCTTAATATTGTGTTGGTCACCCACTTTAGAAAGCTATACAGCAACAATTCTGCAGTGTATGGATTCAACAAGACCTTGTTGGATGTCTGCAGGTATGTTGCACCAGATGTCCACACAAAGGACATGCATTTCCTGTATATTACAGACAGGTGGTGTGTGGGGACAGATGTGGCACAAATAGTCTCTCAGATGTGTTCTTCATGTTCAGATAGGTAAACCTGGTGCTAAAGGGCTATAATGCTCCTCAACCCACTGTAACACGATTCTGATATTCGGCATAGACAGCTATCCTGCTGGAAGATGTCATCGTCATCAGGGAAGATACCAAAGATGCAGGTCATCTGCAGTAATGTTTATATTGTCCACAGCTGTCATGGTGCTTTCAGTTACTACCACAGATCTCATAGAAGCCCAGGCGCATGTCCCTCATAAGATAACATTACTCCCACCAGCCTGCATCTTTAGTGCAGATGACAGCTTATTCAGATATGACAATCGACCTACTGTAAGAAGAAATGTGATTCATTCTACCAAGTGACATTTTTTTATTGACCCGTGGTTCAATCTTGGTGATTCTGTAGCCATTACAATTGTAACTGATGATGTCAGCGAGTCAACTTGGCAACAAGTAGGTGTCATCTACTGCGAAATCCCACGTTCAACTATGTGTGCCGAATGATGTCCTCCGAAACACCTATAGCATTGTACTCTGTCATCAGATCTGAAACAGATTGCCGCCTATCTTGCTTTACAGAATGGGCATGCCTCTGACTTCCTCTACTGTGATGAGATATGGATGTTCAACTCCTTGTCACTTACTTGTGGTTTGATTGTCCTTCAACCACTTCCCATAGAAGTCCATGACAGTAGTATGCAAACGGCTGGCCAGCTTGGCCATTTTCAACATCCTCATTCCCAAGTGCCTGGCTATAACAATCTTCCTTTTTTCGCGAAGTTGCTGCATCATGTGCCAGCAAAGTTACCAGGTGGCATTCAATTCTTGCAGTGGGCAGTGGTCCTACATTTTGGCTCATCAGGGTATATACCTATTAATACCTATTCATAATTGTACACCCTGATTTTCAAAACCTGGATAAAAATTAATGTACGATTGTGACCATGAACACTAACACTGCATTCACTTTTTACTCTCACTTTAAACACTGACATTCAATGCAACACTTTCGTGTTTCTTACTGTAAAAATTTCTACAAATGGCATCTCTATCCTCCTGAAGTACTAGCAAACTAGAAGAATTTTGTTTTCGTAACCACTTGTAATTCGAATTAGTGAATTTCCTAGTGCCAAAACAGTTCTTTGTGTCCTTTCACAGATGTAAAAGTCATAATTAGGGGAATCAGTTCTGAACATACCAAAAATGTTGAAAATCATGAAATCTTGGAGTCTGCTGGAAATCCAGTATTGCAGCAAAATTTGAAAAAAAAAAGGCCACTCACAAGAATTGGCACTTGACAAATTCTTGATTCTCTCAAAATGTATGCTTTATGTTCCCACCACTAAAATAATGAAGCACACACTGATTATACTAATTTGTCCTCAAAAAAGCCGTTAACCATGGGATATGATATAAGAAGAGTGCACATTAAATGTGAATAGTGAGAAAAACATAAGTTAGAGGATTCGGGGTTAGGAGAGTTGCCCTTTGATCAATCACTGTATTCTACAACAAGGAGGAGGAGGAGGAGGAGGAGGAGGAGGAGGAGGAGGAAGAGGAGGAGAAGTACATTAGCTACGCCCTCTTTCTGATGCTATTTAAGGGGATAATACAATTCATTTGAAGAGCACATTTATTGCAAATCGGGCCAAAACTGTGCAGGGCCATGACAAAAAACACACATTTTCCAATAGGCAGTGATAGGTAGATTTCAGTTATAACTTGTTACTATCAAAGAATGCTGGTGAGGTCATGAGTCAGATGATAATGTCTTTGTTTTATTACCTTGGGCCAACTGGAAGCACTTGAGCTTTAATGGATGGAACAAATTATTTTAACCCTCAAGTGGGCACGTAGCTTTTTTTATAACACAAGTTGGTGTGTGGCATACTTTGTACACATGTAGGGAATGGCTGTCTTTATATTACGAAGGTAAACACGTATGAGCAAAATCATAGTTTAATCTTAGTTTAATTAAACAATGATAAAATAAACATTCATTGTATCACTGTTGCCACATACAAGAGTTACCCCATAGTAATGAGCCAGTTGAAGCATTAAACAGGACAGTTGCACCAGATACCAGCCAACTGTTTATTCAATTGCTAATTATCTCATACATAACTGCCTCATTGTGGGATTGAACTGCAAGCTCGGATCCTGGGTCATTTTCTTGCATGGATTGTAAATTTTTTCTCACCTAGCTCGTTGTTTATTTTACATTACTACTGCTCACTTGAGTGTTAAGACAGCACCAATTTATCACTGTGTCAGCTGAAGCAATAATGAAGGAATAGGTATGAGCTTGCAACAATTGAAAACAACACTGGAATGATACAAGACAATGTTATTTGTGGCTGGCACACTTTATATATAGGTGAGCCCCCTCGAGGGTTAAAGAGTGGTAGCTATAAAAATGGAAGTACTTCCTTCTCTTATGCTGTTCAAAATGTAAATAAAGCACTAAGCCATTACTTATTACAGGTTCTGATACCACCAGGCTGCAGTGTTTTCTTCACTTTCCCAGATCTTTTCTGTATTTATTATGAACTTATGTTCTCTGATTTATTTATAGCCTTGTCTCAGAATTACATTAATTGTTAATATTAACAAAAAAGTTTGAATATCTTGTTATCTTCTAGGTAACTGTATCTACATGCACAGATCTTTTTGTGACATCATTTATGCGATGATTTTCAACTTCACATGGACTTCATTATTATCGTTTATTCCCACAGCTTCAAAAGATATAACCAGTTCTTCCAGAAGCTAAAATCTAGTAATAATTTTCGTATTGTTTTGGTCCATGTACTTTCATGATTTCAGTAACGGCAGCTTTTTATTTTAAATGGGGATGTATCTTTCAGAGTCGAAAACAGCCAGCTAGAAGGAACAAAAGCCTAATTTTATTCAGATCAGCCTAGTAAGAACTCAAGAAATAGAAGTTTTAGTAAAAACACTTGTGGTATTAAATAGCCTAAAAGTGCACAAGCGAACAGAATGAAAGGGAAGAGAACAAGGCTTAAGAGTTGGGCCAGGAGTATATCAAGTAGAAGCGTATGTTCTAGCGTAGATTCATGTGCACAGGACAGACTATGATGTTCATTGGTTGTACACAGATTATCAAATAATGCGACTGAGATATATTTTTTACATGTTAAAGTGTACAGCATCAGCAAGAATGGGTGCTAGTGAACGATATTTTTCTCAGTCCAATGTAGAATTTAAACAAGATCAAAAATGGATTGATGCTCTGTTTAATGATTGATGGATTGATGTAATGGTGATAGCTCTCATGTAAAGTGGTGCCTTCATAAATTATTAGTGAGAGCAGGCATCACACACAATTAGTTTTCACTGACCTTCCTCTTTTCTTCCTCTTCTTATTCTTCTTCTTTATTTTTATAACTGCAAAAAAACTTTAGTTGCATTTGTTCCGATTGTAAAATGATACGACAAATATTCCTTCACAGTGCAACTGACATTACAGAATCTGAAGAACATTCATCTTCATAATTTACTAAATCTTCATCTAAAATTGAATTATAAAGAATCTGATCTGAAAAATCTAAAGTACTCATTACTTTTGTAACAGAAGCCAACAACTTGTGAACAAATGAGATCATGTCTGTTACCAACTTCCTGCGTTCCGCAACTTTTTAACTTGTTTTGTCACAACTGTTCATAACAGCAACTTTATTAGTGTTCTACCATCTTGACTCAACTGTGGCGGACAACAGAGAATTGATGTGGCAGCACTGTGAGCAGAGAGGTTCCAACACAGCAAAGTACAGTTGTGTTTCTGAAAGCTCTTATTGTTTACTCCTAGTTTTTTTCTTCTGCAAGTATAGTCTTTGATTCAATATTCTTGATGTCTGAGCAAAGTTATGAACAGTAATAATTAATAATACAATTTAGTACTGCACCAGGTTTTTTTTTTTTATTGTATATCAACTGCAGTATATAAACAGTACCTTCAGTGGTGACCCTGGTTTTATGAAGCCGTACCAGTTTTATGGACATGAAGCGCACAAAGAATGAGATTTTCACTCTACAGTGGCATGTGTACTGATCTGAAACTTCCAGGCAGATTAAAACTGTGCCGGACCGAGACTTGAACTTGGTTTGTGGGAGAGATTCTGTGAAGTTTGGAAGGGAGGAGACAAGGTACTGGCAAAAGTAAAACTGTGAGGAAGGGGAGTGAGTCATGCTTGGATAGCTCATATGGTAGAGCACTGGCCTGCGAAAGGCAAAGGTCCCGAGTTTGAGTCCCGGTCCGGCACACAGTTATAATCTGCAAGGATGTTTCATGAAGTGCACAAGTTTAAATCAAGTCAACAATGGAAGACAAGAATTTACAGACAGTTACAAGACAGCACCAAGGAAGAAAGAGCAAGATGAAAGCCAGCCCAGTCCAAATTTCATCCGTACTTGTTGTATCAGCAGTCTATCAGAAACTGGTTTGATCTTATATGTGGCCCTCTGTATACCACTTTTTTGGTCACAAAACCAAAAAGATTGGTTTGTACAAGTGGAAGCAAATTTTTTCTATATTGTGATAACAAAGTATAAGACAAAGTTTGCCTATGTCATCAGCAAACTTTATCAAAGTTTACATCTATGGTGGAAGATATCATAGTCACACTCAATTGTTATGAATGCTTGAATTCAACAGTGATGCAATAGATTTCCTGATCAAGGGCACCATAAATTCGCCAGTTATTATATCATAAAGAGACGTGAACAAAACTCCTTCACAGTATCTCTGGCCTCACATATGACACATCAATGCCGGACTCATTGCTTTGGATGTTGTTGTCAAGTGCTTGCTGGTACCAGTGGAAACCACCATAAATTCAAACTTGTAATTAAACCTAAATTCACTTGAATAGGTTGATGGTCAAATGCTCTGAACGTTCTCACTTCAACGAACATCGGTTGTAGTGACAACAGAAGTAGTCAAAGTACTACAGCGGAAGAGCTTCACAGGTCTCCAGAAAGAACTGCAACAAATGAGACACAAATACAACAGTTGTCACACCATGTATGAACTTTAATGGTGTAATGAGAACAAGCAGAAATTTCCAACAGTGAAAGTTCACAAGATGACATGGAACCCCCTTCTGCTCCTCTACAAGGAACATTAGGGCTTACCCAAAAGGAAGCCAGTTTTTTTGGTATCACAACCATTTCGGTCAACAGGCCTAAAGTGCTCACCACCATGCGACTAGACAAACTCTTATAGAGGTTGAAGACAGCTTTGACCAGCACCTTAAGCTATACACAATGCCAATACAACAAATAGATCAATAACAGCTGTTACAGCTACCAGTGCCATAGTGAACAGCTGTTTAAGTGTCTGAAAACCACAGAGACAGAGCTCAAATGTGGTGATGCAAATGCCTGATAGACATGGGCTCAGATGCTCCTTTGTACCCACCAAAGATGCTGTGAGTTCTGAGACAACCAACACCACTATAATTCTCAGGTGTGACGTTCAGTGAGAAAACTCTACCAGTAGACTTCAGACTTGGCAGGAAGTATAAAAGGAACTTTGTTGTAGCAGATTTATCAAAGCTAATAGGAGCAGATTTCCTAGTTATTTTCAATTTGCTATGGAATATCAAGAATGGTTGTTTAATCAACAAAATTTCAGCCAGCATCATTAACGGCATCCAGGCACCTCATCTCACAAGACAGGTACAAGAATCAAAACACTTTTTATGAGGGTAGTTTGAAAAGTTCATGGAATCACCACCACATGCCAGTGCTAGCGCAATGAGATTCCCATGTAATACCAGGTAATCCTTTATGAGTAAACACGTGATGCACCGATGCTATGGGTAGATATCTATAGTGTGGAAGTCTATCTGTTGTTGTTCCTGTGTAGTGGTTTGTGAAGGTAGAAAAAATTGAAATTCCAACAGTGATTACATAAGGTATTAAGAAACATATGAAAGAAAAGGAATTCATGCTGATTTTCAGAACACGTTGGGAGACTCTGCTCCTTCACATTCAACTGTCATCATGTGGCCAAATGAGTCTAAATTGGTCAGGACAACTTAGATGATACATGAAGATGGTATCTGGTCTTTCGGACATGTCCGAAACAATGGCTACCATTGGTGATATTGCAGCTCTTGAAGAATGAAATTACAATGAATCCAGACCATTAGCTGCTTACAGCCATTGATAAATATCAATGGAGACAGTTGAAAATGTGTGCCCCAAGTGCAACTCGAACCTGGGATCTCCTGCTTACATGGCAGACGCTCTATCTGACTGAGCCATTGAGGACACAGAGTATAGTGCGACTGCAGGGACTTATCTCTGCCATGCTCCCCGTGAGACCCACACTTCCAACTTACTGTTCACACACTACATTTGTAGTGCCCCTGCCCACTATACACATTACTCGTGGCAGTATCTGACATCTGACTTGTCTGAAAGAACAGATACCATCTTCATATAGATAAGGCTTACCAGCCAATGATCTTCTTCAGTGTGAATGCACTCATATTGCCCAAACTCTTACAGGAATTGGTAGATTAACTGCCACGAGTAATGAGGGGGCACTACAAATGTAGTGTGTGGACAGTAAGTTGGAAGTGTGGGTCTCAAGGGGAGCATGCCAGAGATAAGTCCCTGCAGTTGCACTATCCTCTGTGTCCTCGATGGCTCAGTCGCATAGAGTGTCGCCCATGTAAGCAGGAGATCCCGGCTTCGAGTCCTGGTCGGGGCACACATTTTCAACTGTCCCCGTTGATATTTATCAACTCCTGTAAGCATCTAATGGTCTGGATTCATTATAATTTCATACTTAGATGATAATCTGTGTAATGGTTGGCCAATATGTGCCACTATCGCAGAAATTATTGCAGATGTGCATAATAGGTCATGGAAGGTCATCAGCTGAAAGTGCAAGAAATTGATGAAGCTGGAGAGCTGTCATCTGAACAGGCATATCACATTTTAACAGTGGAATTTGATATGAGAACTTATCTACTAGATGGGAGTCACTGGTCTTAATGCAGGAGTGCAGCAGAATGGAAACGTCCAAACATTGTATGACCGATTATAAGAGCAATCACCGATATTTTTTGAGCCAGTTTGTGAGCACAGCAAAAATTTGGGTCCACTACTACACCCCAGAGACAAAACAACAGTCAAAGCAATTGACACATGTTGATTTACCACCACCAAATTATGCAAAGGCAACACGGTCAGCCAGAAAGACCATGGCGTCAGTTTTCTGAGATGCAAATGGAATTCTGCTGAAAGATTATCTTTCACTGATCACACAATTATGGGACAACCATTTATTCCCCAATTTCAAAATTTTCCTCAGTGGACAGAGATTCTCTTCAAATGAAGAACTTACACCCGAAGTTGGCGGATATTTTGCAAGCCTGCCTGAGGTGGGATGAAGACATTGGAGCTTCACAGGACCAAGTGCGTTAGTGTACAGAGTGGCTACATTGAAAAACAGAGACATTTTGCTGAGATCAGTCATTTGGTTGGTTGGTTCGTAGACTGGTTGATTCAGGGGAGGGGACCTAACAGCAAGGTCCTATTGGATTAGGGAAGGAAGTCGGCCCAAAAGAACCATCCCAGAATTTGCCTGAAGTGATTTAAGGAAATCATGGAAAACCTAAATCAGGGTTTGTACCATCATCCTCCTGAATGTGAATCCAGTGTGCTAACTACCACTCCACCTTGCTTGGTGATTAGTCATTTCTTTCTATTCCATTCAGAGTACTTTTCAAACTACCCTCACACATAGCTGCTTTCACAGTTCCCATCAATCACTATGCCACATAGAGAGAGAAAAGCTTTGAAACACAACATGAGACATTTTATCAAGACTACTCCGGGCCAACCAGTACCCGTATGCCTGCAGAAAATACCAATTGATTGCCTGGCAGTAGCCAAAAGGGGATTTGACAAGCAACCACTGGATGGCATTATTTGATGACAGTCCTTGTGCATCTCTTTGCATTTTCTCCCCAAGAAAGATAAAATGTGGAGACAATGTCGTGTGATTCCAAGCACTAAACACAAGGACAATATCACATAAAGTACCTGGTAACTAATCTGCACGAACTAACAGCTTATTAAAACGATCACTTTTTTTTTTTTTTTTTTTTTTTTTTTTTTTTTTTTTTTTTTTTTTTTTTTTTTTTTTAGAATAGTGGTTTGTGCAAGAGCTTATCCAAAGAGAATAAGGCAGTACGTAAAGTACATCAGCAGCAAGCACAGTCAATACCAACACTGTGCGATATCAATGGTAATGTTACTGACGACAGTACCACTAAAGCAAAGTTACTAAATAGGGTTCTCCAAGACTCCATCAAAGAAGACAACGTAAATATTCCAGAATTCAGATCAAGAACAGTTTCCAATATGAATAACATAGAAGTAGATATCCTCAGTGTAGCGAAGCAGCTTAAATCACTTAATAAAGGCAAGTCTTCTGGTCCAGATTGTATATCAATTGGGTACTTTTCAGAGTAAGCTGATATAATAGCTCCATATTTAGAAATTGTTTATAACCTCTCACTCAATAAAAGAACTGTACCTAAAGACTGGAAAGTTTCAAAGGTCACACCAATAGTCAAGAAAGGAAACAGGAGTAATCCACTGACTTACAGACCCATATCTCTGGTGTCAATTTGCAGTAGGATTTTGAAACATATATTATGTTTCAATATTATGAAACATTTGCTTGGAAAATATCATTCTTAGGAAATATTACTATCTCTTTATGCTCATGAAGTAAAGAGTGCTACTAACCAGAGATCTTAAATTGTTCATATTTCTGAATTTCCAATAGGCTTCTGACACTGTTCCTCTCAAGCAAAGTCTTATAAAATTGCTTGCCTATGGAGCATCATCTTAGTTGTACAACTGGATTTTTGATTTTCTGTCTGAAATGTCACAATTCATAGTGACTGACATAAAGCCATCAACTAAAACAAAAGTGATATCTGACATTCCCAAAGGAATTTTTATATAGCCTCTGTTGTTCCTAATCTATATAAATGATTCAGGGGACAATATGAACAGCCCTCTTAGATTGTTTGCAGAGGATGCTGTCATTTATCATTCAGTAGTGTCATCAGAAGATCAAAACCAACCGCAAAATGATTTAGATAAGATATCTGAATGGCACAAAAAGTGGCAATTGACTAATGATGAAAAGTGTGAGGTCATCCACATGAGTACTAAAAGGAATCTGTTAATTTTGGTTACACAATAGATCACACAATTCTAAAGGCCGTCAAGTCAACTAAAATTTTAGGGATTACTATTATGAACAACTTAAACTGCAACCACCACATAAATGATTTTGTGGGGAAGGTGAACTAAAGATGGCATTCTATCGCCAGAACACTTAGAAGATGCAACAGGTCTATTAAAAAAACTGCCTACACTATACTTGTCCGTCCTCTTCCAGAATACTGCTGTGCAGTATGGGATGCCTATCAGATGCAATTGACAGAGGACATTAACAAAGTTCAGAGAAGGCAGCCTGTTTTGTATTAACATGAAATAGGGAGTGACTGTCATGGGAAGGACATGTGAATTGGGACAACAATAATCAAAACAAGGGTGTTTTTCATTGTTACAAGATCGTTTCATGAAATTTCAATCACCAACTTTCTCCTCCAAATGAAAAAATATTTTGTTGACACCAATCTAAGTAGGGAAAAATGATTATTGTAATAAAATATGAGAAATCAGAGAGCACACAATAAAAATTTAAGTGTTCATTTTTCCTGCATAGTGAAACGGTACAGAAAGCTTGTTCAATGAACCCTTTGCCAGGCACTTAAGTGTGGATTGCAATTAGTCATGTAGATGTAGACTGTTTTTGGGTTTAGATGCTCAGTCCAGATGTAGCAACAGTTTACTGAGAAAGTTTTGCATGGGCTATACTTCTGTTTTACGATGTACTGATTTTTTTCCAGAACATCAAGCGAACATGGAGAACATTTGAGGCAGGTTTTCCAATGCTTCAGTGACTATGGTGTAACCTTCAATAACAGGAAGTGTGTACTAGGACAAAAAAAGTAGCGTTTTGGAATGTTTGGTTATAGCATCAGAAATTTCTGCATTACTGGGAAAGGTGCAGCCTACACAGCAAGCACTACCTTCTACTACATACCAAGAATAAGTGTTGTCAATGTGACACTTTTATCACACCCTGATTCTTTGACTGTTGTGGCAGATGACAGTCAAACAATAATATGTGAAGTTTTTCAACAATACATTAACTCTGTTTGGCAGTACATTGCATTTTGTCGGCAAACTGAGTGCACGGGCAGACGGGGAGGCAGAATGGAGAGTGTATGACTGCAAGTTGCTAGTAGCTTCTGAAGCCATCAATGAGGTACTTCTGGACACTAAGGATTTCACTATATTCAATGATCGCAAATCCCTAACATCTATTTTCAAGCAATGCAGCAAATACAATTTTCCTAGGCAATACAGGGAAACATAATTTACAGCACAATTGATGACTGACACAGTATACATCAGTGGCACAGGACTTTTCTGCACATTACCTTTCAGGTGTAAACAGTGTACAACAAAGCATTAATTTTCATGAGTTAGTGACTGTGCAAGGCAATGACACACAGTTGTAAGATTTCCTCTCAAATAGGACAACTGGTCTCCAACTAGTGTAAATATGGCAACTAAATTCAAGCTGAAAATTTGGTACGACATCTCTAGAGGAAGACACCGCTTTTTGTACCCACAACCCATCCCGGGCAAGCATTTTGGAGTGTTCATGGTCTGACACATCCAGGTATAAAAAACATGGTGTGTATACTGGCACAGCGTTTTGTGTGGCCTGACATAAACAAACACCGTAAGACATAGTCACAGGAATAAAGTGGAACATCATGTCCAACCCCCCCCCCCCCCCTCCCTCCCTTTTGGGGACATTTCCCAACAGGTGTGAAAGATTTGTGCAAGTATGTGTTGACTTGGAGGATGGGTTGTTTGGTGGAAGAGACCAAACAGTGAGGTCATTGGTCTCATCGGATTAGGGAAGGATGGGGAAGGAAGTCGGTCGTGCCCTTTCAAAGGAACCATCCAGGCATTTGCCTGGAGCGATTTAAGGAAATCATGGAAAACCTAAATCATGATGGCCGTACGCGGGATTGAACCATCGGCCTCCCGAATACGAGTCCAGTGTGCTAACCACTGCGCCACCTCGCTCGGTCTAGTTGACTTGGTGGGGTCACAATAGCCATCAGAGGGATTCTGCTGCCTGTTTACACGTAGGGCAGACATTGATCCTACCACTGATATTTCAGCCGAGACAATGGCAAAGACCTTTTTCAGCACATGGATAGCACATTTTGGTGTTCAATACATGGAACAACTGATAGATGTAGACAGTTTGAGTCAATTCTGTTCCAAAAACTAGCCAAGCTGTGTGAGTTGTACCACCATAAAACTACCAGCTATCACCCACAAAGTAATGGACAAGGCCTTGAAGGCAGCTGTAATATGCCATGAGGACAAATGGACACAGACCCCACCATTAGTTTTACTGGACTTACACACTGCTTGCAAGTCTGACACTGGCACATCTGTTGAAGAAATAGTATATGGCAGAATATCTACATCCCAGTTGATTTCATGAAAGATGTGATGTCTATGACTACAGGGACCAACTCAATGGCAAAGTTTATCACTCACAAACAGTTACAACAACAGATATTTTGATTGGGAACACTCCCAGAGACGTGACATGTAACTTGCTCAACTTTATCCGCAAGGATTTCAAATAGTGTACTCATAGTAGCTCTGATTGGGCATTATCAAGCCACCATTGTGGTCATCGGCAACGGCCTTGCCGCAGTGGATACACCGGTTCCCGTGAGATTACCGAAGTTAAGCGCTGTCGGGCGTGGTCGGCACTTGGATGGGTGACCGTCCAGGCCGCCATGCGCTGTTGCCATTTTTCGGGGTGCACTCAGCCTCGTGATGCCAATTGAGGAGCTATTCGACCGAATAGTAGCGAGTTCGGTCAAGAATACCATCATAGCGACCGGGAGAGCGGTGTGCTGACCCCACGCCCCTCCTATCCGCATCCTCCTCTGAGGATGACACGTCGGTCGGATGGTCCCGGTAGGCCACTCGTGGCCTGAAGACGGAGTGCTTTTATTGTGGTCATCATATTTGGGGTCTTAGGGGGTATTACACAGAGACACACACATACAAAATGGAAAACCTATTATGCTCTCTGATTATTCCCAAGCCTTCAACCAAGAGATAACATAGAGCACCTATGGCTCTGAAAAAAACAACACCAGGTTTGCTTCCCCCAGCATCTCAACAAACAACTTTGCAAGAGCAAACACCACAGAGGCAGACCCCACCAGGACATCTCACACTTAAGGCAGGGAGGCTGGGTGGCACAGGATGGTGAATCAATGTGGCAGCAATGGAAGCAGAAAGGTTCCATTGTAGCGAAGTACAGTTATATTTTTGACATCTCTTGACTGTTTATTCCCAGTTTTCTAAATATATATTCTTTGATTCAATATTTTTGTTATCTCAGCGAAGTTACGAACAATGATAATGAAGCCCTTCAGTATTCAGCATTTTTTTTCCCCCCCGAGTATGCATTAACTGTGGCTGATAAATGGGAATTTCACAAAAATATGTCATTTTTTGACATTATGAATGGGGAGACATGTGATCTGCTGATTTAAAATGTGTGGATAAAAATCTTACATCAAGAACACAAATTTTCTTTATTGACTACCAGTTTTGGCAGACTATTTTTCACAAAATTAGTCGTCAACAAAATCAGGTATGCATATTTATTGCAACTGCCATACTGTGGTACATTTCCTTCAGCAGAATTGTGTGACACAGCTGTCACTTGTTTATTGACTGTGAATTCAATGTCACAGAATAAGCTATCAAAGTCACACATTCTTTGGCAATAGGTGTTGCAGCTTTCAATGTTGCAACTGATTCATCACTTCTGTAATAACTGAGGCAACAAATTACTTCATTTATATGATATGAAAGCATTTTATTTCTGTGGAAGAATGAATCACAATTTAGTAAGAATATGCTGGGCTGGTAACATTAAAGAAAATTTCAAATTTCAGCATTTTTCAGGCTGCTTGACTTCATTACCCGTTCAAGAAACTGGGAACCTTGTTGTATGGCAACACTCAGGTTACACAAAAATCCACCAGATTCTTTGAATTAGTATTCACAACACTCCAATAGTTTTTATGATACCCAAGTATAAAAATGTATACACTGAGTTATCAGTATAGGAAGACAATGAAATATTTGCTAGAATGTGACAGATTCACAAGATGCCCATTTTAACACACACTACCAGAGGCACCTGATTTTCAATAATCTATGCTTTGATATAAAATATGGACTCATTTTTAATCACAGAACTTCTGAACTGATGAAAGCACAATAGCATTATTAATACAGCAATTTTTGTTTTCTCATCAGTTTCATTTAGGTTCAATTGGTTTTTGTTCAGAATTTCATCCTAGTTTCATTGTTCCACCCAGAAACTTTGTAATTATAATTACTGCCACATCGTCACTCATCATGTTGATGTCGCAATCCTCATGGATTATTGATTTAATTTAATTTCTGCTGTTTATTTTCTGATTCACATAACATGTTAAAGTTGATTTTCGTCTCTTAATGTTCACACTTGGGAGAAACAAGTATTAGTAAAAAATGACAGTGAGACCAGTTTAAAAGTATAGACAGGAACAATTAAAATCAGAAAAGAACTTAACAATGTGTTCTCAAAACAGCAATGAAGGACAATAATGAGGAATTTCTCTCTCTCATCGAGCATTGCTCCGTCACCCTTGGCTGGGATACTGAGAGTGGGTTCTTAAATTAATTTCTGATTTAGTGAGTCATTCTGACCCTACTTTCCATCTTATACATGAAGGAACCTCTGATTCTTGTGTGTAGCTCCCCCTGTCACCATTTGATATGCAAAATTTGCTCTACCTACATGTATCAGAAAAGTTTTTTGAATATACTTATATAATTCATCTAACATTACATTTCAAATTAACTTGTTCTTCATATCATATATCAGAGAATAACATACCTTGGAATAACTGAGTACAGAGAAGTTGAGAGAATTCACCATCTTGCAGGAGAAAATAGTTTCTTAGACTTTCTAGATGGCTCAACAAAGATTCATCTTGTAAAAAGAACCTGGGAAAATATGAAGCACAGTAATACATGGGCACATAAACATGACAATTCTGTCTAATACATGGGCACATAAATATGACAAGAATTCTGTCTCTCATTAACAGAGGTGAAAGTAAAGGTAAACATTCAAATATATGGTAATATGTAATTTATTAAAAACAGAGATTCCATGACTTACCAAACGGGAAAGCGCTGGTAGATAGACACAATAAAAAAACACACAAACACACACACAAAATTTCAAGCTTTCGCAACCAACAGTTGCTTCGTCAGGAAAGAGGGAAGGAGAGGGAAAGACGAAAGGATGTGGATTTTAAGGGAGAAGGTAAGGAGTCATTCCAATCCTGGGAGCGGAAAGACTTACCTTGGGGGAAAAAAGGACAGGTATACACTAGCACACACATACATATCCATCCACACATATACGGACACAAGCAGACATATTTAAAGGCAAAGAGCTTGGGCAGAGATGTCAGTCGAGACGGAAGTGCTGAGGCAAAGATGATGTTGAATGACAGGTGAGGTATGAGTGGCGGCAACTTGAAATTAGCAGAGGTTGAGGCCTGGTGGATAACGGGAAGAGAGGATATATTGAAGGGCAAGTTCCCATCTCCGGAGTTCTGATAGGTTGGTGTTAGTGGGAAGTATCCAGATAACCCGGACGGTGTAACACTGTGCCAGGATGTGCTGGCCGTGCACCAAGGCATGTTTAGCCACAGGGTGATCCTCATTACCGACAAACATTGTCTGCCTGTGTCCATTCATGTGAATGGACAGTTTGTTGCTGGTCATTCCCACATAGAAAGCATCACAGTGTAGGCAGGTCAGTTGGTAAATCACGTGGGTGCTTTCACACGTGGCTCCGCCTTTGATCGTGTACACCTTCCGGGTTACAGGAGTGGAGTAGGTGGTGGTGGGAGGGTGCATGGGACAGGTTTTACACCGGGGGCAGTTACAAGTGTAGGAGCCAGAGGGTAGGGAAGGTGGTTTGGGGATTTCATAGGGATTAACCAAGAGGTTACGAAGGTTAGGTGGATGGCGGAAAGACATTCTTGGTGGAGTGGAGAGGATTTCATGAAGGATGGATCTCATTTCGGGGCAGGATTTGAGGAAGTCGTATCCCTGCTGGAGAGCTACATTTAATATATTTTTCCCATGTGGAATGTTTCTTTCTATTTTAGTAATACGTAATTTGAAAGATAATGAGTTATCAAAGCTAAAAGTTCTTTATACTCAAGACCAACAGTACTAATAAATGCTGAAGGTTTAAAATCACTTGGAACTATTCATTCAGCAATTTAAACAATGTGTTTTGTAAATCCCATCATCACGGAGAGCTCTCAGGGATTTGGAATGAGTTAAGTCATTAAAAGGCCGTGTCTGTTAAGTAAACTTACAACAAATTATGATTTGTGGTAATGTTTTCATTCTGATAATTACAGGAACTACTTTATACAGAGATAATGATGAAACAAAATATTATGAAAGCATGCTAAATGAAGTGTTGGTCCACCTTTAGAACATAACAAAGCAGCGATTCTGAGTAGTTTGGTTTCAACATGTCCTTGCTAGGTTTCTGGAGGAATGAGGAACCAGATGTCTATGCACAGGTCACACAATTCCTGTAAATTATGGACTGGTAGTTTGCAGAAGTGTTGCTGGTAACCCACATATTTTCCATCAGGTTCAGATCAAGCAAATTCAATGGCCAAGACATCAACGTAAGTACATTATAATGCTCCTCAATCCTATGTAGCATTATTCTGGTCTCATGACATGGACAGTTATTCTGTTAGAAGATGACAGAAGGGGTGCAGGTGCTCTGCAAGTAAGATTCATGTGGTCTGCAGCCGTGATGGCGCCTTTGATTACTACCACATGTCCCTTGAATGTCCAGGTGAATGTCTTCCATTGCATAATACTGATACCATTGGCCTGTGTCCATGGTGCTGTGCATATTTTGAGCCACTGTTTATCTGAACCACTGTGTATCTGCACATGGCCATCGCCTCACTGCAATGGTAATCCAGAATGTCATTGGATCAACGTACAGGCAGGGGCCAGCTGCCGTGGGGGACCATATTCAATGTTTCATGAATGGTATGCTCTGAAACACTTGTGCCTGCACTTGCATTGTACTTTGCCATCATATTGTCCACAGATTGCTGTCTGTTCTGCTTCACAGTGTGGGCAAGTCTCCAACCTCAAGTTTCCGGTCAATAGGAGTACTGCACAATTGCTGTATTGGTCATTAAATAAGACACCACCAGCTGATAAACCAATGGCTTTATCTGATGCATTTTGGGTAGAACCCATCTTCACATTGTCTGCAAACCTAAAATACACAGCAAATGTAATACACATAATATCCAAGAGTAAGAAACTACAAGTATCATCAAAAATTAAGCACCTGAAGTATACACTGTGAACATCTTGGTGATCAGATATGTAAAGACAGCATGTAACAAACAAAGCTGTCATGGCAAACTAACTGACTAGCTACAATGTGATAACCACGAAGACAACTGAAGCCGTCAGAGGACGGTGATAAATACAAAAGTAGTGCCACATAGCAACAAAAGCAGAAACAATTCTATTATTTTTCATAAGAAATGTAGTCTTCAAAACTAAACCTTTACAAAATGTGAGTAACAAAATGAGTGAAGAATATAAATTTACAGTTATGTAGAAGATAGCATTGATAAGACAGACGTACATGCAAAATGACAGATAAACAGAATAAATGTCCTGGAACAGTTACATAAATTCAAACCTTCACCCAAAATTACATGAATAAAACAAGTGAAGGAAGGCTGTTTAATAACATACAATAAAATACAAATAATAAGAGCAATCGTAAGATAGAGCAAGGACCCAAACACTCACAAGATTTGATGAGGGAGATTGTGCAAGTAAAACTCATTAAAAGATAAGGTTATAATAGAGGGAAACATTCCACGTAGGAAAAATATATCTAAAAACAAAGATGTAGTGACTTACCAAATGAAAGTGCTGGCAGGTCGACAGACACACAAACAAACACAAACATACACACAAAATTCAAGCTTTCGCAACAAACTGTTGCCTCATCAGGAAAGAGGGAAGGAGAGGGAAAGACGAAAGGATGTGGGTTTTAAGGGAGAGGGTAAGGAGTCATTCCAATCCCGGGAGCGGAAAGACTTACCTTAGGGGGAAAAAAGGACGGGTATACACTCGCACACACACACATATCCATCCACACATATACATATATACATATATCAAAAAACAAAGATGTAGTGACTTACCAAATGAAAGTGCTGGCAGGTCGACAGACACAAACAAACACAAACATACACACAAAATTCAAGCTTTCGCAACAAACTGTTGCCTCATCAGGAAAGAGGGAAGGAGAGGGAAAGACGAAAGGATGTGGGTTTTAAGGGAGAGGGTAAGGAGTCATTCCAATCCCGGGAGCGGAAAGACTTACCTTAGGGGGAAAAAAGGACG